>NC_056745.1:1020908661-1021508661 GCF_019279795.1 Protopterus annectens | reverse complement strand
AACTGGCTTACTGACAGAACCCAGACTGTAAAAGTAGCCGACTCCAAATCCAGCTCCAGACAAGTGACAAGTGGAGTACCTCAGGGTTCAGTCCTGGGACTGCTCTTGTTTGGCATCTCCTTCTCTGAAGTACAGGCCAACACTAAGAGACTCTGGCTAACAAAGTTCGCAGATGACTGCAAACTGGGAGCCATTATTGAATCCCCAAATGATGTGGATATTCTACAAAAGGGCCTTACAGAAACAGATGCTTGGTGCCAGAGCCATGGGCTCAAGCTTAATTCCAAGAAATGTATAGTTATCCCCTCTGGGAAAAACCATCTACACATGAATTACCACATAGGTGGCAGTACACTAAACACCAAAAGTGCGATGAGAGAGTTAGGGACACAGGTGGACAGTGGTCTCAGCTTCAATAACCACATCGCCACAACAGTCAAGAAATCCTTCTATGTGACACACCTCATCACTAATGGCTTTTCATTCAGAAAAAAGGAGGTCGTTGTCCCACTGTACTCATCCTTCATTAGACCAATTATAGAGTACAATGCCCCGTTTGGTATGTACCTCACAAGGCATCTGCAACAGCTGGAAAGGCTGCATAAATACCTCACTAAAAGAATTACAGGCCTAAAGCAAATGCCCTATGCTGACCGTCTAAAAAAAACTCGGCATATCGTCTACTCAGAGGCGATCTCTGCTTAACATACAAGGCCATGTCAAACCCTGAGCTGTTGGACATGCTCCACTTAAAGAAATCCCAATCCCTCAGAGCCACATGCTCCAGGGATCTAAACCTTGTCATCACAATGAACAAAACATGCTGGAGGGATAGGTTCCTGACCCAGAGTTATCCCCATACTTTGGAATAGACTGCCCATACATGTCAAGCTGAGCACCGCCTTGGCCCTCTTTAGAAGGAACCTTGACAATTGGATGGGAGATAGGAAATTCACCCCGGGGATCACGTCAGTCGCCCTGCTAGACAAGGGTCCAGGGAAGTAAATATTGTAGGAAGAAATATCCAGGGAATTGTTATGGCTAATCTTGTATAGGCCTTAGGGCCGATAGCCTAGTACCAACCTATGAACATATAAGATGGGCATTACAGGGAAATAACAGATCACCCAGTTATGTTCTGTGGCCTGATGCTGCACAATGGAATGTTTGTACACAAAATATTGTGAAAATGAATCCTAACCTTTCCAGTTACTGAAGTTAGTAGTAGTAGTGTCTAAAAGACATTTTAATGCATTTCATTGAGTACATGGCGCATATAGGCAAATCATCACTAGTAACATACTTGTGTATCATACCAGGGGTGTAGTATGTCTGAGGGAGTCAGTCAGAAGTGGTGCTAAACTTTCAAGCAGGGAATACATCCTGCTATGCTATCCTTTAAAACATTTGGTGTAAAACTCTGAAATTCAAGAAGGTGTTTGTATAGTGGTTCATAGGTAGGTACTAGGCTATCGGCCCAAGGACTTACGTAAGTCTAGCCAACAAGGTTCCCTGGTTTACGCCACCCAAGAAAGTTATTTTCTTGTGCCACTGTTGAGCAGAGACACAGAAGTGATCCCCGGGGTGTATTTCCTATTTCCCATCCACTCATCAAGATTTTTTTTGAAGAGTGCTAATGGAGAACTTTGCTTGACATAGATGGATAGCCTGTTCCAGAGTATGGGAAGTCTCTGGGACAGGAATCTATCCCTCCAGCATGTCCTGTTTGTTGTGGTGACAAGGTTTAGGTCCCTAGAGCATGTAGCTCGGAGGGATTGGGATTTCTTTAGGTGTAGCTTGTCCAACAGGTCTGGGTTTGACATAGCTTTATATGTTAGGCAGAGATCACCTCGGAGTAGGCGATATGCTACGGAGTAAAGCTGGAGTTTTTTGAGACGGTCAGTGTAGGGCATTTAAATAGTGATAGTGCTGCAGGACTATGACCAATGACCAAGCATCTCTAAACAACCTGGTCACTTTCAGGAAACATCTGCCCATTAAACTGTTTTTATATCAGCACTGGGGTACTGTGTGGCAATTGCACGAGTGTGGAGTAGACTATGCAAGGTACTCCTAAAAACTGTTTAAATACTTCAGTGCTAAGGAGTTTATATTCAATGTCAGAAATACTATTGCAGTCAAAGTTAACCAGTCTTCATACAGATCATGGTCTATAAGTAAATAATTACCTTGCTGCCTTACTTTGTGATATTTAAAGGTCTTGCCCTTTCCTGTGAGCTATACATACCTGCACTGTGCTTTTTAATATACTGAAGTCTGATGTATACCATAACTATATCAGTCTGTAAATCTTCAAAATAATTTTAGAAAATGAGTACATATAATATTCAGTAGATCTTCATATCTTCACCTTAGCTGTGTGAACATGCCATTAAGTCATGCAGATACTGACTGAAAATGTAATGAATGCATGTTCAGTGCTGATATAAATGTAATGGCATTTACAGACAGAAAAGCTTAAAAATGCAAACACAAAAGAACTATAGCCATAGTATGATGAGGAATAATGTAAGGAAAGATATGTGCATTACTGCAGGATGTAGTGACACAGTACCAAACCTCATCAGGTTTATTAATCTTGCAATAGTGTGGATCATCTGTTATGAATAATTACTGTAGAAAATAGCATCAAAAACACATTAATTCAGAAGTGCTGCTGGTCGCTTTACAGTTGTGAATGTTTTTGTGTCAGTTTTATATCTGTAGAGAAACATAAATATTGCAGTATACATAAATGGAATGTTTCACTTACTAAAAATAAACACATTTCTTCTAGAATATTTTTCTCCATTACCTGTGCAAAATATACTTCCTTGATTAGATTGCCCATCTCTTGAAAAACATGATCAAGAGGATGTCCAAGAGCAAGCAGAACATAATGTGTGAAATATATAGCAGTATACCTTGTTTTCATGTGGGTTGCATTAATTCCTGTTGTGGCTTGATCATCAGGTCAAAGCCTGTGTGACTAAATCACATTATAAGCCACACACAAGCATGGTGTATTAATATTATACCATGAGTTGTGCTTTGTTGATTTATCTATATATTTATTTTTTGGTTCACGTGTGCGCTTGTATAATAAAATGGTTTCTCATTGTATTGTTTCTAAATTAACAAACTTTGTTTCAATTTTTCTTTTATTAAAAAAAAAATCAGAAAACACAAAAGCACTGTAATAGTACTTAGAATTGTGTGCCATCAGATCTTTTAAGAATTATAACATCACTTAATCTTGCAGAGTCCCCCCCCCCAATCAGGCAGACAGATGGACTTAGTCTCTGCATAACATTTTTGTGTACTTTTAATAACCAGGTTCCTATGATAGAAAGAGTTCCCGCTCAACTGTATGATGGTATAAGGTGGCCTCTGGTGTGAAGCAGAATACAGCTATGGAGCTCATTGCACTCTGCAGGCTGGCTTGTGTCATGTATGTATTGATATCTTCCCAGAGAGCATAGGGGTTTACTCCCTGCCATGCTTTTTGCATTTCGTTTGACTATCTTGGCACATAATGCACAAGCAGGATTTCTACCATATATTTTAGAAAGGGGCTTCCTGCTGTCATCCTTCTCAAGGATTCCCCTGCCACTCTCGTATTATTAAAATAATTTTCTTGGGGCCACCTAGGGCTCTCCATAATTTTAATTGACAGGCTTCTTGTCAAGCCCAATTTTGCCTTTCATAATACTAAAATAAATGCTTGTTGTCCAGGAAACACCCCATTTTACCTGTTCTCTTAAAACGCAGTACTTATTGTCTGGCACCTCCACTCCTTGCCTGCGGCAATGTGCTGAATTGTAGCATGCTACATTTACACATAGCTTATTGATATGCTGCTTATCCAGCCTTTTAGTGTACGGTTTGCATGCAAAGTCATCGGTGTTCAATACACCTGGCATAACCTATGAGCATACAATGAAGCATAGCAGGATGTTATGCTGAATTTAGAGAGGGGCTGGCTGCAGAGGATGTGCCCAGAAGCCTGACTGCCTTCCCCTGCTGTAAAATCCAGTCAGATGCAGTTTCTCGCAGAAGAGACCTTGAGGTGTTGCTGCCATATCACTGTACACAGGAAGATATGTAGGTTGGCCTGCATGCCATAGGGTAGAAATAAAGAGCAGTTTTATACTACCGCATTACTTTGCTGTACTTAATAGAATTAGTAAATCAGTATTAATCCATTGCATGATTTGTGCTGTTTGCTGCTTATGGTACACTGATGTTTGTGAAACATACTGATCTGATGTTGTCTGTTCAGTCTTCATCAAACCTGTGAGTCTTGGTTCCAAGCTTAGAACCAACACAGCTGTCAGCAAGGTTAGGATCCGAAGCTAGAGCTCCTCCCACCCTACCCATACTGCCTAGCTCCTCTGAGATACCTCGGATCTCATTTGCCCTTCTCACCTAAAGCATTGTGATCAGTTAGAGCTCCTCCACTAGTGTGTTTTTTGGATCATGACTAAATTTTCCTTTTTTTCTTCCTTATTTTTTCTCCTATCTTATTCTACTGTAAAAAAAAAAAAAACAAAGCTAGCTTATTTCCTTTTAAGTTTTTATAGTGTGCTGTATCCTTTTGTGCTTGGTCGTCATGACTCTTTCTCTCCTCCTTTTTCTTCTCTTTTCTTTCTCTCCATGTCAGAGAAATCTGACAAACCAGTAGGTTTTAAAAAATGCACCTCCTGTGGGCAAAGGATCCCTGTATCTGATGCCCACAGGGAGTGTGTTTATTGTTTAGGTCTTGCTCACCTTCAAGTAGATTGTTCTGTCTGCAAGGCATTTCTCCCTCAGGCACTTGCAGATAGACATAATAAGCTTGTACTCAGGAGTCTTAATCCTATTCCTTCTCCTGCAGTTGCTTCTGTTTCAGGGGCTAAATGCTCCCCCACCAAGAAATCTGAGGAGGCCAGGGACCATAAGAAGCGGTCCCTGGACCCCTCCATGTGTTTGGAGTTGGAGCCCCCTAATGTTGGAGCACAGTTCCCTGGCTCTGATACCAGTCTCTTTCACTGCCCTGCCCCTCCCTTGGGGCCGGAACTGTCAGTGCCAAGACTGTTCCCTAGGTTCATTTCACCCAGGCACTATTCTAGACACTCCTCTGTGTCATCGTCTGTTAGATCCTCTTGGAACCTGTCAGAAAACGAGGTAGACAGATTGATGAGGAAGTTTCTTCAGTATGTTGATCCAGATGGGGGTTCTCCCAGCTCTGTCCTTGGTGGAATCTGCGAGCAGAGCCTCTCCCTGTAGAATTATCTCTACTCTGATCCAGCCTACCATTTCAGAGCTCCCAGATCCTTCAACTAGTCTGTCTGCCCCGATAGTTCTGTATGCTTTTCGTCCGACTGTTTCTTTGACTCACTTGCTTCCAACTATGTTGGGGCCGAACTCATCTCAGAGCTGAAGCCTTGATGTTGAGTCAGGGGGAATGACTTCCACTCTGAAGTTTTCGGAGTTGTCGCTTTCTTTTGGTGTCTTGGCGTTCGATAATTCAGCACCGACTTCCCCTTGGAACAGAGAGCTGTTGTTGACTGAGGATGAGCTGCTCATGATCCCTTGGGATAGGGTGGTCTTCCTTGAGATTCCAGCAGTCCTTCTGCCTTTGACCACCCCTAGGAGACCTCCAGCACCTACCATTTTGGATCCATCTCTTCCCTTCTTGGGCTGTGTGTTGGAGACCTCTCTTCTGCCACTGACACAGCGGGTTCCACAGAGACTCCAGTCTCTTCCACCCAGGGAAGCCCAGACCATTTCTGACACCTCCCCAGAGCACCCCACTGAGGAGGTTCCTCGGAAGAGAAGGTCCAAATGAGGCACCTGGATTCCCAGAGGAATCTCTCACACTGGACACTGACTTCAATGAACAGGAGGAGTCCCCCAGATCTTCACCTGATGTCTCATTTGGAGATATCCACCAATAAATGTCACCAACTATGAACAAAAACCACCTGGCTCCGTGGTAGGATGAAACAACAGTCTTTATTAGTTATAAAAAAGTTTGCTCAAGGTAACCCAAAAGGTTTTACGTCACAGTAAGCCACCTTAAAAACTTGGTACTTCCTTGTTGTACTAGTAATACAGGTGAACAAGTACCAAACGTTTCAAGTGTGTTTTCAAAAAGCTTATATAAAACTAGCTGGTGTGTTTACACACTGTGTATAAATCCATCAAGTCAAAGCACACTTGGCCACGAAAAAACCTTTTCTTAAAAACACTAAGAACAGCTGTACACATGTAAAAGCCAAACAATATAAAAAGCTGGTGTATTTAAATAGTTCAGTACCTTTTCCTTGAGTGATGACAAGTTGAAGCACAGTCCCAGGTGTAAACTGTCAGCATACTGCCATGAAAGTTCCAATGGAGTGACTGAAAAAGCATCCACATTGAGTCAAACAGTCAAAATATCCACATGGTAGCAAATTCAAAGAGACAAGTTGCTTTTAAGAAGTTAGTCCAGCAAAGGTGCTTCTTTAAGTTGTAGAACTTCTTTCATGTTGTAAAAACCAACAGGTAGGTGAAACCAAACAGAAGAAAATACTTGTATACTTGAAGTTCTTCCAGCAAAATCGCTGGTGAAAAGAAAAGTCTATTTCTTACCCCAAGTGAAAAGCGCTTTACAAGTACTTTCTTCTGTTTGGTTTCATCTACTTGTTGGTTTCTACAATGTGAAAGAAGTTCTACAATTTAAAGAAGCACCTTTTCTGGACTAACGTTTGAAAAGCAACTTGCCTCTTTGAATTTGCTACCATGTGGCTGGTTTGACTGCTTGACTCAATGTGGATGCTTTTTCAGTCACTCCATTGGAACTTTCATGGCAATGTGCTGACAGTTTACACTTGGGGTACTTGTTCACCTGTATTACCAGTACAACAAGGAAGTACCAAGTTTTTAAGGTGGCTTACTGTGACGTAAAACCTTTTGGGTTACCTTGAGCAAACTTTTTTATAACTAATAAAGACTGTTGTATCATCCTACCATGGAGCCAGGTGGTTTTTGTTCATTTGGAGATATATTAGAGATTCTTCACCAGAGAAGTGGTTGGTCAGCCCCAAATCCCACCCCAGATGAGTCTGTGTTCTTGGAGACCTTCTAGACCGGCTCATCTACATCCTGGGTTGTCCCCCTGAGATCCCCTCATGGGTCTGGTATCTGCACAGGCATGAAAGGAACCAGACACTGCTGAACCTATACCAGAAAAAACAGACATGATCCATAGTGCCCCCAAGGATAGACCTCACTGGACAAAGGGCATTCCAGTAGATGCCATGGTGGTGGTGGCAGCCACCAATAAAGAGCTTGCACAGGAAAGCTGTGTTGTCCATCCCCCTAACAGGAAGTCTAGGACTATGGACAGATTCAGAGGAAGGGTCTATGCTTCTTCCACCTTTGCCCTCAGAGCACTGAATTACCTTGCCCATTTTACCAGGCTACAGAGGGACTTACGTAAGAAGCTCTCCAGCTCTGGCCCTGAGTCCATGACGCCGGAGGATCGGACTTCCTTTACCTCCCATATGGCCACTCTGCAGTCCATGTCCAATGTGTCCATGAGGGTTATCACTCACAGTTGAGGGCACCTCTAGGGTGGCCGGTTACAGCATTGCTGTTCGGTGCCATGCCTGGAGGTGGCTATGTGATTTCACGGAACCCTTTAACGTATCTTTTGTCAATGCCCCCTTTGACAGTTCCTCCCTTTTTGGACCGACTGTACATGACACACTGTCCCACAGCAAGAAGGATGGAAAGGCCTGTCTGCTGTTGGGAGCTGCTTCTCTACCCCGCAAAGGTCCTTCTCCAGGAATCAGCACAAGGGAAAGAAATTGTGGTTCTGAAAATCCCAGGGTCCTTTCCAGGACACCCAGGGAGATTTCCCCACAGGGATAGAGGGAGAATAATTCCAGTGGTAGATGTCACCCAAGGGGCAGAGAGGGTCTGGTGAATCAGGGGTCTCGGGATTCTCCTTCAGAGGAATCCAAGCAGCATTCCTGAGTTGTTGCCCGACTGTCCCACTCTGGAGGCAGTCAGGGGAAGATGCTTCTTGCACCTAGATGCCTGTTTAGCCATCACAAAAGACAGATGGATGCAAGGTGTTACATCCAGAGGTTACTCCATTCCCTTTATAAATCCCTCCAAGCCAGACAACACCTCCCTGATGTCCCAGCCAATCAGAGGGAGGCAACAACTTTGGAAATCGCAAAGTTGTAAAAATTGAGTCATCCAGGAGGTCCCCTCAGACCAGCATGGATTAGGGATTTTCTCCAGATTTTTTTTAGTTCCAAAGAAAACAGGGGACCTCAGGCCCATACAGGACCTGACTTAACTGAACAAATCAACGAGACAGTTCAGGATGGTCACGGATCAGTCCATCCTTCCCTTTCTACAGAAGGATGATTGGATGTGCTCAGTAGACCTGAAGGATGCATGCTATCACATCAAAATGAGCAGACACTCCAGAAAGTATGTTCATTTCAGGCAGGGAGCCAATCACTACCAATTCTGCATGCTTCCATCCATTTGGTCTCACCACAGCCCCCCAGGGTGTTCACCAAATGCATCACAGTGGTCGCAGCTCACCTCAGACTGCATGGATTCCAAGTGTTTCCTTACCTGGACAACTGGCTTGTAGTCACGCCAACCAGGCATCTACTGATCCAGGCCAAGGATTTTCTCCTACAACTAGCCCTACCTTAGGGATCACTATAAACCTCCAGAAGTTGCAATTACAACATGTGCAAATGATAAATTTTATAGAGGCCTGCTTGGACACAATCAAAACTCTAGCCTTTCTTCCACCAGACAGGATTCTCTCTCTGCAGACACATTTCAAACAGATGTTAGCAGTACCAGTCCCTACAGCAAGTCTGGTTTTCAGGGCTCTGGGTTCTATGGCTGCAACAATTACCTTACTACCAACAGCTCACTTACATATGAGAATTCTCCATTGGACATTCTGTCATATGGTCCTTTCTGCATCACCCCCTCATTCATCCTGTGAAACTGTCTTGGGTGTGCAGGAACTCTCTATTGTGGTGGCTTCATTATCCAGAAGTATCTCAGGATCAACCTTTCATTCTTCCCACCCCCGTTGTCACGTTGACCACAGATGCCTCCCAGCTGGGGTTGGGGGGGCATTACCTAGGACGGACAGTCCAAGGCACATAAACTCCCCAAAAGACCAATCTGCATATGAATGTTCTAGAGATGAGGGCGGTTCTTCTAGCATTGCAAGCCCTTCACTCCCTCCTTCCTGTGGGGGCAATTGAGATTCAGACTGACAACCAAGTGCTACACCCTTTGTTGAGAAGCGATGAGAGTGTGGCAATGGGCTCTCTCTACCAATCACTTTCCAGTTGCAACACACATTCCAGGGGAGCACAAAATATTACCTTGCCCATTGTACCAGGCAACAGAAGGATTTGTGTAAGGAACACTCTAGCTCTGGCCCTGAGTCCATGATGCCGGAGGACCGGACTTCCTTCCCTTCCTGTACGGCCACTCTGCAGGGTTCTATTCATGCCTCACGAGTGGTCTGTGAATCAGTCCGTGGCAAACCAGATCTTCCTCAGATGGGGTCAACTCTGCTGTGACCTTTTTGCCTCCCCTTACAACACCAAGTGCAGCAGGTACTTTGCCCTGATCCCTCCACAAGGGCAGTCACCAAAAGATGCTCTAGTCCATGCTTGGCTTTCTGGTCTACTTTATGCCTTGCCTTCTGTTCCCCTAATTCTCAAATGTCTTCAGAAGGCACACAGGTTGAAGAGCAATGTGATTCTCTTTGCCACTTTTTAGCCTCAACAAGTTTGGTTCACCTTCCTTTGGTCTCACCTAATTTTCCCTCCGTGGACCCTTTAACCATGTCTGGACCTTCTGTCTCACCCTTCAGGGCAAATTCACCCAGATCTTCGCAGTTTCTGACTAACCACACAGTTTCTCCAATTCCAATGATGGCTAGACAAGCCAGGCTTTATTCTCCTGTGCAGATTGTCATCATTTGTTCTCATAAGTCTTCTACCCGAAGCATTTATAAAAGTAAGTGGAAAAGGTTTTCCATCTGGGCCCAACAGCTTCACATTGATCCACTTACAGTGCTCATTTTGGCAGCCTTGGATTTGCTGGCTGGTCTTTTTCATTCAGGGACCAGTTTCTCTACTGTCAAAGTTCAGTTAGCAGCCATTTCTAATTTTCACATCAGAGAGAATGATATGTCTTTGGCTTCTTCCAGACTTTGCAAAGCCTTTCTCAAGGGTACTTTCCTTCTCCAACCTCCTGTCAAGGATCCTACTCCTCTGTGGGATCTTACGTTAGTTTTACAAGCCTTGACTTTACACCCCCTTTGAACCTGCTGCTAAGGCTGAATTGAAATTCCAATTCTGGAAGACTGCCTTTCTAGTGGCCATTACTTCGGCCAAGAGGGTTTCTGAACTTCAGGTGCTTTCTTCCAAACCTCCCTATCTTATTTTCCATAAAGACAGGGTTAATTTATGTACTAATCCCTCTTTCTTACCAAAGGTTGCATCGGTCAATGCTATTTATCAATCTGTTAATCTCCCTGTAGTTTTTTCTGAACTTTCAAAATAATGGGGAGTATATGTTGCATTGTTTGGACGTCCATAGACAATTGTGATTCTATCTGGATAGGACAACATTTTTCAGGAAGTCTGATCAGTTATTTGTCGCTTTCTCAGAATTCGGAAAAGGGAAAGCGTTTGTTATAACTGCTGTTGCTCATTGGCTAACAAGCTGCATCATTCATGTGTATTCTTTGAATAATGTTCCCCTGCATAAACCAGTCAGAGCTCATTCCACAAGATCTATCGCCACTTCCCAGGCTTTCTGGTCTAGGGCTTCTTTAGAAGATATTTGTGCAGCTGCATCATGGGCGAACTCCCACACTTTCATTTCACATTACAACTTGACATCATATGTAGGAACAGGGCTGCCTTTGTTTCTGTAGTGCTCTTGAATGTCCTTCATAAGGCCACCCAGATCTATGGAGCTGGGGACTCTGTCCCACAGGTTTGATGAAGACTGAAAAGACAGCATCAGGATAAAGAAGTTATGTCCTCACCATTGCATTCCCTCTGTGTTGTCTGCTTCAGTCTTCTTCAACCTCCCCCCCTTCCCCCTTCCATATCTCTGAAGGACCAGATGGATTATACTGGGAACCTTTGTTCCTCTGTTGAGTTCCTGAGCAGCTTTTATGCTCTGTTTCTTTTCGGAATGCAATTGATTTATAAAACATTTGCAGCAAACTTGATCTGAGGTATCTCAGAGGAGCTGGGCAGTGTGGGTAGGGTGGGAGGAGCTCTAGCTCCTAAGCTTTTTGACGGCCATGTCAGTTCGGAGCTCCGAAGTGAGACCTACAGGTTTGATAGACTGAAGCAGACAACACACATGGAATGTTAGGGTGAGTACATAACTTCTTTTTAATGCACTATCAGTATGACATTATACCAGTCTGCAGAAACAACTTGTGCTGATTTACCCCAAGAGGCAAGTCTTAGTGAATCTCATTTGTTGCCCACAGATGGCCATTCACAGATGACTCAGTCCATCATTTGGCACAGCTGTCACAAGAAATTCATTGCCATGTTATCTGTATTATGTTTAATGTTGTCCATCACCATGTTGTTGGTAATTAGCCATAAACAACCTATGACTGCCTATAAAAAAGAAACACTCCATCCTCCATAGGGCCTTAGCTGAAGGCTTTACACAAATTCCTAGATTTCCCTAAAACTCTTCCCTGAAATACAAGCACTAGCCAACTAATCCCATTCCTTACCCCCAACCCCTACATCCCTGATTCTACTTCTGAAAAATAAAACCTAAAGAGATGTTCGCGCTCCTTTGCAAAATAGCATCTGGCACACCTATGGGCGCTGGTGGACTTCAACACTAATTTATCAAATACTGCAATGAATTTATCTTAGCTCCTTAACTTGCCTTTATAATTTCTTCCTTAGCAACTCTTGCATGTCCTCCTAGTAAAAGACCATCGTTGTTAAACCTATTACCATAACCTCCAAACTTTACAGTGCCAGTGACTTAAACCCAATCTCCATTCTGGGCACACTATGTAAAATATTCAAAGAAATTCATCTGCAAACCTACCAGCCACCTTCAAACACACAGAATCTTCTACCCCCAGCAACAAGTATTTTGGACAGAGAGAAGTATAGTAACTGATAGTTACACCTTACTGATGATATTTTCATTAATAATGACAAATGATAGCCGTCAGCCACTACTTTCATTAACCTTTTAAAAGTGTTGACCACAGCCTTCTCCTAAACTCACTTATAACGGGTCTATATTATAAGATTGATGGTTGAAAACATCGAACAACATATGGTCAACACCATATGGTCGATGTCTTTAAACGTCGACCTTATAAAAAGACAAAAACAAAAAAAGAAAAAAGTACCCTAATGGGTTTAAACAGGGGGGCAAGCCCCTCTGCACCCTCACACCCCCTGCTACTTAAATATACCAACTCCAAGACCGCACTACATTGCAGTAAATGGAAATCTCCCCATTACGGAGATTTCCGTTTACACACTTGAGATTCTGAGCTTTTGATATTCTTGTGCCAACAATGTCAGCTTTCGAGAATATAATATAGACCCCTTATAAAGAGTAGGCATATGCCTCATAGCATCCCAGTGGTTCAACTCTTTTCTCTTTAATAGACATTTCCAAGTTCACCTAGGCCCTACATCTTCCACCCACATGCCCACTGGAGCCTCTGGGATCCATCCTCTTCCCCATTGTACTCCAACAAACTGCCCTCAGATGTAACTTGCACTCTTACTAACCTTTATGTAAATAATACTGTCATTTATTGATCCAGTCCCTCTCGCTCTCCTATCAAAAATTTGTTAGAAACTGACCTTATCCCTCTGTCAGACTGTCTTCTCACACAGAATACCAAAATAAGTAAATAAGTATATAAATAAACAGTCTTTTGTTCTGGTCAATGAAAATTTCCACTTCCTTTCCCTAAATGGCAGAGCAGCCATAGGTTATGGAGTCTTGCTTCTTTAGCTCGGATATGAGCTCCCCCTATTCACCACTGCATTTAAAGAGAACATCCAGTCCCTCCAAATCACTTTGTCTGTTTATAGCCCCCCCCCCAAAAAAAAAAAAGAACACTACAGCTTCAATATTCAAAAAGCCAGATGACTCCCTCTACATCTTAGATCCAGTCTCCTAATATCAGGACTAGTTTGCAAATTAATTACCTTGTTCTCCTTTCCCTTCCTAACATAAGGACTACATGAAAACTTCACCCCCTACAATGTAAGGTCCCGTGTAGTACAAAGCACCAACCTGCAACAATCTTTGTCTAGGCTACACTCCATTGAACATGCCTTTTCCATTCTTGCACCAAAACATTGGTCCAATTTCTCAATTTCTCAAAGCATCTAAAACATGTCTCCTTCCCAAAAATCCAGTCAGAATTAAAATCTTTATGCATAAAAACAGGCTAAATGTAAACCCTTCCAAAATAATGCAGCAACAAAACCTCTACCCCTTACCACCAATGGTAATCTCTTTTGTAAATCCTGTGACCTCTCAACATCATGTAAATAAGGAATGCAATATGCTTAACTTCTTATAGAAGTGTTTTAGTCTATGTAATTTTTGTTCTGTTTAACAGCTTCTATTACATTTAACAAGACTCAAGTTTAGTCTTATCTAAACAATGTTAGAATGTGTATGTTTTATTTCTTATTGTATTATCCTTATTGTATTCCTGGGCTAATCCTGAAAGTGGTCCTGTGGGATTAGTGCTTTACCCTGGTCAATATATTATTCAGTTCATTCAATAAATAAACAAGCACACACTTTACATGTGCAGACCATTTTGTGTAAATTCCACTTAAATTTGAAAACTGGAATTCAAAATAAAATTCCTTCTCCAGTTTATGTGTGGGAAGCTAAGTCTTCTACATTCCCTATGGAAAAGAATACCCCTACATACATTTTCTTAATGTAATCATCTCTTACGAACATTCTTAGCCCATTAAAGTGAAGGACATGGATAATGTGGTGGCCAAACATGTTTCACAATGTGTTTGCTTTAAAAAGTTTACATTCGTTGTTACTGATGCTGTCAGTCAATGTGAGTTCATAGGGGGCTTTAAAACATGGCTGGAATGTGTTGAGTCTGCTTGGTAGATTAGATGCAAAACAGACCAACAGTCAGGTTTAAATGACTTTAATAATATTAAATGTTTTATTTTGGCACAGAATGCATAAAACATAAATATTTTCTTCAGACTGTTTTAATATTTATTCATATGGTTATTCGGAAAATATTTTCTAAACAGACTTGATTGGTTGTTTCTCTGAAATCTTAACTTTAATTGGTTGTTTTAGATAAACATGGATCTTAATTTGGAGATTTAAACTGGATTTTACTTTGTGCAAATAGATTCTGAAGAAGATCTATGATGTGGTAATAAAGAATGAAAGCACTTTATCTATTTTCCAGTGTGAAGATCCAGTCTGTTGAGACAGTAGAACTTGGTTCTTTTGCTGTGTTGTTTTCTAACACCTTTATTATATTGTTACCTAAGACATAAGCAAACATACATCAACATAAAATAAAAAACGTATTAACATGGTTCCAGTTATACACATTATATATCCCATATGTTCTGTTTTATAACTGTCATCAGTCCAACATTACATAAATTTGCTCAATTCCTGCCTTCCCTTAAAACATCACCCCTCCTCCTGAATATTGTGCATTTATTGATGTCCTTCCGTATCACTGTTTTAGTATACTTTACATTAGGGATCTTTTGCCAAAGATAGCCCAATGTCCAACCAGTATACCAAAGCCTTTAGGTCTTATAGGCACAGTACATCACACGTGTAACCATTGTGCATGCCATAGCTCATAAAGGTGATGTATAGACACAAACACTCAGAACTTCTTTGCTGCCTGTCCAAATGCCATTATCGTCAGTCTGAATGCCCTTCTGCTATGCTGGTTACCAAGCCACTTTCAAAGATAAGTGCCCATTTGGGGTTTCTTCTCTTCTTTTTCTGTTTTATATGGTATTTCTGTTCATGTCATAAAAGGAGGGAAAATGTCAGTGTGAGAGGCAGATTCCCCATAAAGATCATCGCAACCAGTGTCCTTTTTGCTTGGGTACTTCTTACGACCTCACACAGTGCTGTATCTGTGAAGCATTTGTGCCTAAGATACTATGTAGTCATCTCTCCTCCTTGTCCATATATCTTGAGATCCAGTTGCTGTCCAGCCTCCCCCGGATGTCTCTCTAGAGGCTAGTGAATGACCTGAAGATTGTCAGGTGCTTGCTTTGGATTCCTGTGCTTCCACCCGGTCAGAGACTGCCAAGGATTCAAATTCTAACACATCCTTGCAGGCTTTTCCAACAGCTGCACCTGATGTTGAGGAGGAACCTCAGCAGATAATATCAGAAAGACCAAGGGGAATTTCTCAGATTTTGGTAAGGGAGGCAATACCTACCACCATCATTGAATCTAGGCAAGAGTCAGAACCTCTGAAGGTTTTTATGGGGGCATCCCACAGAAAAAGAAACAGAAAACTAAATATATTTCTCCTGTTGTTAAAGATCCCCAGTGTGAATAGCAGAATTTTACTTATGATCTGTTTAATGCTTTAATGGCCTTGAAGCCTCATCAAGGGGTGTCTGTCCCTTTTCTTCACTGTCTTCCACTCCTTATAAGAGGCCTAGGGAATTGGATTCCTCAGATGAGGACTTGGATTCTAGAGAAGAATCCCTGACTTATTGTTCCCACATTCCTTCCCCCTGTGGACTATGGTTTGGAGGAAAAGGATTTCTTGAGTCCAGATTCACTCTTGGAAGAGTTGTCCTTTGGGGATACTATTGCCTGGATGATGGACTATTTTAAGTGGGACTATTCCCAGGTGTCTGACATTCAAAAGAAGTACTATGAGCTCCTACAAATGGGGTCCCCCAAACCAACATCTTTCCCTTCTGTTTTGGCTAACTTTTTTGACACTTTTTCTGCTGCCTGTGTGGCTTCAGACTCTAAAGGCCCCAGCAGCAAAGAAACCTGATAGGTTCAGTGGGGCCCCTGAGGAATGCAGTTTTTTGTGCAAGTGCCATTCTGCTGATCCTTCAGTGTTCTCAGTTTCTTTTGATAAACCTTCTAAGTTGTTACCATCTACTAAACCCCTTCCTTCTGATAAGGATAGTTGAGAAATGGAAAGGTTGGGCAAGGAAGTTTATACTGCTGCCACCCTGTCTTTTAGGGTCATTAATTACCAGACTCGTATGACCAGGAATGTTTTGGCCCTCCTTTTTTCAGGTATCTAAGGTTATGTCTGACCTTCCTGATTCTGATGGAAATGCTTCTGCTCTTTTCCTGCTGGGATCTACTTCTCAGGTTGCCTGTCATTTGATAAAAAGCAGTTATGATGCAGCCGATGTCACTTCCAGGGCTGTTGCATTTGGCTTAGTGATGAGGCGTTATTCTTGTCTGCATTTTTAGACTTTATCTGATGATATTAAGGCTAAGCTTTTGGATGCCATCTCTATAACAAAAATCTTTTTGGGACATCTGCTGCTGAATGTAATACGGATTAAAATTTAAATGGGAAAAAATCAACAATAGTACTTATAGTACATTTGGTAATTTTTGTTGTGGCACTTGTGGGGTGGTTTATGCAATTGATGTGTTGTACCCCAAATTGTAGATGGTACATAGGACAACAAAAAGAGCAGCAGAAACGTGATCGTGGAACATTTGGGGGTATTAGACAAGAGGATTATAGCCCAGTGGCTCACACACAGCACATGGGGATCTGAGGCGAGCTTATTTTATAGTGTTCTCGAGCTAAACCCACCAGTGGAAGGGGATGATTTAATTGCTATTTTATTACATTTGGAGGCTAGATTCATTGTTAATTATGACACTCTTGCATCCTAAGGGTATGACTTTAGAATTAAATTCACGTTTAAAAAATTATAAAATTATATGATGGGATAGGGTTTATATGATTTTTATGAAGTTTTATGTATATGTTTCTAGTAATTTTGCATGCCATTTGAATTTAGAAGTTGAAAGATTTTTGTACATGCATTTGTACTTCCACATTAAGGTTAATTGAGGGTAGTTAATTTTTGTATATATCGACTGCAATTAGGTGTTAGTAATTTATCCCATGAAGGTAATATCCAAGGTACGTGAGGCACCACAGTAAAATCGTGGGCAGTCTGCATAGGCTCCTGCATTTTTGTAGTTTTATTCATCCTGATAAGTCTACTCAGATTCCTGCTTCTCAGAAACTCATTCTTTCAAGACAAGCCTGTTTTGCTTGATGTTTAGCCATTCCTTCCCCACACAGCCAGGTCCCTTGTTCTTCACCTTTCCTTATTGCTTCCAAATTGGCATCAGATCACCTCTCAGACTCATGACTGCTGTCCTGTGAATCCCTCAGGCATATTTTATGGTATGGAAGTCCCTTCCTCAACCTCCTTAAGAACAGTTTCCTCATTATCAAGAGGTTCCTCAATCCCTTTGGCTTGGGCACTATTAAGCCCCTACCCAGGTGAAGGGGTTTTACCCAGAATGTCTTGGTCTCTGAAAGAGGGTACTCACACCACCTTGGATTGTCCTGTGCTCAATATCTTTTCAAGGTTCCTTCTTGATTGTCCTTCCAGGCCTTATTTCTATTACTTCTTCCCCAGGCCTTCTTTATGTTTTTTTCTATATCTCAAGGATGCATACCCTCACACCCTTATTCACCATGAAATTTTTACATCTCCCCTGTTTCCTTCCTTTCTAGTTTTCAGTTCTCAGCTTCTGTCTTTAGCCTTTGTACTGCCCCAAGGGTATGCACCACTTCCCTGTCATTGCTTTTTTGCAGGCTTCTAGGGGATATGGATTTTCCCCTGCCTAGATGACTCCCAACTCCAGCTCCTTCTCCCAGTGGTCTGTTGTAAGTTCTAGTTTACCATTTGTCTGTTACACTGTCTTTGGGGCTCACCTAGAACTTCCAGAGGTCAGCCCCTGATGCCTTCCCAGACAATATTTTCCTCACTTGAGGGTTCAGACTGTTCCCATGCTGGTATTTCTCTCCCATCCCCAAGGTCTGTCCTCAGAACATTTTCCCAGTCTCATTCATCTGTCCTTTTCACAGCCTAGAATTTTTGGGATTCTGGGATTTATGGCCCACCATTCCTAGGTCTCCTCACTAGACTACATATGAAGAAATTTCAGTGGTAACTCAAATTGGTGTGGCTCTAACATTGCCACCCCCTGGAGTTCCTTACCTCTTTCTCATTCTTGTCTCTCAAGCTTGAGCTTCTGTAGTGGGATTCATCACCTCTCTCAGACCAGGGCTCTAAGTTGAAGGCTGTATCTCCCTTTCAGTAGTTGTTCACAGATACCTTTAGATGTGTGGGAAGCATCTGTGTCCCTGAAAGTTCCAGGGTCTCTGATCTCCTCATCAGAGGTCAGACCATATCAACATAAAAATATGAGGGGCCTCTACTTCTGTCTCTGCATAAGCCATTCATTCCCTGTTTCATCCCAGGTCTCTGTAAAGTTTTCACAGACAATACTACAGTAATGTATTATGTCAACAAGCAAGGGCACAAGGTCCCTCCTCCTCCCCTCTGTTCTAGATCTTGCCCTGTATTTTCTTGGCCCTCATGTGTGAGGGGTCCTTATTCTTTTTCTTTTTAATCCCTTTTTTCCTTTTGATGTACACATATTCTCTTTGTCCATGAGGGTATTCTCTTCCTCTTGGGGCATTTCAGTTCTGAGTGTTTGCATCCCATGTCACCTTTATGCCCCAAGGCTGCATGTGCGGAATAGCATGAGTACTCTATATACAGCACTCCAAGGACTCCCAAAAGGCTTGTATATTGGCTGATGTTGGACTCATTCATATGACAATCCCTTTGTAAAAAAAAAAAAATACTGCATCACTGGAAGAAAAGGACATCTACTGTTATGGTAAGATTTACACAATTGTACTTTCCTGCACACATTCCATTTATTTCTATGAAATTTGCTGCTTCTTTCTAAAATACCAACTTCCAGTAGTTTTATCTTCTTACTATATTCAGTAATTTCAAATACAGTTGAATTAGGACTTTGATTTCCATTTTCTATTAATTGTTTTTTTGACAGCTACCAGAATTAACTTTTAGTAACTTTAATGTGTAGGCAGTTCAGATCCCTGCGGTCTCAGCTCAAAAGAATTGTTGCTTTGGCCATTTGCTCACCAATATTTCTAATATAATACTCTGTATTAATTTTTAAATCTGTCAGCTCATTACAAACTCCCAAAGCATATGTTCTAGTTACTTTTCTCTTCCCTGTCGCATCCAACATTTTGCCATCTGTTCTGAGGATAAATTATTTTAAGTCTCCCTTGTGGGGTATAAATATATCTATAGAATCACTACCAAGCAAAAATTCTAAACCTTCTGAACTTTGTTGTGCACTTAGGAGCCATTCATATGTCATCCATTGTTGTTCCCTTGTAAATTGCTTATCCAATTCCCCCCCCCAATCTTTCTAACCTCCCCTCATTGATTTTTATAGTTATCATGCAATATTTTATATGCCCTACTAATTATCCATTTTTAACCATAGCTTCTGTTGTAGATTCAACTAAAAACTCTACCAGAACTGATCTTGTACTTTGGATTCTCCCATCTCTCTCTCTCTCTCTGCTTATACTCTATCAGTCCTTGGTAGGGAAGGCATCCCATTATACATTTCTCCTGTTCATTTAGTTGCCCCATTGCCAGTTTCCCCAGTAAACCTGTGGTCCACTCTTTGCCTATTCTAAAATTTTCTACTTAGTCATACCAACTGCAAAATCTCCTTTCTCCATTCTCGTTGGCTTAGTTCTTAGAATAATTTTTGCTTTTATAAATATAATTGTCTGTGTTGGGTATAGTATTCTCCTTAAGGATCTCATCCAAAATCCCATACTCACCTTATTTCTTGAATCCCCTGCTTAATCATCATCCCTTTCCTTTAACAATAACCTTCTGCTTGTGTTATATTTGTGTGGCTTACTTGTGTAACTCTAAAGACCCCTTCAAATCAGGTTATCCCTTCTTCTGCTGGAAGGATCAGTTTATCCCACTTAACTTTTGCTCTCTCTTTGTCTCTTCCTGTCCCAGACAAATTCCTTCAAGTCTTTATTAATTATTGTCAGCAACTTCTCCTTGGTTGATAAATGTATGCCTGACCTTTTATATATCACTAAAAGGGACTAAAACATTTTCACTACTTGTATCTACCCCTTGTAAAGAAAGCAACTATATTTAGCCATAAACAGAGCTTACAGTTTCTCAGTATTTATAGTAGTATCTTTTTTTTTAGTCTTTTCCCACTAATCCTTAGCTGAAGTAATTGAAACATTTTAATCCATACTTAAATATTTCATCTTTATAATGTCCCCATAAATATGGATATTGCTGAACCAATTAATGTGCAGTTACATAATTTATGGCTATAGCCTTTTGTTTTATCTTTCATTAATTTTATATCCCAAAAGACTTGAAATTCTCTTAGAATGTTCCACAACACTGAGATGCCCTTTTCTAAATTCCCCCTTCCAGACAGATGGGTACAGTCGATCATATCCGAGGGTTACAAAATTCCTTTCGAGAAACTCCTTTTCTCACTCAAATTCCCTTCCAGATGTTCCACCCGGTCTAAGGGAAATTGCAGAGTTAGAAGTTTTAAAACTTCTGCAAAAAAGAGCCATTCAGCCAGTTACAACAGATCATTCAGAGCCCGGAATCTACTTAAGATTCTTTTTGGTCCCCAAAAAGACGGGAGACTGGAGACCAATATTGGATCTCAGCAGACTGAACAAGTCTGTGAGAAAGACAAGATTCCAAATGGTCACACTTCAGTCAATTCTGCCCTTCTTACAGAAGGACAACTGGATGTGCTCAATAGATCTTCAGGATGCGTACTATCGCATAAAAATTCACATACGCTCCAGAAGGTTTCTCCGCTTTCGGCTGGGGTCCAGTCATTTCCAATTCAGAGCCCTGCCCTTTGGTCTCACTACAGCCCCCAGAGTGTTCACCAAATGTATGGCAGTGGTCACGGCTCACCTGAGACGTCAAGGATTCCAGGTGTTTCCGTATCTCGACGACTGGCTCCTTTCAGCCACCACCAGGCATCAGCTTCTTCAAGCCAGGGATTACACAATAAATCTTTGCACTCAATTGGGCATCTCGATCAACTACAAAAATCCTCCTTATTGCCCTGCCAGTCTATTACTTTCATAGGCGCAAACTTAAACACTGTTCGGATGTCAGCTACCCTCACAGACCAAAGAATCTCAGATATACAAGGTCACGTGAGAATCATTCTAGCCAGCAAGAAAGTACAAGCCAGAATGGTTCTAAAAGTGTTGGGCCTCATGGCTGCGGCCATTACCCTTCTTCCCTGGTTCGCTTCTATATGCCTTCTTCAGTGGATGTTGTTCACTCAGTGGTCTTACCAACAACTTCCGATCGTCACCAAATACTGGTGACACAGATTTGCAAGAATCATCTTTCTTGGTGGATTACTTCTCCCAGATTCACCAAGGCAGACCCTTTGTACCCCAACCCGGTAGCCACTGTCACTACGGATGCCTCCTGATCGGGTGGGGGGGGGTCATTATCAGGGCAGGATGGTTCATGGGGCGTGGCAACCGTTCGAATACCACCTGCACATAAATGTCCTAGAGATGAGAGCAGTGCTTTTAACGTTGCAAGCCCTCAACGACTTTCTTCCCTTGGGGACAATTGCAGTCCACACAGACAACATGTCTGTAGTATGGTATATCAACAAACAGGGCGGAACCAAGTCCTACCCCTTGTGTCGAGAAGTGCTCAGACTTTGGCAATGGGCGATCTCCTCTCATCGGTTTCTGGTAGCAACGCATATCCCTGGGAAAACCAACATTTTAGCGGACAGATTGAGCAGAGCTATTCTCATGCCTCACGAGTGGTCTCTCAAACAATCTATAGTGGAGGAGATTTTTCTAGAATGGGGTCGCCCATGTTGCGATCTTTTTGCTACTCCCCAAAACAGCAAATGCCCAGACTTCTCTCTCTCTTCCCACTGCCAGGCCATCCCCCAGAGACGCTCTGACCCAGGATTGGCCCCAGGGACTTCTTTATGCCTTTCCTCCCTTTCCTCTGATCCCACAAGTAATCCAGAAAGCCACCGTTTTGAGAGCCAAAATGATTCTCATTGCCCCTTATTGGCCTCGACAAATTTGGTTTCCGTTCCTCCATCGTCACCTTTTGGTGCAGCCGTGGCATCTGGACCCAGTGCCAGATCTTCTGATTCACCAATCGGGTCAGCTGCACCGGTCTATCCCTTCTCTCAACCTCACAGCATGGTTGCTCCACTTCCTTCCTTAGCCAGGCTTCCTATGATCTCTAATCCTGTTAGAGACATCATAGTAGCTTCCTTAAAATCCTCTACCAGGAGGATTTATACTAGCAAATGGAAACATTTTTCTTATTGGGCAAAAGCCAAGAATATTGATCCCTTCACTGCTCCAGTAAAAGCAGTTTTGGATTTCTTAGCGGAAATTTTTCACGCAGGCTCCTCTTCTTCCACGGTCAAAGTTCAGTTGGCCGCTATCTCGAACTTTCATGTCGGGTTCGCAGATCACAACATTATGTCCCACAGGCTTTGTAGAGCCTTCTTGAAAGGAATTTTTCTCCTGAAACCTCCAATCAGGAGTCCTCCTCCTCAATGGGACCTAAATTTAGTGCTGACATCCTTGATTCTTCCTCCCTATGAGCCAGCTGTTTCATGTTCCCTGAAATTTCTTTCATGGAAAACTTTATTCCTGGTTGCTATTACATCGGCTAGGAGGGTGTCAGAACTTCATGCTCTATCTGTTCGCCCCCCCCTATTTAGTCTTCCACAAAGACAGAGTATCATTGAGAAGTAATCCGACCTTTTTGCCTAAGGTCGCCTCAAAGACTAATTTGAATCAGGCTATTGATCTTCCTGTATTTTTCCCAAACTATTCAAACAGATCAGAACAAAAATTACATTATCTTGATGTCCACCGCCAACTCAGATATTATTTGTACAGAACAAAACAACTCAGGAAATCCAATCAACTTTTTGTTTCTTATGCTGATAACAAGAAAGGCCTTCCTGTCTCAAAAGTGACCTTGTCTAGATGGCTTTCTTCTGTCATCTCTGAAATTTATCAGCTCAGGGGAAAACAGCTGTGCTCAAAACCTAAAGCACATTCAACCAGAAGCTTAGCCACTTCCACAGCTTTTCAAGCTAGACTTCCATTAGACACTATTTGTGCAGCAGCCACTTGGGCCACTCCTCATACATTTGTTTCCCATTACAAATTGGATTTGGCCTCCAGGGACAGAGCCAGTTTTGGCTCTACAGTTCTCAAGAGTCTGTTCCATTGAGCCACCCAGGATAGAGGTGCTAGGGGCGGTCCCATCAAGCAAGAATGGCGAGATTGACAACTTAACATTGAGAAGTTATGTACCTACCATAACGTTCCATGTTAGTTGTCTTCTCTCGCCTTCTTTCTGCGACCCTCCTCCTTCCCCAGGCCTGGACAGACCTTTCTCTCTAAGAAGTATGCTTCTGAAGACCATACAGTGCTGGTCCTTCTGCCATCCTTCAGGGTTTTTTTTCTCTCCTTCTTTCTTCCTTTTGGAAGTTATTATGCTAGGTGCTATTGCCTATTGTCATCAAACAAGATCTGGGTACTTACTGCCTTGCATCATGGGATATGGGGCTGCCTCGAGCTGGTAAAAGTGACTCTCGAGCTTAGCAAGTGCCGAGTCGGAGCCGAGGATCGGCTCCGAACCCATCAAGCAAGAAAGAAGGCGAGAGAAGACAACTAACATGGAACGTTATGGTAGGTAAATAACTTCTCATTAAAATTTAAATGGGACAAAATCAACAATAGTACTTATAGTACATTTGGTAATTTTTGTTGTGGCACTTGTGGGGTGGTTTATGCAATTGGATGTGGTTGTACCCCCACCAGATGGTACATAGGACAAACAAAAAGAGCAGTTAAGAAACGTATCGTGGAACATTTGGGGGGCATTAGACATAAGAGGATTGGTAGCCCAGTAGCTTATCACTTTCATACAGCACATGGGGGATCTGAGGCGAGCTTGTTTTATAGTGTTCTAGCTAAACCCAATTGTGTGCAAGGGGATGATTTAATTGCTATTTTATTACATTTGGAGGCTAGATTCATTGTTAATTATGACACTCTGCATCCTAAGGGTATGACTTTAGAATTAAATCTTAATGTTTAAAAATTATATGATGGGATAGGTTTATATGATTTTTATGAAGTTTTTTATGTATATGTTTAGTACTTTGCATGCTATTTGGAATTTGTAGTTGAAAGATTTTTGTACATGCATTTGTACTTCCACATTAAGGTTAATTGAGGGTAGTTAATTTTTTTGTATATAAATGACTGCAATTAGGTGTTAGTAATTATCCCATGAAGGCAATATCCAAGGTACCAGGAGGCACCAGTAAAAATCGTGGCAGTCTGCATAGGCTCCGTGCATTTTTTGTAGTTTTATTCATCCTGATAAGTCTACTCAGATTCCTGCTTCTCAGAAACCGTCCTTTCAAGACAAGCCTGTTTCTGTTTGATGTTTAGCCGTTCCTTCCCCCACAGCCAGGTCCCCTTGTCTCTTCACCTTTCCTTATTGCTTCCAAATTGGCATCAGATCACCTCAGACTCATGACTGCTGTCAGTAATCCCTCAGGCATATTTTATGGTATGGAAGTCCCTTCCTCAACCTCCTTAAGAAGAGTTTCCTCATTATCAAGAGGTTCCTCAATCCCTTTTGGCTTGGGGCACCATTAAGCCCCTGCCCAGGTAGGGAAGGGGTTTTACTCCAGAATGTCTTTGGCTCCTCTGAAAGAGGGTACGTGGAGACCAATTCTGGATTGTCCTGTGCTCAATACCTTTTTCAAGGTTCCTTCTTTTTGGATGTTGTCCCTTCAGGCCTTATTTCTATTACTTCTTCCCCAGGCCTTTATGTTTTTTCTATATCTAAAGGATGCATACTCTCACACCCTTATTCACCATGAAATTTTTACATCTCCCTGTTTTTTCTTTCTAAGGTTTTCAGTTCTCAGCTTTGCCCTTTAGCCTTTGTACTGCCCCAAGGGTATACACCAACTACCTCTCTCCCATCATTGCTTTTTGAAGGCTTCAGGGGATATGGATTTTTCCCTGCCTAGATGACCTCAACCCAGCTCCTTCTCCCAGTGGTCTGTTGTAAGTTCTCTAGTTTACCATTTGTCTGTTACACTGTCTGGGGTTCACCAGAACTCTCCAGAGGTCAGCCCTGATGCCTTCCCAGGATAATATTTTCCTCACTTGGAGGGTTCAGACTGTTCCCATGCTGGTATTTCTCCCATCCCCCAAGGTTCTGTCCCTCAGAACATTTTCCCAATCTCTCATTCATCTGTCCTTTTTCACAGCCTAGGAATTTCTTGGGATTCTGGGATTTATGGCTTCCACCATTCCTAGGCTCCCTCTCACTAGACTACATATGAAGAAATTTCAGTGGTAACTCAAATTGGTGTGGCTCTAACATTGCCACCCCCTTGGAGTTCCTTACTCCTTTTCATTCTTGTCTCTCAAGCTTGAGCTTCTGTAGTGGATTCATCACCTCTCTCAGACCAGGGCTTCTGTTGAAGGCTGTATCTCCCTTTCAGTAGTTGTTCACAGATACCTTAGATGTGTGGGGGAAGCATCTTGTGGTCCCTGAAAGTTCCAGGGTATCTGATCTCCTCATCAGAGGTCAGACCATATCAACATAAAAAATATGAGGGGCTCTACTTCTGGTTCTACAAGCCATTCATTCCCTGTTTCATCCCAGGCCCCTCAAAGTTTTCACAGACAATACTACAGTAATGTATTATGTCAACAAGCAAGGGGCACAAGGTCCCTCCCTCCTCCCCCTCTGTTCTAGATCTTGCCCTATATTTCTTTGGCCCTCATGTGTGAGGGGGTCCTTATTCTTTTTCTTTTTAATCCCTTTTTTTCCTTTTGGATGTACACATTCTCTTTTGTCCATGAGGGTATTCTCTTCCTCTTGGGGCATTTCAGTTCTGAGTGTTTGCATCCGTATGTCACCTTTATGCCCTATGCAATGCGTGAATAGCATGAGTACGATATACAGCACCTGTAAGACCTAAAGGCTTTGGTATATTGGCTGGATGTTGGACTATCTTTGGCAGACAATCCCTTTTGTAAAAAAAAATACTGCATCACTGAAGAAAAGGACATCTACTGTTATGGTAAGATTTTACACAATTGTACTTTCCTGCACATTCCATTTATTTCTATGAAATTTGCTGCTTCTCTTTTCTAAAATACCAACTTCCAGTAGTTTTATCTTTCTTACTATATTCAGTACTTCAAATACAGTTGAATTAGACTTTGATTTCCATTTTCTATTGTTTTTTTGACAGCTACCAGAATTAAATTTAGCAAGGCCTTAATGTGTCTAGGCAGTTCAGATCCTGTGTCTCAGCTCAAAAGAATTGTTGCTTTGCCCATTTGCTCACTCAATATTTCTAATATAATACTCTGTAGCTAATTTTTTAAATCTGCCAGCTCATTACAACCCCAAAGCATATGTTCCCAGTTACTTCTTTCTTCCCTGTCGCATCCAACATTTGCCATCTGCCCTGAGGATAAATTATTTTAAGTCTCCTTGGGGTATAAATATATCTATAGAATCACTACCAAGCAAAAATTCTAAACCTTCTGAACTTTGTTGCGCACTTAGGAGTCATTCATATGTCATCCATTGTTGTTCCCTTGTAAATTGCTTATCCAATCCCCCCCCCCCAATCTTTCTAACCTCCCCTGATTGATTTTTATAGTTATCGTGCAATATTTTATATGCCCTACTAATTATCCATTTTTTAACCATAGCTTCTGTTGTAGATTCAACTAAAAGCTCTACCAGAACTGATCTTGTACTTAGGATTCTCCCATCTCTCCCTCTCTATGCTTATACTCTATCAGTCCTTGGTAGGGAAGGCATCCCATTATATTACTTTCCCTGTCTATTTAGTTGCCCCATTGCCAGTTTCCCCCAGTAAATTCCAGTCCACTCTTGCCTAATCTGTGTACCCCTACTTAGTCATACCAACCTGCAAAATCTCCTTTCTCCATTCTCGTGTTGGCTTAGTTCTTAGAATAATTTTTGCTTCTTTATAAATATAATTGTCTGTATGGGTATTAGTATTCTCCTTAAGGATCTTCATCCAAAATCCCATACTCACGTTATTTCTTGAATCCCCCCCTGCTTAATCATCATCCCTTTCCTCTTTTAACAATAACCTTCTGCTTGTGTTATATCTGTGTGGCTTACTTGTGTAACTCTAAAGAATCCCTTCAAATCAGGTTATCCTTCTTCTGTTGGAAGGATCAATTTATCCCACTTAACTCTTGCTCTCTTTGTCTCTTCCTGTCCCAGACAAATTCCTTCAAGTCTTTATTAATTATTGTCAGCAACTTCTCCTTTGGTTGATAAATGTATGCCTGACCTTTATATAATACTAAAGGGACTAAAACATTTTCACTACTTGTATCTACTCCTTGTAAAGAAAGCAACTATATTTAGCCATAAACAAGAGCTTACAGTTTCTCAGTATTTATAGTATCTTTTTTTTAGTCTTTTCCCACTAATCCTTAGCTGAAGTAATTGAAACATTTTTAATCCATACGCCTAAATACTTCATCTTATAATGTCCCCATAAATATGGATATTGCTGAACCAATTAATGTGCAGTTACATAATTTATGGCTATAGCCTTTGTTTTATCTTCATTAATTTTATATCCCAAAAAGACTTGAAATTCTCTTAGAATGTTCCACAACACTGAGATGCCCTTTTCTGGATTTATTAGTTATAAAATTATAATATCTGCAAATAGTCAACTTTGCTTGATTACCATACCAGTTATAGCACTGAATTTCTGAATTCCTTTTTTTTCTTTGCCAGTGGTTCTAAATATAAAGCAAATAACAAAGGGTAAAGAGGACATACATACCCGGTTTCTATGTTAAGACAAAACTTATCAGACAGGAACCCTCCCACTTTAATTCTTGCCTCTTTTCCTTTATATAGCCTCCTAATTAACCTTATTATTGTATCAGTAAATGCAAGTGCTTCCATTGCCCTACTCATAAAATCCCAGTTTACTCTGTCAAATGCTTTCTCTGCATCAAGACCCACTAACAACAACAGTGTTTTCTTTTATTCTGCCTCCCTCTGGATTACCATTATTCTATTAATGTCGTCAGATGCTTTGCTCGTTTCCACAAAACCACATTGATCCATATCTGTCAGTTTGGTGACACATTTGCTATTCTTTTAGCTAGTATAGATATAAACACTTTATAATCATGGCTTAAAATTGAAATGGGTCTGTTTGAAGTAGGGTCTGATGTGTGTTTACCATCTTTGGGTATTACAGCCACCACCGTGTTCTTCTAACAACTGGTGCTTTCCCTGATTTTAAAATACTGTTAAAACCTTCCAGAACTTTATAACTTTCTTCCTTCCAAACTTCCACAGGAATACAATTTGTTCCTGGAGACTGTCCTGAAGATTGATTATACACCACATTTTTTATCTCCTCTCCTTCTGTCTTAACCTTTAATTGTTGAGCCTCATCTGCCTTTAACCTTGGCATAATTATGTCTTTCATAAATATTTCCATTTGTGCTCACTTTTGATTTCCTCATTCCTCTGCTTTATACAAATTTTCATAAAATTTCCCAAATATCTCTAATACCTCCACAGGATCTCTGGTAAATTTTCTTGTTATAGGCTCCCTAAGTTTGGCAAAAACCCTTTCTTCTTTCTGTTACCAAAGTTGTTCTAAAAGTTATTGTGCTCTGGGTTTACTGTCAAAAAATTGTTGCTTAATAGCAAACTTCCTAAACTCGTGCATATTATCCAGATACTTCCTTATTTTCTCTTTAGCACTCTGCAGTCACACCTCTTGTTCTGTGAGATTACCCTTATTCTGCAATACCTTACCCTTTGTCAACCAATCTAAATAATTCCTATTACTTTTTAACCATCTCTCTCTCTTTTATTTATACCTTATTTTCTTTAACTCCAGTTTTGTTTTATCCCACTCACTGGGTACAGTTTCTGAAGAAATTTATGTCTTTCCTAATAAGGCTTGAATAATTTCCACTATCTATACCTTAAATGTCTATTTTAACAGGTAGGTGGGAAAGTGCCAGTATCTCATTTTTTACTTCATTACCCTACATTTTTATCTTTGATTTAGTTGCTGCATGATCTGAAATAGTAATTGGATGTGTGTTAAAGCATTCAGTTAAATGCATATGTTCTTGTGAAATATAATTTCTGTTTAGTCTAGCCCAATTATTTTACCTTGGGGAATAATATGTAAATTCTATGAGTTCCTACTACTGAAGTCATATCCTTCATACCAAGTATTTTCATAAATTTCTTCAGAAATGTACCTTCTTTTGTTAGTTTCCCTTTTAGGTCCTCCAGATACATTCTCACGTTTGCAATTCAAGTTCCAGTCCCCACCTATAAGTAGTCTTCCCTGCTGAAAGGTGATTATTTCTCCCCAAATTTTTTAAGCATTTTTGGAGGGATATAAATACATGCCAACTTAATCCTTCCCCTTGACAGTAGTGCCTTACTAAACAAATCTACCATGACTATCTTTTTTTTCTATTACTATTGGAGCTCCTCTAGTAATTAGTGTAATTACTCCCCTTTTCCTTTGTTCCTGATCATCTTCTTCTTCTTCTTCCGGCTGCTCCCGTTAGGGGTCGCCACAGCAGATCAGCTGTTTCCATTTCTTTCTGTCCTCTGCATCTTGCTGTGTCACACCAACCATCTGCATGTCCTCTCTCACCACATCCATAAACCTAATCTTAGGCCTCCCTCTTTTCCTGCTACTTGGCAGCTTCATCTTTAGCATCTTTTTCCCAATATACTCTGCATCTCCCCTCAGCACATGTCCAAACCAACATAATCTTGCCTCTCTGGCTTTGTCTCCAAACCTTCCAACCTGGGCTGAGCCTCTAATATACTTATTCCTAATCCTGTCCATCCTCGTCACACCAAGTGCAAATCTTAACATCTTCAACTCTGCCACGTCAAGCTCTGACTCCTGCCTTTTTGCCAATGCCACTGTTTCCAACCCATATAACATAGCTGGTCTCACTACCCTCTTGTAGACCTACTCTTACTGGTATTCATCTGTCACAAATCACTCCTGACACTCTTCTCCACCCACTCCATCCTGCCTGTACTCGCTTCTTCACCTCTTTTCCACACTCACCATTACTCTGAACTGTTGATCCCAAGTACTTAAACTCATCCACCTTCGCCACCTCTGTCCTCTATCCTCCCTCTCTTTCACACACATATATTCTGTCTTTGTCCTGTTGACCTTCATTCCTCTTCTCTCTAGAGCATATCTTCACCTCTCCAGGGTCATCTCCACCTGTTCCCTACTCTCACTACAGATCACAATGTCATCTGCAAACATCATAGTTCACGGGGACTCCTGTCTGATCTTGTCTGTCAACCTGTCCATCACCATTGCAAATAAGAAAGTGCTCAGAGCTGATCCTTGATGTAATTCCACCTTAAACGCATCCGTCACTCCCACCGCAGACCTCACCACTGTCACACTACCCCCATACATATACTGTACCACTCTTACATACTTCTCTAACACTCCCAACTTCCTCATACAATAACACAATTCCTCTCTAGACACCCTGTCATATGCTTTCTCTAAATCCACAAAGATGCACTGCAACTCCTGCTGACCTTCTCTGTACTTCTCCATCAACACTCTCGGAGCAAACATCGAATCTGTAGTGCTCTTTCCTGGGATGAAACCGTACTGCTGATCACTAATCATCACCTCCCTTAAACCTAGCTTCCACTACACTTTCCCATAACTTCATGCTGTGACTGATCAATTTAATCCCTCTGTAGTTACTACAGCTCTGCACATCACCCTTATTCGTAAAAATCGGTACCAAAACACTTTTTCTCCATTCCTTAGGCATCCTCTCCCTTTCCAAGATTTCATTAAACAATCTAGTTAGAAACTCCACTGCCATTTCACCTAAACACCTCCATGCTTCCACAGGTATGTCATCTGGACCAACAGCTTTTCCATTCTTCATCCTCTTCATAGCTATCCTTACGTCCTCCTTGCTAATCCACTGCACTTCATGATTCACTGTCCACACATCATCCAACCTTTTCTCCCTCTCATTCTCTTTATTCATCAACCCCTCCAAGTACTCTTTCCATCTGCTCAACACACTCTCCTCGCTTGTGAGTACGTTTCCCTCATTATCTTTTATCACCCTTACCTGCTGCACATCTTTACTAGCTTGGTCCCTCTGTCTTGCCAATCAGTAGAGGTCCTTTTCTCCCTCCTTAGTGTCCAACCTTTTATACAACTCTTCATACACCTTATCCTTAGCCGTCGCCACCTCTCTCTTTGCCATGCACCTCATCTCCTTATACTCTTGTCAACATTATTCATCTCTTTGACAATTCCACTTCTTCTTTGCCAACCTCTTTCTCTGTATACTCTCCTGTACTTCTTCATTCCACCACCAGGTCTCCTTGTTCTCCTTCCTCTTTTCAGATGTCACACCAAGCACCTTTCTAGCCATCTCTCTTACTAGCTCTGCTGTAGTTACCCAGCTATTCGATAACTCTTCACTGCCACCCAGTGCCTGTCTTAACTCTTCCCTGAACATCACCTCACAATTACCCTTTTTCAATTTCCACCATTTGATCCTTGGTGCTGCCCTCACACTCATCCTCCTCTTCTTGATCACCAATGTCATCCTACAAACCACCATCAATATCAGTCCTGAAATCCTTTCTTTATCAAATGTTCATGCTCATTTATTTCCAAATCTACCTCCTGCAGCACTTCTGTTTGCACTCTGCATTTCTTAATACAATTCATTACTCTCTTCTGTCTATACTTGTAGCCATTTACATTCCAAGGTAATATGGATAGTGTAGCCACTATGTTAAGTTACTGCTCCCACCTGTTATATGTGACATTTTTTTTGCATGTGTATTCACTACTTTTGTACTACTTGCACACACTGTTTGGCTGGCTGATTTTTTTATACAGTTTTGTTATCTCCATTTGCACGCATGACACATTTTTCAAGGCTTTTTGTTTTAATGAAAACCATCAAACAAACAAAAAATTAAACATGTTTTTCAGAACAACTCCATAACCTAGGAAATTAGAGTAAAGACACAAAATACAAACATTTCCAATAAATGAAGTTTAACTCTCCATATAGGAACAGTTGCCCCACATTAGCAGCAACACCCACAGGCATTACCTAACCTGAAATTAAGATTACCATTGTTAAAACATGTTGCAGCCTGTGCTCCCATTTACACTACTGGGTGCCTTTTCTTTTCTTATCTCCATTTCCCTTCCATATTTTTAAAACAGCTTGCATGCTTTTTTCAGAAAACAATTTTAGCCTTAACAAAGTGCACTGGCTTCCTTTAACTAAAACGAACTCCCGTTTGTATTTTAAGCTTTTTTAGTTACCCTCATAATCCACTAGATGGCAGTAGACATCCAGTTATAAGCCATTCTGCATAACTCCCTTGTAAGTACTACAGAATAATAACAAAATAACAAATATAATCTCAAGAGAAACCCATTATTTTTCCCAAACTGTACATGTACTAAAGCCCTAAACAGCACGGGAGTGTATTTCTCCAGTTACATTCAATTCCCCCCCTTTACAAATTGTTTTTCTGCCAAATATAGTACAACTTACCTGCTATCTAGTATCCTAGTGCTGGACCTGACTGACTGTTTCTTTTTGGCACTCCTGCCTCTTCCAGCTGGGCCAACTCACTCCATTCACCCTCATTGCACTCAGGCTCACTCCGCTGCCCTACCCTATCCCCATTCCAACTCACCCCCTCTTCAATTACATTTATAGCTATCCACATCCTGCCTACCCATCCATCCTCCAATCACAGTCCCCCACCTCCACACTCCTCCCACCTATCTCATCCAACAGCACAGACACATCCATCTTGACTAAGTCCATACATTCCACCTGTCCTCTTTTCTTAGACCCAGTCTTCTCACCTCATACCTCCACACCCTTCCTTTAAGCCCACCTCCCACCCCTTACAACTGCCCTCCCTCACAACCCAGTAATCCTAGTTACAGCTTTGCCTTTCCGCTACTTCAATCCTAGTATACCTCCCCCATCCTCACTCCCATGCCACAATTCTCATCCTAACCTTCTATCATTCAACATTACATAATTATGCCTCTTATATTCAACTGCTTTCTTTTTGCACTCACTATCTACCTCTCTCTCTCCTCCTAAGACTATCATCCTTATTACATACCTCCCACACCGTCCCCTTCCACATCAGCCCACATGTATACCCTTCCCAATTACTCTGCCATCTACTCCACTATCTATAGTACAGATGTAATATTACAAAAGAAACTCATCACCCTCTCCCCACACCATACCCTTCCTTACAACCGCAACTTCACATACTTCCATTACCTAAAAAAGAAGCCCCTACCTACCAATGTCCCTCTTCTCAGTATTCTAGTCCTTTGTGGTGACATACATCCTAACCCTGGCCCTTCCCCTCCCTCTCATAATTCCCCTAACTCCACAAAATCCCTAAACTTTACCACAATTAATCTCCAAAGTATTAGAAACAAAATTCCCCAACTGCACATATGGCTAAATCAACATATACCAGACTTTACCACTATTACTGAAACCTGACTAAAATCATATATCAGAGATTCTAAATTTCTACCCCCAAACTACTCCTGCCTAAGAACTGATAGACTACATAAAAAAGGTGGTGGCATCGCCTTATTATTCCTAAGAACCTTTACATTAATCCCGTATTCCAAACCAATTCCCCTCTTTTCCACTGCAGAGCTACTTGTTACCTTCCTAAAACTTAACGATTCCAAAAGCCTTTGCATTATAGTCATATACATCCCCCAAGCAATAATGCTCCTATTCTTGAAGAAATTCTTGCCTGGACAACAAGCAATATAAAAAAATGAAACCATCATCCTAGGTGATACCAATATTAACTGGCTAGATATTTCCAATAATAACCCCATTTACAGATATTAACCTTCACATCAATATTCAGCTTATCTTTTACATTATTAGACCCAACACTAAGATAAACAAAGGCACATTCATGGATTGGATCTTGGTTTCTGACCCAGAAAAAAATCACCTCCTCAGGGACTCTTCCCAAATAGCATTAGTAATCACTCTCCAGCATTCATAATACTAAGCCCACCTCCATACCAAACTTACACCATTATAGACACACCAGATATCCATCCCATTTCTCCCCAGACACCTTCAATGACATCCTGCAAAACACTAACTGGAGCTCACTAAAATTTCTCTCACTCAACGAAGCTGTAGAATTCTTCATTTCTATATTTATTAGGATCCTAAATAGTCTTGCCCCATGCTGGTTAAAAAGGATCAAGGCAAAACATGCTATTTGGCTTACAAAGTCCATAAAGCAAGTTATGTCCTCCAGGGACAAAGCCTGGCAAAAAATCAAAACACTGTCTAACCTCACTTAATATAAACAAATTCGCAATCAGGTTAAATGCATAGTTATCAAAACCAAAAAAGAATACTTCCAGCCTATCCAAGACCAACATAGACTAAACTCCAGGAATTTCTGGGGGGCAATCAACTCCCTTCTCCTCCCTGGAACTAACAATAACCCATGTCCAAACCCAAAAATAACATCCTCTGAAATTGTCTGCCTCTTTAACACTTACTTCATTGACACCATCACAAAACTTACTACCACCTTCCTACCTATTATAACTGACCCACCAAGATCTCCATTTGTACATTCCCCTTCAAATCCTCTACCTGCTTTTACACTAACACTCATACCCATCTCCACCATCAAAAAACTTCTTCACAAACTCAAACCCTGTACCAATGCCCCTGATAACCTCCCTGTAGAATACTTGCAACTTTCAGCCTCCTCCACTGCATATCCTATCAGGAATCCTGCATACCAGATATCTGGAAAAAAGCATTTATCCTTCTACTTCATAAAGGTGGCAACAACTCTGCCATCTCTAACTACCATCCTATTGCCATTCTCTCCCCAATCTCCAAAATACTTGAGAAATGTATTCGCAGTCAGCTCCTCAGTCATCTGATACAACACCAAATTCTCTCCCCCCACTCAACATGGCTTTAGGCCCAGACATAGTACGAACACTGCCCTCATTTCCTTCCTGGAAACAGTAAATAGAGCTCGAGATGCTGGCTGCTTAGTCTCAATACGCTTCCTAGATCTATCAAAGGCATTCATCACTATTTCCCATTCCCTAATGATTACTAAACTCTCTAATCTCAGACTGTCACCCTACCCTACAGTGGTTTACTAACTATCTCAGTAATAGGTAGCAATCTACTGAATGGCAACACTCTTCCTCCCCTTTCATAACTACAAATACAGGTGTCCCCCAAGGCTCATTACTGGGACCCCTCCTATTCAGTATATTTGTCAACAACTTTCATTCCTCTCTCACCCACAGTACTGCTATCCAATATGTAGATGACTGTACTATCATCTGCTCTTCTATATCTGCCACCGCACTGCAGCATCTCACCCAAGAAGCATTTACTTCCACCAAAACCTGGATGTCCCAGAACCATCTCGCCCTCAAACCCAATAAAACAAACTTTTAATATTTACCCCCACAACATCCTGCCCAGTTGACAAGTCATTATTCTCCATTCACTCCTAAAACATCACCATCATTGAACTCGTCCCCAGTACCAAATTGCTAGGTGTCATCATTGATGACAAATTAACTTTCAACTTTCACATCTACAGCAACATCAGAAATAAATATCAAAAGCTAGGTGCCCTGTATAGGCACAACAGTTTTCTTAGCCTGTCTGCAAAAAAGGATCTGGCCTCATCCTTCCTGCTTCCAACACTTCTATATGGCACTCCCATCCTCACCAATCTACAGTCCTCCTAGAGAACAAAGCTATTCTCTTGCTACAACAAAGTTGCTAAATTTGCTACATTTGCAAATTTTCTACCCATCACTGTTCTTCTCCGTATCAACTAAATTGGCTAGAATCCCCTCACTATCTCATTTTTCTACAATTAACTACAGCCCACAAGCTCATCTACCACACAGAAACCTGCCCTTCCCTCTCCTCCATACTGACCATGTACCATCATAACCAAAACCTCAGGTCCAAAAACAAAATATTACTCTCCATAGAGAAACCTAAGCTGTCAGCCGGTCAAATGCTGTATTCATATACTGTCTCTAAAGCATGGAATAATCTTCCCCCTTCACTCAGAACTATCAGCAATCCTGCCTCCTTTAAAAAAAACCCTCAAACTACATCTGTCCTCTCATCAGTTATGCTCCTGTACCCCAACACACAACCCCGACTTCTGACTTCTCTCCCTGGTGTTACACCTCTAACTACTTGATTACTACCACTTCCTTCCATTCACTCCCCATACTTATTGCTTCCCTGTCTTTTCCCTCGTAGCCCTTCTCTCTCCCCCATTCCTACACTGTATTTAACTCCCCACAGCTATGAACCTTACAGATACTACATTCATGTGTTGTTTGAATATATGCCATTTACTACAACTATTTTTCAATGATTTTAGTCTTTTCACTGTTGTTTTATTATCAGTTTCATTCAATGCAATGGTACTGCTCAATATTTCTTTGTTATGTGTATTAATAGTTTTCTTTATATTTAATTTTGTGGAGCTTTTCTCCCGGGCCTCCACTGAAAATGGGCTCATTCCAGGCCCAGTGGACTTTCCTGGTTAACAAATGCAATAAATAAATAAATAAGAATACACCATTCTGTTAAATGTATTCAATTATTAGGCTGCTAGGGAAGCTGCTATCACTTATTCACTTCCAGTAACTTCAAACTTTATTTTTCACTGAGCTGCTTGCCCTTGTACCTTTACATTTTGCATTTTCCTTCAGCAAAGAATGTTCGGAACTCTCAAGATTAATTACTTGCACTTCCAGACAGTTTGGTTCATGGAAATGTAGTCAACAATGAGATAGAGAAAAAAAACTAACAACTCTGGAGATGCATTAAGGAATCTTTATCACTTTCACCTAGAACAGAACAGTGTGTATAACTGCCTTCAGCCGTAGACTTCTTGACTCCCACTTAATTGCTGATAAAAAAGGTAATATGCTTGCATGTACAAGAAACTTGGTACTTGTCATGGCTGTCATTGTTTTGTCTTATTTCAAGCCTACTTGCTTACAAAAACACTTGTTTATAGATTAAGGCAAGGGCATTAGTCCAGACATTCAGCTTTTGCATAAATAAAAGAAAACATGCAAACTCTACATATAATATCAGTGCACTTTTGCAGCCCTTTCCCACCCCAGCAGCCCAAGATCACTGCATATTAACTTAAACTTGTTTTTGTCCAGCCTTTCTTCTGTTGCAGCTAAAAAAGTACTTGTTTAATACCTTTATCACATACAGCAATCAGTGAATAAGACTCCCCCCATCCCCACATTTAAAATATCCCTGACTACAAACCACACAAAGCTGCTTTGGTGCAGAACATGCAGTTTATATTATGAAATGTTTTATACAAATACTATTAAGAACAAAAATTGTTTTATTTACATTTATTTTTTTCTTTTAGTGGCCTTCTAAACATGGATGACATACAATGTGATGTTTGCTTTACAGTCCACCCACAAGTTTAACAAATTCTGTCCTTCTCAGACTTTTTTTCTTGCAAAGGCATATTTCAAAAATGTGATTTATGCTTTATAATCCCACATTTATTCACTAATTTTAGTGTTGCTGGTAGTCTTCCTGTTCATCTCCATCTCCTAACACCAGACTCTGGTTCAAGTCCAAAGTACTTCTGATTCTTCTAGTCAACTCCTGTACTTTTTTATGCCTATCAGGTATTTCCCTTGGAACATTGGAAAAATTGTCATTGGCAAAGTCTCTCTGTGAGCATTATAGTCAGAAGAATGAGAAGTAGAGTCCCCTTCTGTTTGCTGGCTCACGTTTTTGTTGGGCAAACTTTTGTATTTCCTCCTTAGCCTGTTCTATATCAAAAATAATTTTTGATCCTCCTGGAAAAAAATTCTGGAGACAGCTGGATACAGCAACTTGAATCTCACATATCCCTGTCTGCATTCCCTGATTGCTGGGAAAAACTTGCTTTTCTTCTGCTTGGTCTACAGTAAACATTTTTTGGAAACTTACCACTGTCTCCAAGTTTAATACTTGGCTCTTCTGCCACAGTTTTGCCAGGGTCACTTCTTTCTGCTGCTATGGTTGCATCTTTACTAATATAGGTCTTAGCTGCTTTCTCATGGCCATGTTTGCAGCTTACACTCAATGTATCCTTTTAGTTAACAAATCCTGCTGTGGAATATCAGTCCAGTTTGTTATTTGTGCTTTCATAAAATTAATATAGTCTGTTCCTTCCAGTTTCTCTGGTACAACAGAAAATCTCAGGTTTTCTCTGCTTGCTCTGTCTTCTAACGCAGCCATTTTTCATGATATGCTGTTTTTGATCCACCAATGCTTACTGTCTTCCTTCATCCAGTTTTGTATTGGGTTTGCATCTGGCCTTTATGGCATAAATTCTTTCTATAGTTACTCTGTCATGTCCAGTATCCTATAAGTAGATTTTGGGTACTTTATTCTGTTCCTTGTACATGCTTCTATTAGTGAGTTTATAATACTATTGTTATGGCAATGATAGCTTTATCTCTCCTTTCCTCATAATAGCAATAGTGGTAAACCCTTCAAGACTGTCAAATCCCTCTTACTTGCTGTGGTTTTGCTGTCTAATTGTGGTCCTTTTTAGGTTGTCCCCCTCTGGTTCTGAAACCTGCATCTAAAATTATTGACTGGTTATAGTTAAATAATCATAGCCAAACAAATAGTTAAAAAAAATCTCAGTTCTTTATTCCTTGCCAGAGGAGGTCTGTTCATAATAAGCTGTTCATAGTTTCCAATCTGTTGCATGATATTTTCACCCTATGTTTATAATGGAGAACTGGTTAGATGGCATCTTACATTTCTTTTAACAGTCATTCCCTACATGTATCTGCCCTACTCCCTGCTGCAGTCACAGCATATTTGGTGTTTTGTGGTGTAGCTCTCTGTCTTAGAGTTATACTTGGCATGATTCTGACTCCAAAGAGTTTAGCCAGGTTCTTTAGGCTCATTTGTGGAATCTACAGATCAGGAACAAACTGCATTTTCCTTCTTACTGACTGTCCATCGGGTAGCTTCATGGTCTTCCTTAATGAGTTTACTGAGTTCTTCATTGACTCTGTTAACCATCTTAAATGGATGATTTTTGGTGACCTCAGTGTTACAAATGATGAATATATTGCTTTTGTAAGAGGTTCCCTGTGGGTTATGGGGATGTTTGGTTTATTATCTCTGTTACGTGTTAAATAGGCCACTTCTTGGACTTGGAGTTTTCACCTGGGTGTGATCACTACAGACTGACTTGTAGTTGCAGCCACTCTCTCTCTTTTGATCTCAAGACCTTGTAATTTCTGCAGTCTCAATCTCCCCTTAGTTGCATTGTCGGACCCTTGTCTGGTCCAAAATAATGACTTGCATAATATAATGAACAATGACCACATTCCCATACTGAATCAGATTCTTCTGGAAAAAATCACAGATGAATTTGAGTACTTTGTGTTGGCATATAAGTAAGCCATAATTGATGTTCCCAGTCGGCTTATCCTACTTCATGTATGCCCTTTTTTGCCTGAGATTCATGAGTACTAGTGTAACCATGAGCTCCATTATTCATAAAGCTGTTACTCAAGTGGAAGAATCTTTGACAGTTATCAGACCTGTTTTTATCTCAAGTTGTACTTTAATGAGAAATATTTTTTTAATACATCACAAATATTTTATAAAAAGGTAGTTGCACTTGTCCAGGGACATTTTTCTGGCTTCAGATTGAACAGCAGCACTTTTTTTAGAATTTGAACAGACATCAGTTCAGCTTGTTTTCATTTTTTGCTTCCACCTCTAATTATTATACTACTGCTGAGTCTTCTGTTTTTTTCTTTTTTTGTTAACTTGTCATTGACTGTCCATCAAATAACTTCAAGGTCTTCTTCCAAGAGTTTGCTGAGTTCTTCATTGACTCTGTTAATCATCTGAAATGGAAGAATGAAAACATCAGTTGTTTTTAGTTGACTAAATAAAGACTGAGATCCTTCAAGGAGCATTTAGTAGCCATAACAGTGAATGCCGTATTAATACTACCAAAATAGTATTGTTAGGCTTAGTTGTCAGTATGCTGACTGCAGAAGGCATATCTTTATCCTTTGTCTCAGTGCATGCGTTTTGGACCCTGGGCCAATTAGGCATATTATGATTTAAAATTATGCCTTGAGAATTTTCTTTTGCGTGTGCTAAGCTCAGAGAAAATATTATCTCTGACTGGGCTGTAGTAATCAGCGATTATTTGAATTAATGTTTAAAGTACAGTATTGATGTGTAGATTGATGGGGGGATGTCTTCCTTCCTTTAAATGTCTTGATAAGGTTGGACATAGTCGATCATGAGATTTTCATGGCACCTTCCTTACTCCCAAATGCAGCTCGAATTCAGATGACTAAAAGAAAAGTTTGAGCTCCTCTAAGGCTTTAGAAGATCTACGGTTGGCTTGTGCTTTCCTTTGCTGAGCAGATAAGTTCCCTGTGGGGAAACAGCCTTCCATTTTATTAATTTTGTCAGTGTTTTGTTACTTTTGTCATCATGAAAGTTATTTTAAAGCTAGAAGTGTTTTGTTTTAACTGATTGGCTCAAGACTGTAACATACTTTTAAACAGAGTGCTCGTTTTTTTTTCTCATTTTAAAAGTGGTGTAACATAACTGAAAACACTTTTTCTGTGGAGAAAAAGACACCATACCAGCCCCACAAAATTAAAATAAAATGCTTTTTACTGGGATTTTCTGTAAAAATAAATAAATAATTTTGTAGACTGGTAATATTCATCAGCAATTGCTGCTTGTCTTCTCTAGGAATGAGGCATCATTTTTTGTTTGACCATGGAACAGACTACTGGTCGCATGGTCGGTCCTTCTTCCAGCCGCAAAAAGAAAAAAATTAAGCAACTAGCCTTTGGCTACCACAGCAAGCTAGAGATTTGACTCAGCAGCAGGTGGGTGACTGTGCTTCAGCTCTTAATTTTACCTCAGACCATTCATCTTTTGCCCCAGATCCCTCTGGTGTAGCATCTGCAGCCACTACAAACTGGGGCTAGCCAAATCCCCTCAAAGGACAAGGAAGAGCCACACTTGTCAGTCATGTGCGATGGAACAGGGAACATTTTCCTCTTGTGACAGAATGCTGTACCCATCCCTGGGGAAGCTACTGCTGCCATTAATAACACACTTGGCCCCATTTTATTCTGCCAAAAAGAAACAGAAAATCAAGCATGTATGTACTCCTCTTTACTTTTCTTTGGATAGGGGTAGTTTACTGGGTCTGACTCAGGGTTGATTTTATATTAATACTTCTTTTAAACAGTTTTGTAAAACAAAGAGGGATTTTTCTTTTCCTTAAGAGATTTAATATTCTGAATCTGAACAGAAAGATGCAGGGATGGATACAGGGCTTTTTTCCTTGGATTTCTGATTCAGACTCTGAAGAGAGTTCAGTTTCTGATTCTCCATATGGGGGTTTCTCTTTCTGTGAGTCTATTGCTAGAATGTGCCAGTGGTTTCAGTGAGAGAACACTGGGTGTTTTCAGTCCCTCAGAAAATACTATGATTTGTCAGAGAAGGGTTTTCCAGAGCCTACTCCCATTCCTCCTATTCTGTCTGCTTTACAAGGATGTATATGTTACTACTAGCAATTTTCCTGATAGTCATCCAGCTGCCCCTAACAAGGCAGATAGGATGTATAAAGTTCCTCCGTCTAAATCTTTAAACACTATTCCCAAATCTGGCCCATAGCTTTAGTTTATCCCACTGCTGCTAAACACTTGTTTAATTCCAATCCTACTTTTTCTGATAACAATGGGAAAATTATTAATAGGTACGGTAACAAAGTGTATACTTCTGCAACTTTGATTTTTCAGAATTTTTAATTGTAAGTCTCATGTGTTAGTTTTTTCTGACAAATTGCAAACACATGAAGAATTTTAGTTAAAGTTTCTTCTTGTGAGGAAAAATCTGTTTTAAATAACTTAGTTTCTTCTGTTGCACAGGTTAATAATCAGTGTTTGCAGAGTGTGTATGTTACTCTGTCGATGCGTCTTCCAGGGCTACGGCCGCTGGTACTCTCTTGAGGAGGTTTGCATGGCTCCATTCTCAGAACCTCCCAGTTGATGTTAAAAATAAGATTTAAAATTATCCTTTGGATGGAGATTTAGTACTTGGCCTCTTTCTACAGAGGTGATCAAAAAGTGGGATGAAAGAGGCAAGCTGATCCAGGTAATCTCTGATTTTTCAGCCCTCCTTTTCCAAATTTTCCAAGGGATTTTCTGTCTCCTCATCCAATGAAAAAAAATAAAAACAGAATAAACAGTCTCAACAAAATACCAGTAAACAGATGTTTAAGAATAAATGGCAAGTGTGTTCAAAAAAGAAGTATCAAACTAAGGACGGTCCAACAAGTCTGAATGACCATATAAGATACCTTGTGAAGCCCTCCCACCAGAATGTCTGAATCTTCATTTTTTTATCTCTGTTTTTCTTTTCAGTAGTTTCAGACAAATGAGTTCTGAAAGTCATTAATCAAGGTTACAGTTGGCATTGGGAGGAAATTCCTTCTTTCCTGGGGGTCATTTTTCATCTCGCAGATCAGACTCTCTTGTTTTCACCATTTTTTCATCACATCACATGCTGTCCCAAGGAGTGACAGTCCTAGGTTGGGAGGGGGTTTTATTCAAGGATGTTCCTAGTGCCTGATAACCTAAAACAAAGAATGTGTGTCTGTGTAGTCTAAAAACACCAAAACTCAAAATACTGGCTCACATAGTGAATCACATAATGCTGAAAGTTCCAAACAAATCCAAAGTGAATGGACTACCAGCAGTATCAAAACAAAGGCTTTAAGAAGTACAGTAGCAAAAAAACTTGTAAGCACATGTAGATTAAGCTCTTTCGTCCTTAATGCATACAACAGTTCTTCAAAACCATTACTTCATTCAACCTCTAATGAAGCTTCTGCCAGGGCGTAGAAGATAGGCCATTTCTGCATCCATCTGTTATAGTAGTCAATTACTGTGGCAACCTGGGTTTGTTGCAGAATTATTTCAGATACCCAAACTGCACAAGCCCACCGATTCAGATCAGGTAGACATTTGGCCTGGCAGTGACTGGAAGCTGGGCATTTCAAACTCGATAATGGAAGTATAGAACTCCAAGAAAGAAAATGTTCATTCCGGAGGTGTTTTACGAATACTATAAAATGTTCCTAGTGCCTTGTAAGAAAATTCTTGGGAGACCAGTTCTGGATCTTTCTTTCCTAAACCTGTTTGTGATAGTGCCCAAATTCAAAATGATGTCACTTCACAACCTGTTGCCTCTTCTTCCTCTTTTAAGTTTCTTGGCAACATTAGACTTAAAAAAATGCTTATCATCACATCCCTATTCATCTAGACTTAAGACATTTCTTTATTTTTTTTTAACACCTTTATTCAATTATCACTTGTAACATAGGCAAACTTTCATTTATATAAAATTAATCAAGCCATATTAACATGTTAACATTTTCAAACATTATACATGACACATATTGTTATATCATGTATTCTAAGCAACATTACATAAATTATTCAGTTCCTACCTTCTCTTAAACCGCATTACTCCTCCAAAACATTTTTGGAAGTATTGTTCCCACAGTTTCCATTTTTTCTATGTAATTTACTTCTTCCCCTTTCTAAAGGTCCCACTTCCAGTTCTTTAATCTCTGTTAAAATATTCACTACTTCAAGTATAGTTAGTTTAGATTTTGAAATAATATTTTCCTTATTTACACTCATTTGCCCACCCGATATTCCTGACAGAGTACTCTACAGGGCATTTTTAATGTCTACCAAATCATTATTCTCCCAAAACATATGTTCCCAGTTATCCCTTTGTCCTCCATCACACCTTCAACATTTGCCATCTACCTGAGGAAAAAATTATTTGGAGTCTGTTCAGCATATAATAGTATCTCTGCAAACACTTTGAGGCAAAAATCCTAAATCTAGATTCTTTTGCATATTTGGCAGCCATGCATATGCCCTCCCATTGTTTCTTTGTGAACTACATATCTAGTCTATCTTCCTAGTCTGTTCTGTTCATTTCTGATTGATTCATTTAGTTATAGTGCAATATTTTATATGCCTTACTAATTTTCCCTTTTGTTAACAACAGTTTCTGTTCTAGATTCAATTAAAAACTCAGCAGGTGCAGATCTTTCATTTAGGATTTCCCTTTCTCTTTGTCTATACACTATCATTCCCTGATAAGGAAGGCAATCACCAGCCTGCAGTCCAGATGTCCTCTTGGCCTCTTCCCATTCAGTTACCTTTTTCTCTCTTTCTTTCCCAATACCTTTGTTTCTTTGCCAGCTTCTTCTGGTAAATTCCACCCCCCTCTTGTCTGTTTTTTGTACCCTTAATTGCAGTCACACCTATTGGCAGAATCTCCTTTCTCCATTCATGTGTTGGCTTAGTTCTTAGTGTACGTTCTGCTACTTTTTGAGTAGAACACTCTGTATGACTGTTGTTCTCCATGTCTGCATCCAAAATCTCATTCTTGAATTATCCCCTGCTTCATCATCATCCCTTTCTACTTTGTGTTATGTATAGCAGCTTTAGCTGTGTAGCTCTAAAATATCCCCTCAAATCAGGTAATCTTAAACGTCCTTGTTCTTCTGGAAGGATCAACTTATCCCACTTGACTCTTGCCCCCTTCCCCTCCTAAATAAAATCCTTCAACTCTTTATTAATTACTATCCACAACTTCTTTTCTGGATGATAAAAATATGCTTCACCTATGTATAAAACTAAATTGTTTTACTGCTTGTATTTTGCTGTCCATATCCATAGGCAAGATCTTCCAGTTTCTCAGTTTTTGTACTATCTTTTGTTATTCTCTTCCCACATATCCTGAGCTGTCATAATATAATTCTTTTTAATCCATACTCCTAAATACTTCATTTTATCATGTGCTCATAAATATTGATATTACTGAACCAAATAACTTGTGTGTACATAGTTACATACATTCAGGCCTTTGTTTTATCTTCATTAATTTTTGTATCCTAAAAAAACCCAGAACTGTGTCAAAATATTCTACAACACTGAAATGTCCTTTTCTGGATCCATCAAGTACAAAATAATATCTGCAGATAAGGCTAGCTTTTCTTGAGCACCATACCAATTATATCCTTGAATTTCTGAGTCCCTTATTTTCTTCCCCAATGGTTCTGAATGGAATGCAAATAACAAAGGGAAGCCGGACAGCCCTGCCTGGTTCATCTGTTCATACATAGGGCTTCAGAATTTTCTTAAGGTTTTATGTTTCTGGGTCACATTATCAGTTCTCTGCCTTACCTTTGCACTCTCCACTACATCAAGAGTGTTCACAAAGTGGCTAGCTCCAATTATAGTTAATTGCAGGCTACAGGTTATCCACGTTTTTCCATATTTGAATGACTTGCTTATACTTGCAGAGTCTTTTTCAAGTGTCAGGAATCTCTCTCTTTCTCTCAATTGAGAAATCTCATACACAAGCTGGTATTCCAAGACAACATTCAGAAGTCTTTCTTGACTCCTTCACACACAGTTGTGTACCTGGAATGTCAACTAGACACCTCACTTCAAAGAGCTTTTTTTCCACATGAAAAAATGGATCTTTATCTAGATCTGCTTCTAGGATTTTCCATTCAGACTTCAGTTATTGCAAGAGAATACCTCAGGATTGTAGGTGTCATAGAATCCATAATTCTCATGATACTCTTGGAAGGGCTTCTGATGAGAAAGATACAGTGGTATCTTTAAATCCTTTTGGTCCCAGTATCAACACCCTTTATATTTTCTGATCCCATTGCTGGGGTTTATCAGAAAACTTTTGTTAGAGACAACAGGTATCCTTAAGTCTAGGCCTCCCCTTACCCATCCCTGCTTCAAAGCTGTCAGTCTCTAAGTCACTTTGAACATTGCTTTTGCTTGGGGAGCAGTTTCAGGAGGGATAAAAGTGCAGGGGTGTGGGACACCAAGGACAGTCACAAGCACATAAATATCAAATGCCCTGATCAAAGCAGTTAACTCACACTGAACCATCTTTCATCCCTGGGACCTCCAAGTGTTTACAGACAATGCCACAATCAAGTGATATATAACCAGGTAAGGGGGAACCAGGTCGTACCCTTTGCAGACTAGCCATGTTAGTTTTACAGCAGTCTCACTCTACAGGCATCTTACGTTCTGTTGGAGCAAACTTGTGTGACAGATAAAATGAGCAGGAGCAGGGCAGACCCTCAAGAACAGAGTCTAAAATCAAGGGGTGTGCCAAGATTTGATCCATTGGTGGAGAGTTCCTCAAGTTAGACCTCCTTGCCTCCTCTCTGAACAATCAACTGGCTAGATTATGTTCCGTGATTCCATGCAAGAATGCCCTGAAGACAAATGCCTTTTCTTTTCCTTGGACTTGAATGTTCATGTATGCTTTTCCACCATTTCCACAAATATCCAGAGTTCTTCTATAGATTGAGAAGGAATCCCCAGGATCAATATGATGACTCCCTTCTGGCCCAGGCAACTGTGGTTGTCCCTTCTTTTGGAAATGGAGGCATTTGACACAAGATTCTTCACAGGCCAGATCTACTCACACAAGAAGAGGGTGTTTGATACACCTTGACATCAATAAGCTTCAGTTGACTGCTTGGATGATAGGGTCTTAATTCCTTTTCAGCAGTTGATTATTGAGGATATGCAGGTACTAATGGAGGAAAGAAAGCTTGCTACTGCAAAAAAATCATATTTTATTAAATGGAAAAGATTTTCTAGTTGGTGCCAACAACATAACCAGCACCTATTCAGGACTGGTTCTGCAATATTTGTGTGTGTTACTATCCTATGGCCTTTCTTATTCCTCTATCAAGGTTCATTTGTCATCCATTTCAGTATGTCTGTCTATTCATCCTCCTGTTCTAATACAGTTTCATGTCAAAATGTTCTCAAGGGGGTTTGCATAAGAGGCTTCCAAGAAAACTAGTCACCCGTCCTTGGGATCGTAATTTTATGTTAGAGAAAAGTACAGTTGTGTACCTACCATAAATGTAGATGTTCGAGTGTATTCACTGTTGCAGTCATTACAATTGGGTTATCCTGCTGGCAGGCTACCCGCAGTCGGCCTGTGTTCCAAAGTCTAGGTCCGGCGTCGGTTGCTGTCACCTCTTCCCTGACGTCAGTGCACCAGGGGTATATAAGATGCAGCCGACGCCATTTTCTTCAGTGTTTCTTGCCCTAGATGTCAGGTGCCCCTGAAATGGTAGGCTAAATTATGCCAATAAGCATGCATGCACAAAAAACAACTTTTCCTTCATCTACAAGCAAATACACCACATAGGTTGTATAGAGTAGAAAAGTACAGTTAGGTCCCAGCAAAGAAGAAAAGGGGGATGGTGGGAGGGTAACCTGGACTGCAACAGTGAATACACTCGAACATCTACATTTATGGTAGGTACACAACTGTACTATGTTCATCGTGTTTCACTGTTGCAGTCATTACAATTGGGTTGAATCCCAAAGCTAAGGTTGGGAGGCTGGAGCTAAATAGGATTAGGAGCGGCTATAAGGCCCTGCAGAACTGCAGTGGCAAAGCCTGCCTGGATGTAGTGTAGAGAGGTAGGTGATAGTGCTTTATAAAGGTATGCATTGAACTCCAAGTTGCAGCCTCTAAGATGTCTTTGGTTGGTACTCCTCTGAGGAAAGCTGCTGAAGTGGCTGCTGCTCTGGTTGAATGTGGCCTAATGCCCTTAGGCACTGATTTGCCATGCTGTGAATAGCAGAAACGAATGCAATGGCCTATCCACTTTGAAATAGTCTGTTTTGAGATAGGCTTTCCTTGTGATGCTGCAGCATATGCCACTAGAAGTTGATCAGTTTTTCTGAAAGCTTTAGTTCTGTCCAAGTAGAAGCGTAGCTGTCTGTGAATGTCCAAAGAATGCAGAATGTTCTCACCCTTATTCTGTGTGTTTGGATAAAAAGTAGGCAAATGAATTGTTTGATTAAGGGCCACACTGGACACTACCTTAGATATAAATGTAGGGTTTATCCTCAGCAAAACCCTGTCAGGATGGAAAATGATAAAAGGTTCCACAGCCATGAGTGCCTGTAACTCTGAGACTCTTCTAGCGGAGGTTATTGCTAGGAGCAGAGCTGTTTTCCAGGATAAAAATTTTATGTCAGCTGCAAATGGAGGCAGTGTGAGTTTTTCCAAGACATAGTTGAGGTCCCATGCAGGTACTGGTGCTCTCCTTGGAGGTCTTATGTTTTTGGCCCCTCTGAGGTACTGCCTCAGTAACGGATGAGAAAAAATAGGTGGTTCCGTATTGTAATGAGCTGAAATGGCAGAGGCATGAATTTTAATTTATGAGAAGGAAAGTCCTTTATCCAGCATCTCAGTTAAGTATTGTAAAATCTGAGGAATATTTGGAACAATCGTGTCAATGCCTTGTGCTTGGTTCCAAGCATAGAATCTCTTCCATTTGTCTGCATAAGATTTTCTGGTGCTAGGCCTCCTGGCCTCCAAAATAACATCCATTACTGCTTTAGAAAGAGGTGTGTCTTGAGAGGCTATATTATTTGCCATGCCGCCAGGTTTAAGGTTTTGAGTTGGCTGTGCAGTATCTGGCTGTCTTGTTGGGTCAACAAGTGAGGAATTTGAGGCAATGTCCAGGCTGGGCAGTGAGACAAGCTCTTTAGTATTGGGTACCAGTGCTGGTGGGGCCAGTCTGGGTCAATCAGTATCATTCTTGGTTTCTCTTGTCTGACCTTGAGGAGTACCTTGGGGAGGAGAGGCAGAGGAGCAAAGGCATAAGATTTTTCCAGCTGAAAGATAGAGCATCCACTTTCCATGCTTGCTTGTGATAAGTCCTTGAGCAGAATCTTTATAGTTGGTAGTTGTGAGGAGAGGCAAATAGGTCTATGTCCTGGCATCCCCAGGTCTTTGTTATCATGCTGAAGACTTGTGGATCCAATTTCCACTCGTGGGGATCCATTAGATTTCTGCTTAGTTCGTCTGCCAGAGTATTTTTCCTTCCTGGCAGGAATTGAGCTTGCAGATATACTTGGTAAGTCAATGCTGTGTGCCACAAGTTCATGGCTAGCCTGCAGAGGGGGTAGGAATGTGTGCTTCCCTGCTTGTTTATGTACCACATGACTGTAGTATTGTCCATCTTTATTAGTAGTTGTCCTGGATGAAGTTGATCCTTGAAGGCTGTTAGGGCATTCTGAACAGCTAGCATCTCCTTTTGATTGATATGTAGATGCATTTGACTTGCAGACCATGTGCCCTGAATACATCTTCCTGCCATATGGGCCCCCCAGGCATAATCTGATGCATCTGTTGTCAATGTCTGCCTGGCTGTGGGTAAGGTGAATGGCTGTCCCATGTTGTGGTGACAGGCTGTTGCCCACCATCGAAACTCCTGTTGCAGGCAGGGAATGAGGGTAATTATTGTTTCCAGGCTGTGGTAATGTTGAGTCCAAACACTTTTTAGATACCGTTGAAGTTTCTTTATATGCAGCCTTGCATATGGAATTAGCAGAATGCAGGATGCCATGAAACCCAAGGCCTGCAGAATTTTTCTTGCAGATAACTGGGTCTTTGTTGCCAACATTTTGACGTAAGTAGTCAGTTGTTTGTGTTTGTCTGGCATGAGATAAGCCATCTGGGCAGTTGTATTTAAGGTTGCACCCAGGAATATTATCTCTTGAGAGGGTACGAGTTTTGATTTCTTCTCATTTACTGTGTACCCTAGACTTGTCAGTAATCTTTTTACAAACACCAGATGCTGTAGTAGAATGTCCTTGTTCTCCGCTTGAATAAGGCAATCGCCCAAGTAATGATATATTTGTATTCCTCTTTGTGTGCAAAATGCAATTACTGGTGCCAGGCACTTTGTGAAGACCCTGGGCGCAGTAGATAAGCCAAAGGGCAGTGCAGAGAATTGGTAGTGCATTGAGCCAGCTTTGAATCTGAGGTATCTTCTGCATGTTTGTCTGATTGGGACATGCAGGTATATCTCTTTTAGATCTAAAGTCACAAGCCAAGCTTTCTTGCCCAACATGGGCAGAAGCTGCTGTAGAGTCAACATTTTGAATTTTGGAATATCCAGATATGTGTTTAGAATAGATAGGTCCAGTACTGGTCTCCAGGCTTTGTCCTTTCTGGGTACTAAGAACAGTCTTGAATAGAATCCGTGACCCTGCTCTTGTTCTGGTACTTGTTGAATGGCCCTCATGTCCATGAGGGATGAAACTTGTTTTTGTGCCTCTGCCCATTGATTGCGTGGCAGGTCTGGCATACCGTTTTGCCTTGGCAGGGTATGAAAGTGGAACCTGTAGCCTTGTGAAACTATATTTAGAACCCATTTGTCCTGGGTGATCATATGCCAATTGTGTGAAAAAAGTGCTAGCTTTCCCTCCAAAGGGGCTGCCAAAAGATAAGTGCTTGGTGCTGGAAGTGGAAAGTCATTGAGACTGTTTCCTGTATGGCTGTGAATTTTTCTTTCCGCTCTTGGAGGTAGAAGCACCCCATTGTTTAGGCCTGTATGAGCCTTGGGGCTGTGATCTTCCTCTAGGGTGTCTGTATCTGCCCCTTTGTGGTCTATCTGACACTGGAAAGGACCGATTTTTTGTAGGCCAGTTCCTGCTAAATCTGGGAGGCTGTACCTGCAAGAAATCCTTGACTGCATAGATTTAGCCTTGTCCTCCATTTTCTTCAACACCTCTTCTGCTTTAGCACCAAACAAAGTATCATGCTGTAAAGGAGCATCTAATAATTTTGCTTTAACATGATCTGGCAAATTGTGTTCTTTTAACCAAGCATGTCTCCTAATGACAGAACCTGTAACAGCGGCCCTGCAGGAGGCCTCAAGAGAATCAAAACCACATTGCAAAGTATGCTTTCCAACTTGTTCAGCTGCATGCAATAAATCCTGCATTTCTTTATTGTCTGCACATTCTGTATTTGCTGGCATTTTCTGTTTAAGCAAGGATATAAGATATTGCTGATACTTAAGCATATGAAATTGGCAATTTAAAGCTCTTACAGCCAAGGTAGCAGAGGTATAAATCTTTTTGCCCCATCTGTCTAGGGCCCTAGAATCCCTAACAGAGAGAATAGGGTTTTTTGCAGTAGAAGCCTTGACCCCTTTGGGAACCTGATGGTTTCTGGGTCAGCTGCAGGGTTCTTATAGAGAAATTTATGTGAATCAGGAACCCTGTAGTATCTGTCTGGCTTAACAGGGGCTCGTGGTAGAGTCTGGAGAAAAACTGGACTCTGTAAATACATCATCTACAATGTCTAAAACAGACGGGATAGCAAGGGGCCTGTGCTGGGGCAATAAAAGGAAATCTCTGAGCCTTTTCTTGGATTCTGAGTTATCTTGGCTCTCCCAGTGAGAATGCTCCCTCATAGTATGCAGCGTTTCCCCAAAAGAATAATCCTCAGGAGGAGGGGCTGAAGGGATAGATTCTTCAGCATCAGAATCCTCATAGGGAGGAATAGAGTAATCCTGTTCAGAGGAGGAATCAGAGGAAATGGAAACCTGTTCTGAAAATTCATATTCTAACTCTTGCCTAGGCCTCTTTTCAGGAGGGGGATGGGAACCCCTTATCAAAGTAATAAGGTCTTCGGTCATTTTAAGCATCTGTTTTTTAGGCATGGAGGCCTGTCCAGGTGATTGCTGTACTTGTTTCTTTGTCTTTAGAGCTGCTTTAGTATTTGTCTTTGTAGCTGAAGTAGGTTTCACATATAACTGTGTAGGCCTGAAAACACCCTCAGAAGCCGATGCCTGCTCAGCGGCTCCGGACTCATCTGAGGGAATAGTTTCCGAGTATCCAATACCTTGAGTTTCTAGAATCCCAGTCGGCTCCACGTGGGAGTCAGAAGCGGCCTGTGTCTCGGAGGTAGTGGGCGTCAGGGGCTGTGAAAGTGCCTCACTGAGAACAGGCGAACTGGCGACAGGCCTAGAAGAAGCCTCGTCGTCGGTTTTGGATCTCGGATGCCTGTTTCATTTTTTTGTAAATTCTGGTAGTCGGCTGATCCAATGGCATTATGTAATTAAATCTTCTGCCAAAGTAATGAAATGCAAAATCGTACCGACGCTTAATAGTGCGTTGGTTAAATCTAGCACAAAACCGACAACTAGCAACGTTAGGGTCAGGGCCTAGGTAAGGAATACAGTAAGAATGAAAATCCTTATGAGGAATTTGCTTCCCACAAGAAATACAGTTATTAACTTTTTCTGACATCGGTCTGGAGCAAGAAAAAAGTTTCCCCAACGGGGTACTTAGCTTTAATGAAGACTTCGGATCTGAAATTCGAATCTGAAAACTTTTGGAGTCGGCCGACCGGCACTTGCAAACTGCTTTTGCTTCAGGCACCGCGCGGCAAGAAAGACTGAAGAAAATGGTGTCAGCTGCATCTTATATACCCCTGGCGCACTGACGTCAGGGAAGAGGCGACAGCAACCAACGCCGGACCTAGACTTTGGAACTCAGGCCGACTGCGGGTAGCCTGCCAGCAGGATAACCCAACTGTAATGACTGCAACAGTGAAACTTGATGAACATCTAACACTTGCTCCATTTGAACCAGATAATCTGTCTTATTTGAGATTCTTACCATGGAAGTAGTTTTTACTGATTGATCTGATCTTTGCAAAAAGGATATCAGAGTTGCAAGCTCTTGTGGTAAGTCAGCCCTGTCTCATTTGAAATAAATGTCTAAAGTGGTATCTGAGTTTACTTCAAGACAAACAATCCACCTCTCCTTTTTCCTTCTTGAAACTGAAAATGAGGGAGAAATGATACTCCATGCCTTAATTGTCCACAGACAACTCAGGTACTATCTCGACAGAGCCAAATCTTACAGATCTTTGGATCAATTATTCATCTCTCATGAAAGTAAAAAGAAGGGACAACCTGTGTTAAAACCAACTATTTCCAAATAGTTGTTTAAGGCTATTACCTTTTGTTATATTCACCATAACAAATCTATTCCAGGCAGGCTCAAGGCCCACTCTACCAGGGCTTTGACATCATCTTTGGCTTTTTGGAAAGGGTTGGATTCCAGGAGTGTTCTAGAAGCTGCTACTTGGTCCTCTGTACATACTTTTACAAAACTCTGTAAATTTGATTACATCAATAGGTCTAAATCAAGCTTTGTTTGGAGCATTCTCCAGGAGCTCTTGGACTCATCTCCTTCCACCTCCCAAATGTAGTCAGATAAGGCAATCTACACATACAATTAAGGTGACTGCAGCAGTGATCAGTATGATGAATATAGAACAGCTGTGTAAGTAACATTTCCCATAACAGTAGATGTTCGAATGATCACTGCTGTAGTTGTCAGTCCCTCCCTCCATCCTCTTTGTTTTTTTGGTGTGCCTTTATGTCAAGAGTGTGGATATTTATTTTTTGTTGTTGCTGTCATTGTCCTTTTAGGGTCAGCTTCCCTTTCTCTGTTGGCATGAAACCTCTGAAGGGCTTGGTACCAGACTTGTCTTTTTGGTTCAGCTGACTGATGATTTGGGCATGTGGAATGTACACTGAAGCTTTGGAAGCTGTCTGTCTTTTATATCCTTGACAGGATATAACCCATATAGCTAAAGCTGCTGCAGCAGTTATCATTCAAACATCTACTGCTGTGGTAAATTTTACTTGTGCAACTCTACCTTCCTACTGTGGTCCACATGCAAAAATATTCAGCTGATTCATCTCTTACCTCTCTGCTCTAAAAGGGTTGTCTCATTAGCTAATATTTCTTGAAGACACCTTCTCCTTTCTGTGGTTTCTTATGACTTATGCTTTCTCCACATCGCTACGCACAATGTACATATTTCAACTGAGTGATATCAGACTGGAAGATTTGCAATATCATTGCTCTACTGATGGAATCTTGTTGTATCCCCCTTTTCCCTTAGGAATAAATGCCAGCTTTCACTTCTTTGTATGACATCTTGGTTGCTATCCAAAACCAGATAAGTAAATACTGACCTGAAGCATGGCACAACTGGGATGGCGGCTATAACCATTCATGTGATAGTAAAAACTTTCATAACTCGTACCTTTTCCATATAGATATAAACAGTTTACTCAGCGGAGAAATCCCAGAGTGATCCTTCATGGTATTTCAGTAAAGGACAAGGTGGCAACATTTGCTGAATCTTTTCTTAATGTTTTTATTTTTAAGGACTTTGACCAGATCGTAAGTGTTAATTCTATTAGAGGCCCTGGCAAAGATTATTCTTGTTCTTGTCTCTCCCTTTTCCTTACTTAGTGTAATATGCCTGGTCTTTCCAAGTGTTGATCTCCACTGTCACCTGCCTTCACTTGCTGCAGGACTCTGCCAGTGGGCATTTGATGGAGTACTCCCCATCATTCTTATATACAACATGTGTGGTGGAGTCTCTGGCTGCCTGTGTCTTAGAGATTACCATATAGAGTACTGGATAGTATGGGTCTTGCCTACTTAAAAGAGTTGTCACTCTGTCATCTAGTTCGGCCAGTATATTTATTTGACAAGGGGTGTCTAGTGGTTCTCAAAATCTGGCCAGAGTGTTGGTAGAATATATTTTCTTTTCCATTCTCAGTCTTACAGAGCTCGTTTACCATATCAGATTCAGGGTTGTACGACCATGGCTGGCTGTAAGGGATTCTTAAGACCTGTTCATAACGCTTGTTATAACTAATTATCGTTTAGATTATTAGTTATAACAAATAATCTTTTAGATGCCCATGTTTCATCCCGATGTATGATTATTTTAATTTTGCACATTTATTATTCATTATTTATGTATTTAACATTCGTTTACTGGGAATGTCCGACTGGGACAGACCCCATTTTCAGCAGAGGCCCATGGAGAAATGCTCCAAACGCATGTCTTTGAAAAAGGATTCATAAGTGTTTAATAGCAAATACCTTTATTACACAGAGAAAAATGAGATTACTAATATTATTGTTATAATTTTAATATTTTCACCTATTAATCATTTTATTGTAAAGTACTTGGGTTTAATAGCAAAATAAATTCTGTTATTAATTCATTCACACTTGAATCCCTGTCCCTCTCTTGAGTAATTGAATAATGTTAGTAGTAGTCCTCCTTTGCTTCTTATAAGGGTTGGGAGGGTGGCCTTATGGTTAAGGTGTTTGCCTTGCAAACACAAGGTGCAGGGTTTGAGTCTCACAAGGGATAATTGGCTAGGCTTAAAATGGCTCACAAGGGCAGTTAGCTTAGTACTAACCTATGAACTATAACATTATGTAAAAGTGTCCATGAAATACTGGGCCGTATTCATAGTCCCGCACTTCCCAAATGTATTAAGAGCCTTTCTATGCCCATATGTAAATTGATAAACTGCAGATGAGCAACACTTGTTTTGAAAATACTCAGACCTGAGATGTAATTCCCAGTATAATCTAACATATCTGAATGTGAGGAAACCTAGCTAAGAAGAATGTGAATATGTGTGAAACATGCTCATTGTTATGCACATGCTGCGTAAGTTCATAAGTTAACAAATGCTTTTGTATACTTTTGGGAACTGGCAGCAAGTGCAGAGGTGCCCTAATATCACATTAGCTTTCCAGGAAAACTTGCACTGGTTATGGCTCAGCACCTTTGGCCACCAGCTGATTAAACCTTGGCCAAGCCTTTAAATCACTCTGAAGGTGTCCTTATATGGACATCCTGTTGTGGCTATTATATGTTAGGAAAGTGGGAAGATAGTTCAGTCAGAAAAAGGGGAGAGAGAGAGCAGACAAGGAAAACATAAGGGGAGAGAGAGCAGACAAAGAAAACACAAAAGGAAAACATTAACAGGATTGTGCTGGAAAAAAAATACTAACTTGTTTGCTCGTTTGCCACCTTTTCTAGCTAGTACATATCCCAGGCTTTGCTTGTCTCAGGACTTTATTTTCTGTGCTCAGAGCTATCCAGACCTTGCATTGGTAGAGGGAAGTCCTACTGCCTACCAGTGGGACTGGTGAACATTGTACTGCCTATCTAACGCTAGAGGAGTGGTTTCCAGCTCTGAAATTGTAATTTTATTAGCCTATTGGGCTCATTTCTATCCCTTTCAACTTTCTGGCTTAAAAACGCGTGTTTGCACATTTTTCACATCCTGCAGCACTGCGAGGCTACAGATAAACTATTCCAGGTGCCAGAAAGTCTGCTCTTTAAATTTTCCCTTAAAACTAGCTGGTTTCTCAGTAGTAGCACTAAAGTCTATACCCCTGTGACTAGCACTTGCTCTAGAACCTGCTGGAAAGCACTAGGAAGCCTGAAACAGATACAAGCACTCAGCTCTCCTTGTCAATAAGGATAAATTAATCATAGGCACTAAACAGCCTATAATTGCAAAGTACCTTGCAAAGGTAAGAGAGAACAGCTCTTAAACTTTACATAAAAGCACCTAAACAGGCATGTCCAAGGGTCAGCTTCCGTTGATTTCTCCTGTCCACCTGGTGAATCTGGGCATACTGGGGCAATGCGGCAACTGCCTCATGTACACAGACAATCCTCTCCTCCTACCACCCAACACTACAACCTGCGAGAGATGCACTTACATAGCCAAACTGGAAGCAAAGCTCTCTCCAGTCAAGATTGTGCTAGACAGTCAAGAGGAGAAGATTAACACCTGCATCACACCTCAAGCAACTCATAGCACTGCAAAACCCACACCATCAACACCCACACATAGCAACACTAAACCCACATATGCGGAGGCCCTTAACATTAACCTGCCCAAGCAACAAGGACCTCCGAAGCCGAAACGCAAACAAACACCAGTCACAACTTAAGTGACACATAGCTCACAACACCAGTGTGCCACCCAACAACAGCCCCTAAGGCAAGACAATGTACCCAACACTTTAGTCATAGGTGACTCTATAGTCAGGCACACTGATGTCCCACTCACCAGACTGAACAAGGAGAAAATTACAGTCAGCTGCCTGTCTGGTGCCAGGATCCGCCACATAACGCATGCACTCAAGTCACTCCACAACAAGTACAAATATGACTCTGTCATTGTCCTTGCTGGAGTGAATGACTTGAGACGTATCTCCCTGGACTACATGAAAAAAGATATGGAAGAGCTCTTGGATCATGTGACCCAGGCAGATATGACCGTAGCCCTGAGTAGCATCCTGCCCTCGCCCAGAATGATACCACAGTATAAGGACAAAATGATTGACTTCAACAATTGGCTAAGCCTCTGGTGTCATTCAAAGGGGATCCAGTATTTGTCTGCCTGGGAAGACATGATCGACAAACCACGATGCTTTGCCAGAGATGGTCTGCACCTGTCACCCCTGGGATTCAGGTTACTGGCTAAAGCTCTTGCCACCCCTATAGTGCCTTTTTTAGGCAAGGTTCAAAGGATAAAACCACCACCGTAACAGGTAGAAGCAGGCAAAATCTGAAGGTAATGCTACTGAATGCTAGAAGTCTAAACCTCAAAATGCACTCTCTCGAGGCACTCCTAAAAATGGAGAACATCTATATCTGTGCAGTAACTGAGACCTGGTTCAAGGCTCCAGAGAGCACCTCTGCAATACCAGGCTACAATTCTTACCACACTTTTCATTCACAAAACCAGGACCGAAACACTAAAGGTGGAGGAGTGTCCATATTCACCAAGAATATTCACACCTCCAGGCTAGTTGCCCAACACAGTGCATCTGAAATTCACCAGGTGCAACTAACACTAGGTAAGACTGCAATCCAAACTGTAGCTTGCTACAGATCCCCAACCATGCCCCAAGATTCTCACTACACCTTTCAAAAGATACTGGAAAATATTAAGATACAACCAAACACCCTAATACTGGGTGATTTTAACTAACCTGCCATTAATTGGGAAAACTACTCGGGTACCAACTCCTTTTCCCAACGGTTCTTGGAATTCATAAATTCCAACGCCCTGGATCAGCTAATCCATTGTCCCACTAGGGGCTCCAATATCCTAGACCTGGTCATTACCAACATGGGAGATAGATGCTCCACACCAGTGGTCACCCCCTCATTGGTCAGGTCTGACCATAAGCAAATCACCCTTGACATCCATATCCCACCCCCCAGTAAGGAAACCTCCTTAAAAAACTTCTCCAAAGCCAACTTCAAGCTACTGAAGTCAGAAGTGACAAACTTCACAACATCCATGCAGACGGGATCTAGAAGTTCAACTGCAGAATCCTACACTAAGGCACTGTATGAGCACATCCACTCGTGCATGAATCGTGCCATCCCAAATAGAACCAAGATGCTCTTCTCCAAAAAAAGGAAGCCAATCTGGTGGTCCCCTGCTATAAACAAACTATACAACAGAAGGAAGAAACTGTTGCAAAAAAGAGGAAAATCCCATGATGCAAAAAACTCCCTCACCAACCTCAGTAAGAAGCTGAGATCCCTCATAAAATCCTCAAAAGCTAGTTACGAAAATAAAATTGCCAAAGATTCCAAAGACAACCACAAGGCATTCTATAGTTATGTCAAGAATCTAAATGGCAATGCTCAGATCTGCTCTGAGTTACAACAGAATGGCATTAAATATACTGATCCCAAGGATATTGCCAATATCCTGGCAGATCAATTTAGTGCCAACTTCACACCCCTCTCACCCCCTAAAGGGCCCATCTCAATACCAAAAGATTGCCAAATTCCGATAATCACAGCCACACAGGTATAAACCGCACTCTCCAAAGCTAAGAATACAGCATCCATGGGACCAGATGACATCCCAGGCTGTATACTACATGAACTACAAAATGAACTGGCACCTCACCTAAAGTGTCATGTTTAATCGTAGCCTCACCTCAGGCGTTGTGCCCACTGAGTGGCGCACAGCTACAGTTATCCCGCTCCACAAGGGAGGATCCACCTTGGATCCCAGGAATTACCGTCCCATCAGTCTGATAAGCCTGATTTGCATGGGCATGAAACGCATTATCATGGAACTTATAAACAAAGACATTGGCAACCTTCAAACACTGGACCCCACCCAGTTTGGGTTTGTGAAGGGCTGATCTTGTCTCCTGAATCTGATTGACTTCTTCGAATCAGTCTCCAGAGCTGTGGACGAGGGTAAGGCAGTCCACACAGCCTATCTGGACTTCGCCAAGGCCTTTGACACCATCCCCCACTCTGGAATCATAGATAAACTTACTAAGCTGGGCATAAATCCCTGTGTCACTCAATGGGTTACTAACTGGCTTACTGACAGAACCCAGACAGTAAAAGTAGCCGACTCCAAATCCAGCTCCAGACAATTGACAAGTGGAGTACCTCAGGGTTCACTCCTGGGACCACTCTTGTTTGGCATCTACTTCTGTGAAGTACAGGCCAACACTAAGGGACTCTGGCTAACAAAGTTTGCAGATGACTGCAAACTGGGAGCCATTACTGAATCCCCAAATGATGTGGATATTCTACAAAAGAGCCTTACAGAAACAGATGCCTGGTGCCAGAGCCATGGGCTCAAGCTTAATGCCAAGAAATGTATAGTTATCCCCTTTGGAAAAAAACATGTACCCATGAATTACCACATAGATGGCAGGACACTAAACATCGAAAGTGTGATGAGAGACTTAGGGACACAGGTGGACAGTGGTCTTACTTTCGATAACCACATTGCCACAACAGTCAGGAAATCCTTCTATGTGACACACCTCATCACTAAGGGCTTTTCATCCAGAAAAAAGGAGGTCATTGTCCCACTGTACTCATCCCTCATTAGACCCATTATAGAGTATAATGCCCCATTTGGTATGTACCTCACAAGACATCTGCAACAGCTGGAAAGGCCTCAGAAATACCTCACTAAAAGAATCACAGGCCTAAAGCAGATGCCATATACTGACTGTCTAAAAAACTCCAGCTATACTCTGTGGCATATTGTCTACTCAGAGACGATCTCTGCTTAACATACAAGGCCATGTCAAACCCAGAGCTGTTGGACATACTACACTTAAGAGTGAACCTGCAAGCATACCTAAAAATTATAGACCAATAACTTGCCTTCTGATGACGTATAAACTATACATGGGAATTGATGCTGACAAAGTTTATACTCATTTAGAAGCAAACTCAATTATGGCAGTAAAACAAAAAGGCAATAAAAGAAAGTCATATGGAACAAAGGATCATTTGTTGTTAAATAAAGTCAGAGTGGAGAACTGTAAAAAGGGGAAGAATCTAAGTATGGCATGGATTGATTACAAAAAAGCATTTGATAGTATCCCGCATTCATGGATAAAAGAGTGCTTAAAGATTTATAATATAAATCCTACACTGATCAACTACATTACGGTGACCATGAAACAGTGGCAGACCACTTTGCAAGCCATGATAAAAGGCAAATTGTTATCCCAGGGATAAAAATTCAAAGGGGATATTCCAGGGTGACTTTGTCACCGTTGCTATTCTTCCTTGCCCTTAACCCATTAAGCTGTCTACTTAACAGCTTAGGCCATGGCTGTAATCTGGCTCCTAGAAAACAACAAAGTCTAAAGACTTCTCATTTTCTGTTTGTCGATGATTTAAAACTGTATAGCTTATCAGATGAAGAACTGAAAGTACAGCTGCAGGTTGTCAAAACTTTTTCATATGATATTAGAATGTCATTTGGCCTTGATAAATGTGCAAAAGCAACCTTTAAAGCAGGAAAACTGCAACACCAGTAAAACATCAGTTTAGGACAAAAATGTGATATAAAAGAACTTGAGCAAGAGGGAGTGTATAAATACTTGGGAAGTGATGAAGGGTTAGTAATAAAACATGAACAAATGTGAATACAACTTATTAGGGAATACTTTAGAAGGCTTAAATTAATCCTGAAAACAGCGTTGACATCTTGGAACAAAATCAAAGCTATAAACCAATTTACTCCTCCTGTCCTAACTTACAGTGTTGGAGTGATTGATTGGCTCCAAATTGTGTTGAATATATTAGATTTTAAAACAAGAAGGATGCTTCATGCTCACCAAATGATGTATAAAAATCAGTGCATAACAAGATTATATATTATCCGTTCCGAAGGAGGGATGTGCCTCTTTGAAATTGATTAAATGTATAGATCTGCAATCGTGGGACTCCACACACATCTACTGACCTCACAAGACCCAAACGTAGTAAAAGTTTTGAAACATGAAGAGAATAAATCTAAGATGACTTCCCTGCTTAACCTAGCAGAAGCATATCGGCGTTTAGCAGGAATGGAAATCAAACCAGAAGTAGATAAAAAATCAGCAGCAACTGAATGTGCCAAAAAACAAAAAAATATAAGGTGAAGGACCATTTGAAAAGGCAAGACATGTGGAAAGCGCATAAATGTAGTTGCAAGTATAGAAAACTTCTGCAAGAACCTCATGTTGATCAGGAGCAAACGCAGGAATGGTTAAGGAGAGGTGAATTCAAAACAAGAGATGAAAGGTTAATACTGGTGGCCCAAGATAATGGGCTACGTACATGCTGGTTTACAAAGTCCATTGAACATGTGGGGGAAACAGGCAAATGTAGGTTTTGTAAAACCGAATGTTGCACACCTTGTTGCTGGTTGTGACATACTAATGGCAGAAGAACTTTCTACTAAAGGCATAATAATGTAGCTAGACTGTTGCACTGGGGATTGTGCAAACATTATGGTATTGAAGTGCCTGAAAAACACTGGAAATATGGGATCATCCATTACCAACTGTTCAAAAGATAGATGCTAGAAAACCATATATAGTGGTCCAAGAAAAGAAGACAAAAATAGCATTGATTATTGAAATCACCACACCCAGTGACTACAGTGTCCTGCCTACAGAGAGAGACAAAGTTATAAAATATGAGGATTTGCAAGCAGAAATGAGAGCAGTGTGAAAAAAAGATACCCAGATAGTTCCAATAGTAGTAGGAGCAACGGGTCTTATAAAGAACAGTCTACAATCATATTTAGAGATGTTACCAGTACATGTAACTCAGTATGAATTGCAGAAGGAGTCATTACTGGGCACATTGTGGGTGCTTTGAAGAGCAGTGCTTTTTGCTGACATCAAAGAGTGAAACAATATTAATTTCATGAACTTTAATCGTACTTTGACTTAGAAACGGGGTCCATTCCCATCATGGTATTAGAAATCAAAATATTTGGAGAAATTAAAAAAGGGAGAGACCTTTTTTAAGCTCTACAAGTTATATTGTATATCCGGGGTTAGAGTATTATTTGGTGGTACAATTCTGAAGAGTCTTCTGTCATAATACTTCCCGTGATCTTCATAGGCTGGGAGTTTGACCCATATGGGACAAACTGAATAAATAGGGTATGAAAATGATGTAACTGTAATGATAGATCCTTTCATTCCAATCTGTCTGATACAGCTCTCCCACTTTTTCTCCTACCATGTTGTAAGGCCTGAAGCATCATTAGTTTCAGTTCTTTGAGTCCAAGGTACAACACAAATTAATGGCGTCTGAGTCCTAAGGCATCAGATGTAACTTGGGGGGAGAGGTGCATTATGGGAAGGAAGTTTTTTAAAGGGGCTCAAGGCTGGAGCACTAATTTTGCAAAACTGTATCTAATAAGTAGCCTGAGGATCCACGTGTCTTATTGGATGAGCTAGCATAAAAGGATCTGTTGTTATGGTAAGTATATAACTTTCTTTTCATAGCAATATAATTGGGGTCTGTGAAAATAAGTCAAAAAATTAAGGAAGTACTGAGAATAATTATTGTCTGTGCAGTGTAGTTTAAGGAAGTGCAGCTGTTACGTTTTGAACTGAAATGTCTGTCATCTTTTCCCAAACATGTGGGTGGACTGAGTGAGTAGCTGTAAATGTTTTAATTTGTAAGACCTCACAATTTTGGCCTCCTTAATTCATGTATTAAGAAGTGCAACATATAACCCAGTAAATTCAAGCAAGCTTCTAAATCACAGGACATTTGAAAATAGTTACGTTTATTGTCTTCCTGTTTATTAACTAAGATATCCATCATGCTAAAGCAGATGTTATATATGCTTTTAGATAAAGTTAGTAATACTTTGCAACTGAAATAAAATTATAACACATTTCTCTGCTTCAGCAGTAGAAACATTGAGATGTACCAAATGCCTTTGGTGGGGAAGGGTGAATTGGTATTGATCTATTTATTGGTGTAAAAGCTTGCTGTTAGGACAAGTTTACTGACAGCCATTTTTAAGAAGACCAGCGTTTTGCAGATGTTACTGTGATTAAAAACAAGCTTTTAGTGTTATCAGTAATTTTGAAATGAATTATTTCCATTAATGTTTCCTTTGCAATACGTGCATTTTGAGTGTTATTGCATTGATATTGTCATCGGTAGGTACACCTGCAAAAATATAGTATAAATCAAGGGTTCAAGCACTGTAGCTGGCATTATTGCAAACTTCAAAAATCAGTAGACCACTTCCCCTACCCCCACTCCCCAAGACATGTGATTCCTCTTAATGTATCATTTGCAGAGGGTGAGAAGAAATCTTTAAATTCCCAGTGCATTGTCAATACCATGCTACCAGTCTTAAAGAAAGGTGATGGCTCTTCTTAGTGCTACACATAACGTCTATATGTTAATACATTTCTGACTGAAAATTTTATCACATGAACTCAGTTATTAACATAATAATGCAGCATCTGCAGACAGCAGAAATTCTGAATGCTTACCCCAGAACATTATTTTTCTGTGTACTTATATTAAAAATAAAATTTGAATTCAGCAAGTAGTTCTCCAATTTATGGGATATACAAATCATTGTAAAAGGTTGCACAAGTCATATCCATGACATAGTGAGAGTGACAAAATATAATTAACATTTCCTGAAATTGTGTGTATAAAAATACACGATACATACCTCATATTTACTGCAATAGAAGTAGAAATGTAATACCTTATGTAGAGCTATAGCCCCCTCTCCAGAACCTCCAACACTCACAGGACCAACTAGAATGGCTTCCTCAAAGTCATTATACCAGTGTCTGCATAGTTCTCCTATGCTTGGGATGCCAGTTAGACTAGCTACTTCATCTCCTAACTGTGTCCATGTGTCATTTTTCCAGGGCTGTCTGACAACTGACTCTGTTCTTTGTAGGTATGTGTATTTTATGCTTGGGATGCTTGTTAGACTAGTCATTTCTTCCCTAACTGTGCCCATATATGTCATTTTTTCCAGGGCCCTGTGACCACTGACACTAGTCTTTGCAGGTATGAGCATTTTTGTCAACTTCTCATACCAGTTAGAGGCTTGGCTCAGAACTTTCACAGAGTACATCTTCTTCATGCCAAGTTAAAGTCAGAATAGAGAGATAAGTATGAAACTGAGACTACTTGGGTGTGCTGTTACTCTGTCTGACACCTCACACCCTGCACTAGTACCCGATTGGTGCAGGAAAACAGGGCATTCCCAAAATATTCACACTTGCACCTGCTTTGCATCATAAAGCAGAGGCAGAATGAGTTTACATGCATATGCATGAGTAATTTGCCAGTTGTCCGCAGCAATACAAACATAGCTATGCTGATTAATGCAGTTACATGTATGCACAGCGGTACAGTTCATAGCACTGAGCACTGAATGCTCAGTTTGCGTAGCAACTTCATAAATAGTCCAACATTCTTCAAAACATTCTCACTGTTTTATATTTTAAGCACTTATGGACTATGTTTCTGCAAAAGATAACAGAAAGTGAGAATTAGCTTACATAGTTGGCTGCGGTGGTACAGTGGTTAGTGTTGTCACCTCACAGCAAGAGGTTCTCATGTTCAATTCTCGGCTGGAGTGCCTTCTGTGTGGAGTCTGCATGTCCTCCCCGCAGTCGAGTGACGTTAAAAGACATGCAGGTAGTTGCGTGCGTAAATGGGTGTGCCTTCCTTGAAGGTCGGGCATCAGGCTGGCACCTCGGCACCGTAAAAATCGACTGCCAATCATTAGTGGACCGGAGTCCCGCTGTGGCCACCCCTAACCGGGAAAAGCCGAAAGACATTACTAGTTTATAATGTATGCAGTTAGGATTAAACAGAAAAAATAGATTGTGATCACTGGATTTTACTGTGACACCTTCAGGTTTAGTCTCCACTTTACTGGTAGGAAGGAAAACTTTATTATTGCACTATACTTATACATGCTTCTGACACAGCTGTAGAAACATATCACAATAAAGTAATATTCAGTACCTTAACGTGAATTTTACTTGCTTACTTGAGACTGTGATGTCTGGCAGAAGAAATGTCTTTCTGTCACTCTTGCAAAATTAATTTGTAGGCCTACATTTCATTGTACACATTCTTAAATATAACCCATGTGAATATTTTTTTTACATGTATACACACACACACACACACACACACACACACACGGCAGTGAAGCAAAAAGATATTAGAAAACTGGAGTATCATTAGTATAAGTAATTCCTTTCTTTTTGTTTTGACAGACTTCAATTGCACATTCATACTCATGAATCAGACTTGATAACACTCAGAAAGGCTAGTGCTGAAGTAATCACAGCAAAGCATATATTTTTAAGGAAAAAATATTACAAAGTCAGGGAAAAAGTCACAACAGTAACGATTTTACCACATAGGAAAACCACATCTTCATGTGTGCTCTTGAGACATATGGAATACAGGGGCCAAAGAAGGCAATGCGTCCAAAAGAGTGGATTCAAGTTGTGGCTGATATAAGTGCTATGGGGAGGGAACCACACCTTGACATAGTGCATGAAAAGAGCAAATGACATGGTGGGCTACGTAAAGACTAAAGCTAGGCAGAATGCAATTGCCTATAGTAATACTAATGGTGGGGCTTCATCTGTCGAACCTGTAACATATGACGAGGATGGCCTGTTCTGTTTATGAAGTAATGACTATGATGTAGAAGAGGAGGGTTCAGGATTCATTTAAGATTTCACGGAGACCAGCAGTTTCAGAGAACTGCAGCATCCACATACAGGTCCTGCTGAAGGTTAGCCGTATTCTAGCACTGGCAATTTCGTGGCATGAGTACATGGAATAGTTACTGTGTACATGTAACTGTGAAATGTTTCATCATCATTCTCCTTCAAAATCAGCTACAGCACCGCTTCAGCAAACAACACATGGTAAATGTGCACATCATATATTTAGTACTGATTATATGACTGTCACGGATGACGTTATTAACATGATACATGTTCTAACAAGATTAGCACCAGAGCAGGCTGATGTAGGTAGCAGAGTGACCATTGTCTATGATGCTTTTGCTTTCATATATCATATGGTCTCAAGAGAATGGCACACTATCATTAAGTACACTGGCAGGGCTCCCTTACTTTACAATAGGTGTATAACCCTGTTGTCAGTGACACAGGTTCAAACACACATAAAGAGGAAATTACATTACAGCAAGTGGTGACACTGCATAGCTCAACACTTCCTTCCTTCCTTCCTGTGGATAGGCTGAATCTCAGGAGGAAGATACAACCGTTTCTGGGTACCAGTACCTGCTGTCATGCCTGTACATAGGAGTGCCAAGCAAAGACATCCCTCACAGTTAGCTCAGGAGAAGTGCAAGTCCTTGTCTGCCTGGGAGCAGATGTAACGTGAAATAGTTCAAGCCCAGGATACTGCCACTGAGAGTCAAACAGAGATAGTTAGATTACTACAAGGTATACATGAAGAACTTCACCAGTACATGGGAATGGTGAAAGCCAGGTACAATGTCATAATGATCCTCATATGGACACATGGCATCCATGCCAGCCTCTATCCGCACATTAGTATGGACTTACTAGAAATTCCCTGCGGACACCGTTGCTTGTGGATGAGGGAATGGCTGCATGTGTGATGGATGAGTAGACCAGACACTGTGCATCCCTTAAAACTGCTGAAGGCATTTAATTTGGATTCCCCCAAAGGGAGGGTATTTAGGCCTTTTCAAACCTCCATATCACGGAGTTTCCCTGCATACATTAGAGCCTGTCATTGAAACAACTCAACATCAAACTCACATGATGGCTGTCGCTCATGGTCTATGGGACCATCATCAGCATTATCTGTAGGGAACATTGTGTATGACACATTCCAAATGAAACACAGATTATCCAGTACTGTAACAGAATTTACTCATCAAAAGAATAACTTGTAGAGTGGTATACATGACATAACGTCACAAATGAGAAATGGCAACGTTACTGTCATGTTCCTTTAAAATGAAAGAGGAAAAATAAAAATGGCAAACAACTGTAGCGCTGCAGTATTTCAAGATAATAAACAACATTTATTTGGATTTGCAACTAAATATAGCTTTAGTGACACATGAGTTCCATTCAAAACACCTGCTACTTATACAGTTCCCCCAAACTCTGACAGTGTAACTAGAATTTGTGACACTAACCACTGAGCACTGCTCAACTGATAGCAGCTACTAAAATATGAGCAGATCATTGTGTATGATATGTGGACAAATGTCTGATGTACTGTGTTGACCATGCACCACTCAGAATAGTCCACAAGTAACAGTAGATGCCCCAAGTATTATCTTTGTAGCTTTATATTGTCTCAGGGTGAATGTCATTGTATATAGTTGTGGAATATCTGCTACACCTTTGCCTGCACAGCCATGTACCTTGCACAAACTGGCCAGAGAGATTGCTGTGCTGTTGCCATTGGCTGGCCAACATCACTAACATCACTGCTGGAATGAATGATAGACTGCCATTATCAGGCCCTTCCTATGGCAGTTGAACAACAGACTGAACCATGCAGGCTGTGGACATTCTGCATGCAGTAACAGGCTGGTATTGAAGCCCCCCCCCCACCCCCGTTCGACTCATCCAGGCAATGGAAACAGGTTATCATAAGCCAAACATTCATTTAATGACAGTCTGTGTCTGGGACAGGGCAGTGTTTAAGCACCCCTTGGCAGCTTTCTGTGAGTTATGAACTGCTCTCATTAACCAAGGTTTGAGGGGGTAGCTTGCTTCGCCTGGAAAACAAAACAGGGAGGGGACACACAAGGAAGGGGGGAATTAGACACTGCTACTTATGTCAATATATATATATATAGATAGAGAAGTCATTATAACAACTTTATAGTAGTCTGCATTTACCATCTTGATGACCATGAGGAAATCCTACCATGCAGTTTCAGTGTGAAAAATTAGTTTGCTGTATGTGAGAATTACAGGCACTGCCAAGATGCTGGACCAATACATTGATGATGCATTCCTGTGAATCACGTACTACCTGACAGTTGCTGGAAAAGTAACCCTTCCTGTTATGGTGCATCTCCCCCCATGCTCCAAATCGGGTCCTTACAGCCATGTGGATGCAGTCTGTTGCACCAAACAAGTCCATAAATTATGCCACTCTGTAGAAGGCACTTACATAGTACTTTGCTCCTCTGGTGACGTGTGTGTGTGTGTGTGTATCTATATATATATATATATATATGTGTGTGTGTGTGTGCGCGCGCAGTATATACAGTGGATATAAAAAGTTTACACACCCCTGTTAAAATGCCAGTTTTTGTGATATAAAAAAGTGAGACAAATATAAAAAGTAAAAAATGTACAATATGCTGGTTGCATAAGTGTGCACACGCTTAAACTAATACTTTGCTGAAGCACCTTTTGATTTAATTACATCATTCAGTCTTCTTGGGTAGGAGTCTGTCAGCATGGCACATCTTGACTTCATACTATTCGCCCACTCTTCCTTGCAAAAGCACTCCAAATCTGTCAAATTGCGAGGGCATCTCTTGTGCACAGCCCTCTTCAGGTCACCCCACAGATTTTCTATTGGATTTAGGTCTGGGCTTTGGCTGGGCCATTCCAAAACTTAAATTGTCTTCTGGTGAAGCCATTCTTTTGTTGATTTGGATGTGTGCTTGGGGTCATTGTCATGTTGAAAGGTGAAATTCCTCTTCATCTTCAGCTTTCTAGCAAACGCCTGAAGGTTTTGGGCTAAAAGTGACTGGTATTTGGAACTGTTCATAATTCCCTCCACCTTGCCTAAAGCCCCAGTTCCAGCTGAAGAAAAGCAACCTCAAAGCATGATACTGCCAAAACCATTCTTCACCATGGGGATGGTGTTCTTTTGGTGATGCAAAGTGTTGTTTCTGTGCCAAATGTACCTTTTGGAATTGTGGCCAAAAAGTTCAACCTTGGTCTCATCAGACCGCAACACATTTTCCCACATGCTTTTGGGAGACTTGATGTATTGTTTTGCAAATTTTAGCCGGGTCTGGGATATTTTCTTTGTAAGAAAAGTCTTCCGTCTTTCAACCCTACCCCATAGTTGAGACATATGGACAATACGGGAGATTGTTGTCACATGTAGTACACAACCAGTACTTGCCAGAAATTCCTGCAGCTCCTTCATTGTTGCTGTAGATCTCTTGGCAGCCTCTCTGACCAGTTTTCATCTTGTCTTTTCATCACTTTTGGAGGGACATCCAGTTCTTTGTAATGTCACTGTTGTCCCATATTTTCCCCACTTTTTGATGTTCCATGGTATATCCAGTGCTGTGGAAATTTTCTTGTACCCTTCTCCTGACTGATACCTTTATACAATGAAATCCTTTTGATGCTTTGTAAGCTCTCTGCAAACCATGGATTTTGCTGTAGCAAGCAACTGAGTAAATGTCAGGAAAATCCTACTAGGACAGCTGAACTTTATTTGGGGTTAATCAGAGTCTCTTTAATTGATGGCAGGTATGTACCCAAGATGACTGAATGCTGTGATTAAATCAAAAGATGCTTCAACAAAGTATTAGTTTAAGGGTGGGCACACTTATGCAACCAGTGTATTGTACGTTTTTTATTTTTTCCCCTAATAGATTTGTTTGTTTTTCAATTGAATTGTACAGGTTATAGGTCACATTAAAGGTGGGAAAAGTTTTGAAATGATTTATTGTGGTCTCATTTTTTTATATCACAAAAACCTGGCATTTTAACAGGGATGTGTAAACGTTTTATATCCAGTGTGTGTGTGTGTGTGTGTGTGTGTGTATATATATATATATATATATATATATATATATATATATATATATATACACACACACACACACACACACACATATATATATATATATATATATATATATATATATACATATACACATACATATATAAACAGTCTTTCGGCTTTTCCCGGTTAGGGGTCACCATAGCGGATCACAGGTCCACTCTTAACTGACAGTGGATTTTTACTGTGTCGAGTTTCTAGCCCAGCGCCCAACCTTCACAGAAGGCACACACACACTCGCGCGCCTATCTACATGTCTTTAAAGTTACATCAACCGTAGGGAGGACATGCCAACTCTGCACAGAAGGTGCTCCAGCCGAGAATATATGGATATATTCTTGGCCCATGTTGCTGAGCATATTGAGGAACTGCTGCAGTATCCTTGAGGCTGAAGTCTAAATTGCAAAATGTGTACCCAGTCTGTTACTGAATGGTCCCCCATGGCAGGTATAGTGAGGGCTCTGCATACCATGTGTCCACACTGATAGGCAGGCCATTCCATATAATATAAGCTCACAAAAGCTTGTTCTACCCTTGAGCATTCTAAATCTGCCCAATAACTCCTCTTTAGCAAAGTTCAGGTGAGTTTTTCTGTGCCTGTATCAACTTACCAGGTTTCTATATGGCAAAGGCAGGCAGCTCAAAGTGGGAAAAAGTAAAGCTTGCAGTAAAACCTGGCATCTTAACGGATTGCAAAATAACTGGAAAAGCTGCAGATTTGATATTTATAATGAAATGTGCATGGCGCAATTGAGCATCAGAAAGTGACCATGATTCACAAAAGATGGGAAGAATGCTTCATTTATGTAAGTTAAAAACTGCACATTTTACACAGATTTCTCATTTACATCTCATTTATTCCTTCATTTGCTTAAGACTTTCAAAGTGCTGCAAATAAACCCAGTTTATGTCTCTGAATCACACCTTTCATGCAGTTGTGCGCAGCCAGTGAGCATATTCACCATGCTCAAGCGCCAGTACAATGAATACTACCCATTATCTGGTCCCATTAATCTTCAGAGCAGATTTTAATAAGTTCATTCTTAATGACTTGTTTAGTAAATATGGTGAAAATGTTTCATGACATCATGAAAAACCTGTCTATAACTTTCAAATCAGGATTCATATGGTCTTCAAGCTACATAAAATTCACAAGTTCTACAAAAATACTTGTTTCAAGTTCATCATCATTTCAGCATGCCTATTTACTGTCACAATATAGATTAAATAATTTGCACTGACCAAAAATGTTTGAAAATTGCCCTATATTACATAGATGCTTTGTAAAGTGATTGACATTTTTCACCTGTTAGGGTTCAAGCAGAGTAACACTCAGATGTGTAATTTATTAAGTTCCTTTCTTTCTTTTTCTGCTAATTCCAGAATGAGACTTTTACTGCCCAAATGTGTCTGTGTCGGTCCAAGTTATGGCCGTTAAACTTGCTGTAGTCTGACTTGCTAATCACCTGCCTCCTTTATTTACATAAGCATGAGGCAAATATTTCTGCTTTTTTGCTTTACTATCTTAAGTGAGCCTCTACTTTGCTATGTAGTAACACTATGTTGTCACTCTTCAATTTCATACTCTATAGATACTCACAAACTGTGCTTATAACAAGTGTACAATATACCTTTAGGGGCTGCTTTGTCTGTTCCACTGTGCTGTCATTCACATTTTAGAAACAAGAGAGATGTGTCTTTCTTTTATGTGTCATCTACAATTTAAAGACGTTCTATAGTCTGTCCTTTTGTTTCTAGAAGCTTTGAGCATTCACTACACTCATTACAGCCGAGTGACGTCTCCAGGAGTTTATGCAGTTACCTTCTATTGCACCTCTAGGCGTCAAATATTGCCTGTTCATATTTGTATTAACAATTCCAAAACCATGCTAGATACAAGGGATCAGAATATTTTATCTTGAATCATGGCAAACACAATTGTATTGATATATAACCTCTGTCGATGAGTATTTGTTAGAGCTGTAAAGTGATAACTTTATTTTTTAAAGGCTGAAGCCACTCCCACTGGGAGTTAAAGGTACATACTCAAAAGAACTCTACTGGAGGGATTGAGTTAATTAATATTGATCTGCCCAGATATAACACTTGAAACGTGTTGCTCTGGTGGCAGATATTTAAGTGCCAAAGAGGTTAGTTAATTTGTTATTCCTTAAGTAGGCTGTTCTCATTCTTCTGCATTCACCACCCTCACCGTGCGTGCTGTATGGCTGTGTTTTTGTGTGCTGCGTCTATAGTGGACAATCATGTGTTTAGAAATAACCAGTACCTTAGTCTGTTAGTTGCAGAATCATTTGATAGGTAGCAGTCACATTTGTGCTGTCAGGAAGAAGTAAAGGCTCCAGCTTATCCCTTTGTTCTAAATTGTTGCAGAAAGGCCTTCAGACTTTTGAATGACAAAACCCAGCAACACTCTGAGCTCTAGTTTATGGAACCCTCTGTTCTGTCTTTTTATGACTAATGTGTGGATATGTGTTATTACAGTTTGTATCATTGTATATATATATATATATATATATATATATATATATATATGTGTGTGTGTGTGTGTGAATCGGACAAATAAACCCTTGTAGCATCAAATGTGAGATTATTTAGAAGTCAGCAGTAGCAACAAAGAAAAAATCAGTTTGGTGTACTTAATCTTTCACTCATCCTTTCCCGGTCCCATATGGGCCCCATACTTCAAGTAGATGCAGTAAAGAAGTCATGCCTTCTCCACTCAAGTGATCTGTTTTCATGTGCTTGTGTTTTTTTTTACTTGCCTGTGTTTTTCTTTCTTTTTTTGTTTTTTTTTTGATGGAGTTTGCTCATAGTATCATGACAGGTGCTATAAATTATTGATATGATGCATCTGTCAGTAAACCCTAGAAAAATTACTTTTCATAACTTTTGCAGCAGTGAATGTTAAACTTTGATGGTCCCCAGAGCAAAGAAGTGTGTATCGAGAGTTTTAAAATATTTATTAAATTTTTCAACAGACTGATTACACATATAAGTCTACTTAAATTAGGCTAAACTGCATAAAGTCAACATGTTAACAAAAAAGGTCACACCAGTGAGAGGTATATGCCCTTCCTGCACTGCAGTATGACCTCAGAGTTGGTATATTTAATTGGCAAGGGTTGTGGAGGGCATAAGGTGCATTGCCTCTGTAAAAAAACACTCTCTTTTTGTGTTTAGTTTCTGTCAACCTTTTAGGTTTAGTCCCTTTCTTTTGACTATTTTCATGTTGACGTTTTGCAGTTTAGACTAATTTAAGTAGATCCCCATATGTGATTGTGTGTTTGTGTGTGTGTATATATATATATATATATATATATATATATATATATATATATATATATATATATATGTGTGTGTGTGTGTGTGTATTTAAATTTGTTTAATGGTACTAATTTCGATGTGCATAATGTCGACACCAAATGATTGGCATTATGCACTTTAACAGGCTAATACGCATGCGCTGAGAGTGAATCTTGGTGCATGCAAAAACTAAAAAAAAAAAAAAGAAAAATGAAAGAAAACATTGTTTTTGCAGGGTGGCTGTCCCCCTTTACCTTCTACTAATTATATATAAAAACATTGAGATAGCACAATTCGTGGAAAGGGCTTCTTTTTCATTTGTCCCTAGCTGGTGGCTGGGGGAGGTGGTTGACCCCATAGTTAGTACTCTGCTGTGGGTGCCATTGGATTCCGGACTTCCTTCATGACACATTTCCATGCTGTTCTGTCCGTGGCAATGTTTCTGGCCTTCTGTAGTTTGAGTTGCCAGCGTCTCAGGTCCTCTTCAACCTGTTTACTCCATGTTGTCTTTGGTGCAGGTTTGTGAACTCTCCAGTTCGCAGGGTGCTTTTTGTCCATAATAGTGTGTATAGCAATAGGCTGCTGATCACATCTGGTCTGCATGTTCTCATTTCTAATGTGGCCAGGAAATGAGATTCAGAAGATTTGGCACAGGCATCGCATTTGAAAAACCTCAAGTTTGTTCAGGTCTGGCTTGAGGAGGAACCACATTTCCAATCTATAAAGTAGCACTGGCGAGATCATGCCCAGAAAAGGCGAATCTTGGTGGTGATTGAGATGTTTGTCTTCCATAGACACCACTTGAGCAAGGGAAATGCTGGGGTGGCTTCTCCAATCCTTTTGTGGACTTCAGCTGTTGATGCAACCTTCTTCTCCTGGACCAGTGAACACACATACTTGAATTCTTGCATTTGTTCAATCTGACCTCCCATGAGGTGAATAGTGGCTTGTGACCCATCAGTTGCCATCACCGTGTTTATCCATAGGCCATACGATTGGGCCATGTGGATAATGTCGTAGAGGATATCTGTGGTGTCAGCATCAGTGTGGCAAAAATGGTGCTGTCATAAGCAAACATCAGGTCAGTCACAGAATGGGCTTCTTCATACAGAGCTCCGTTCCCTCCTCAAATACTCTCCTCTTGATTGCATCCACCTATATTAAACAGCAGTGGAGAGACCACATTCCCATGATGGACCCCAGTCTGGAAGGTATGCTCTTCAGATAGTTTGTTCCTAATGCCCACCTGGCTGGATGAACCATTGTATGATGTTTGAAGGAGTCTGATGATTTTCTTTGGTATGTGCTCAGTCTCCAATGTCTTCTACAGGGCAGGCCAGTGAATACAGTCAAATGTAGACTTAAAATCAATAAATATGACAACTGTCCATTGTCTACACCAGATTCCTTCCTCCATTAGCTGACAGATGGTGAAGATTTGATTGTAGCATCCTCTGTTTGGTCTGAATCCAGCCTGTTCTTTCCTGCTGGTTTGCTGGCAGTGTTTGTATAGTCTGGATTGTATGATCTTCATAAAGACTTTGTTGATGATGGAGAGTAGGCTGATGCCATGGTAGTTCTTGCGTTCCCTGTTGTCCCCCTTCTTGTGGATGGGTAGTACGATGATGGCCTTCTTCCTTGTGGATGGTATCTGTTCCATAACCCATAGCAGCTCGATGAGTGCGTAGAGCTTGGGGAGCAATATGTCGCCTCCAGCTTTGATTGCTTCTACATTGACCTGATCTACTCCTGGTGCCCTACCATTTCTCAGATTTCTGAGAACTGGTTTTACCTCTTAGATTATTGGCTTTGCATCACTCAGTGGGATCATAGGGAGATCGATGTGTGGCAGATTGACCATTGGTGGATGAGGTGGATCATGGTTGTAAAGCTCTTGAAATAATTCCCTCCAATGTTTCAGGCGTTCACAAGGTGAGCACATGAATGTCCTGTCAGCTATTTTGATGTTGTCACTGGTGGGTTTGTTCTTCCCACTCATTTGTTTGAGGGAGCTCTTTGGGGTGCAATACTCACGCCTGGATGCTGCCTCATCAAGGTTGGTTGCCACCAGGCTCCATTATGCTTCCCTTTCATCTTACAGCCTCTGGCGAATTTTTCAATTGAACTGCAAGTATCTTTTTTAGTTGACCAGCTTTGTCTGCTTCCATTGGGCTACAAGATCCAGCCATTTATCAGATATCCATGGCTGCATTTGGCAGCAGATGGGTGGGCATAGCAATTTGGCGCATTCCACAATTGAGTCTGATATCTGCTTTTCTGCCTCATTCATGTCTTCCATTTGGGCCACTGCTGCAAACTGGTTTGATAGTGCGATCTGGAATTCCAGTTTGCGGAGGGGAGCCATCAGTTGCTTCCAGTCCAGTCTGGCTGGCTGAGGTGACTTACGCTTTGCTCACTGTAAGTGAAGCTGCACCATGGCACGGACGAGGTAATGATCAGAGCCACAGTCATGTCTTCGCGTAGCACAGATATCCTTGAGCGATGATTGCAAGCGGGAGTTGACCAGGATGTAGTCTAATATGTCCAAGTCGTCACCTGATGGATTTTGCCATGTGAGCTGCTGTTTGCGGGGATGCTAGAAATGGCTATTTCCCACAATGAGATCATTTGAGGCAGCAATAGACAGAAGGTGCAGGGCGTTATCATTCATGTTCCCATGGCTAAATCTACCCATCATTCCTTCCCAACAGACTTATCCTCACAGATGTGGGTGCTGAAGTCTCTCCTCCATACCTCTCAAACTCTTACAGCAAGAAATCTGTACAAAGCCATAAGTAAAAGTGGAACAAAGGCCCAAAAATGGGGACAATTTTTAAATATTGCTCTTGCAAACTTACTTGATAGAATAACAGGTTTTGCATTAACATTAATGTTTTAAAGGGTATGAAGTCTGAAACTCAAATATTTGTCATTATTTTATAACTTCAATCTTTAATGATTTGCTATTAATTTGCCAGAAAACCACAATTTTATGAAAAACGGACCAAAAATATGAGGTAAAAATCTGGACATTCTGCAAAAATTTGTACAATTGAGAGGTAAGTTCCCGCCAAGATGATCATCTCAGTCTGTGGGATTGAATCCAGCATGTATTGGAGTTGGTTATAGAAGTTAATCCTTGTCTGAGTAAGTTCATCTCGGTTGCTGTATAAATGGCAGAATGTGGGTATTGATGGTACCATCGGTACTGCCAGGTGCTCCGATATTAGTTGGAAAGCGATTAAGCTTCTTGCAGCCTGGTTATCCACCATAAACCCAACACCAGCCTCTCACTTTTCACTGCCAGAGTAGTATAGTGTCATTGTTTCATCAGCTGTAGGTGGTTGGACAGTCAATGTTCCAGATCCAGTGAGTTGTAACTGCAACATAGCAGCAATGAAGAATTTGCATTTCATGATTTCCTTGGCAATGATTTCCTTTGGTGGCCATTTTGAATGTTCCACACAGTGATATGGGTTTCCAACTTCAGTGTGATGAATTTCTTTCGGCCAGTAGCCCACTTCTCACCAGCATCCTGGGTCCCCAATGGTGGCACATCGGTTTCCCTGGATGTGATAGCACGACTGAATGAGTTTGTTTGAATTTCCATGCAGTTTCTTCCCTGGTTCCCCCTGGTTTCCCAGTTCTAGTCACTGAGGTGGTGTGACCACTCTCCACCTTTTGCATCCAGGCTTGGGACCATCATTGGTGGAGTTGTACCAAATGTGTACCAAACTGAGTACATCTTGTACTCCTGAGTTCTAATTGTTTTATATCATTCATGCATGTAGTAAGTGATGGCAGGTATAGATCATATTTATTCTGCTGTTTTATTTTTGTCCTGTGATACTGTGAGCTCTGTTTTATCTCTGGTTCCAGTCTGCCTTACAGTAGGTGTTCTGGTTTTGTGCCTTGTTATTTTGAATTTTAGCATGGTGTCCCTTGTATATTCTATTGGGAAGGTTTTCAATACACTTGCTGGTCCCTCTGTGAAGAAATTATCTCCTTGTACTTCATTGGTCTACATTTTTGAAACACAGAGCCCGCACTCTTGTCTTGGGGTACCTTTGCTGAGAAAAAGTTTCCAACTTGAAATCAGTGGTCCACTCTTTGGAATTGCATAGTAATATTAAGTAGAGATGAGACCGGCATGACATGTGAAAAATGTTGGACTTAAAACATGCACAATATTGTTAAAGTTACTACTTGCCCTAATCCGTAGGGCTTTCCTTGGTATTAACAGTGCTTATGCATATGATAAATTGTGTTACATATTTGAGCTCCTTAGAATTATAGGAACCAGAAAACGGTGTGTTGGTGCAGAACCAGCAAAAACAAAGAACAAAAGGACCATGGAACACTATGTTTAATAAAAAAGAAATCCAGTATCCAAGACAGTTAAAAGTTTTCATCAAACAAGTTGACATCATCAGAACTAAGAAAAACATTTCACCAATGCATTTAAATAATCAGAAGCAATTAACATTTCCCTCCAAAACATAGCAATTAACGTTTAAAAAACAGATGGTTTAAAATGTATCTGTTGTTACTAACAACAATAAATATGTAAATTTTTCAGTGTTTTAAAATAGTAGTTAAAATGACACAATCTCCTGTCCTCAAATAATGTTTATGCACTGAACTTAAATAATATAATAATATTTTAAGTTAACTTATTGGCTTTTTCCTTCAGAACTGGGAAAATAGACAAATGGTCATTTAAACATGGGGGGGGGGTTGCAGCCAACCTCAACTGCCACATTAATTCTTTTTTACATAGTTGATTTTACCAATCCCCACCCCTGACATCTGTACTGACCATGTCTGTTATACCAAATTTAGAACCTGTACCTCCCTTGCATTCCATACTATGTCTGTAAAGGGCATTTGTATCGTTTTTATTTTTAATGTCATTTAGATGCTCGTAAATCCTATTTTTCAAGTCCCTTTCCATTTTACCAACATAAAATCCTGTACAGGTGCTGCAAAGTGCAATGTACACTACTTTACTAGTGTGACAGTTCCCTTTCCTAAGATACAAGACACTTTTTAATCTGTTCCCCAGTGTTACTGGGGAAACTTGTAAAATGTATCCACACTGAGAACACCGCCCACATGGGATGTTTTCCTTTTGGTAAGAATGGTTCACTGTGCATGTTTCCATATTAATCGTAATATTTCTACCAACCTTTGTAGTAAATGTAGGCTTTTCTCCCACATTTTTGAAAATCTCACTATTAACTTTAAATATTCCCCAATTTTTGTGTAGAATATGTTGTATTTTACTGGAAAACTAGCTATGTTGTACCACACATGCTTTCTTAAAATTTATGCTACCAACACTAGAATTATTATTAGCTTTAGGGGTACTTTCACCTTCTCTTAAACTAACGCATAAGGGGATTCTTAACACCTATAGTTCTAACATCTCCACAACTTAAAAGTGGTTTATACTTTCTCCTCCATTGTTCAAAAAATTCTTTCATGGTCATATCCACCATGTTGAGGGGGTATCCCCTATCTAGGAACATTGTATTTAACGTCTGTAATCCCTTAATCACATCCTCTTTCTCTGAGGTCATCCTGGCCACCCTGATAGCCTGCCCTTTTTCTCTACTTCTCTTTTGTTTCTGGGGATGATAACCATGATAGTGCAAATACCCATTGCAAAAGGTGGGCTTGTGGTATACATTAGATTTAAAGCCACCATTGAACTTAGAAATTTTCACGTCCAAGTAGTTAACTTCCAAATTATGTACCTCATAAGTAAACCTCAAAAAATTGGTGCTACTGTTTAGGTACTCAGTAAACTGGGGAATATCCTCCTGGTGCACTTTCCATAAAATAAAAATATCGTCCAGGAATCTCAGGTATATTTCCATATTATTTTGGAACCTACTGCTCAAAACGTGTTGTACCTCCCATCCCAACAAAAACAGATTTGCATATAGGGGGCACATGCCGCACCCATAGCCACTCCTCCGATTTGCTGATAGTAATTTCCTTCAAAGAATATGTAATTGTTGTCCAAAACATGTTCATAATTTCACAAACCAATTGGAGTTGACTTGAATCCAGATGAGAACATCTCATACTCCATCCCTTCTAATCTTGGTATGCAGGTAAATAAATCTTGGACATCAATAGTCAGAAAAGTAACTTCATCTGACCACAATTCAAGGACATGCATGAAGTTTACCCCACAAACAAGATTTATTTAGAGCCTAGGGCTATCAATACAGAGTTTGAGGCAGAAAATGACACTGTACAGGTGGAATCACAGGATAATGTTAATGTAGGTAATGTTTATGAGAATTCAGAAGAAGCTATATCTAATTTAGGGGATTTTCAGATGCCCAGGCGCTCAAAAAGGATAGCCAGCAGAAACATGGAAAGAAGACATTTTTACCATCGGGGAAACCAATGGAAGATGTATGGCAACAAGGGGAGGGGGAGGAAGTTTTATTGACCAGCACTGTACCCCAAATAGTCTATTCCTTCCAAGGTTTCAATGTCTGTAATTATATTACATGGGAAATTAAGCAATATTTTTTTTTTACCTTTTGTGTAAGGGGATTAAATTTGTGCCTACCCAAATACCTGATATAGCTGAGGTAATGGTTGACATCTGTTTATATACAAGAAAATTAAACTTTCAGGTAATGTTCCCTGAATCCCAGAAAGGGAGTACATATATTAAGGGAAATGGTGTAAAGAAAAGTAGTTTATTCAACCCACCCTGCATCCCTTAATAAATACCTTTGAGAAAGTAGTTAAAGAAGAAATTTATGATCTGTGGATAAGGGGAGAAAAGATTTTTTTCTAACTTGCATGCAGCTGAAAGGAAATTAATGAAGGAACTGAGAGGTGACAAGACCCTCAGGATTATGGTACCAGATAAAGAAGGAGGTGCGGTAGTGTATAATACTCAGGATTATATTGATATTATGCAGGAGATGCTGGCTGACACTCAAAGTTATCTTCCATTCTCCAGGAATGAAATAAACATCTCTTACTGGAGAATACATAGTTATTTAGAAGAATATTTACTAGAACAGAGAATCTCATTAGTGGAACACAATTTCCTAATGAATACCTACCCCAAGATCCCAGTTTTTTCGGTATTCCAAAAATCCATAAAAATGTGGTTTCCCTACCTTTTAGACCTATAGTGTGGTAGCATGTGGATCAAAACCCCACAATTTAGCTGTGTTTGTGGAGGAAATGTGCTAACATGTATTGGAAGGTATACCACATATTTTAAAGGATTCTTTGGATTTTTTGGGACAGTTAAAACAAGAATTGTGGTCAGAGGAAGTTACTTTTCTGACTATTGATGTCCAAGATTTATTCACCTGTATACCAAGATTAGAAGGAATGGAGTATTTTGAGAGTATCCTTTTGAGATGTTCCCATCTGGATTCAAGTCAACTCCAATTGGTTTGTGAAATTATAACACATGTTTTGGACAACAATTACATATTCTTTGAAGGAAATTGCTATCAGCAAATCAGAGGAGTGGCTATGAGGGCGGCATTTGTCCCCCTATATGCACATTTGGTTTTGTTGGGATGGGAGGTACAACACGTTTTGAGCAGCAAGTTCCAAAATAATATGGGAATATACCTGAGATTCCTGGACAATGTTTTTATTTTATGGAAAGGGCACCAGGAGGATATTCCCCAGTTTATTGAGTACCAATTTTTTGAGGTTTACTTATGAGGTACATAATTTGGAAATCAACTACTTGGACGCGAAAATTTCTAAGTTCAATGGTGGCTTTAAATCTAATGTATACCGTAAGCCCACCTTTTGTAATGGGTATTTGCACTATCATAGTTATCATCCCCAGAAACAAAAGAGAAGTATAGTAAAAGGGCAGGCTATCAGGGTGGCCAGGATGACCTCAGAGAAAGAGGATGTGATTAAGGGATTAGAGACGTTAAAAACAATGTTCCTTGATAGGGGATACCCCCTTAACATGGTGGATATGACCATGACAGAAACTTTTGAGCAATGGGGGAGCAAGTATAAACCACTTTTAAGTTGTGGAGATGTTAGAACTATAGGTGGTAAGAATCCCCTTATGGTTAGTTTAGGAGAAGGTGAAAGTACCCCTAAAGCTAATAATAATTCTAGTATTGATAGCATAAATTTTAGGAAAGCATGTGTGGTACAACATAGCTATTTTTCCAGTAAAATACAACATATTCTACACAAAAATTGGGGAATATTTAAAGTTAATAGTGAGAGTTTCAAAAAAGTGGGAGAAAACCCCCCATTTACTACAAAGGTTGGTAGAAATATTAAGATTAATATGGAAACATGCACAGTGAACCATTCTTACCAAGAGGAAAACACCAAACCATGTGGGCGGTGTTCTCAGTGTGGATACATTTTACAAGTTTCCCCAGTAACACTGGGGAACAGATTAAAAAGTGTCTTGTATCTTAGGAAAGGGAACTGTCATACTAGTAAAGTAGTGTACATTGCACTTTGCAGCACCTGTACAGGATTTTATGTTGGTTTCAAGATAAGATGAACACGCAGCTGGCTACCCTTAACTCCATAACCAACTCCTCCATGCGCCTTCTTTCTTACGCTGCTGATGGAGCGAGCAGAGCCGCAGGGACAGGTGTGGCCTCACGTAGGCATGCCTGGATGCGCTATGCAATTTTGCGGACCCCTTCAAGACGTCTTTCACTAACTCCCGTTGATGGATCATCCCTCTTTGGTCCTCAAGTGAAAGAAACCTTGACTAGGTGCGAAACTGATGGCAAGACCCTTTCTGCCGTCGGAGTCCGTTTTTCTACTCCTTCTAGGCCTTACCCCAAAGGCCAGAAAGGTGGAAAGATGTGGTTCCGTAAACAATCTCAAGGGACTTCGCCTGGCGCGCAGAGTCGTTTCCCTGCCAGAGGCAGAGGCGGAATAACAATGGTAGACGCCGCCCTAGAGGCAGGGGGGTCCGCAGAACCAGGGCAATCGGAAGCCTTCCTGGCGAGCCCTTTCAGCATCCCTGAGGTGTTGCCCGACTGCCCATCTTCGGAGGCAGTCGGGGAAGATTGTCACTGTACCCAGAAGCCTGGCTATCCTGACTCAAGACAAATGGGTACAGTCCATCATTTCAGGCTATTCTATCCCCTTTCTTAGCATTCCAAATCAGTCAAAAATCCCTTCCAGATGTTCCACCGCTCAAAGGGATCTAGCGGTTTTGGAATTTCAAAACTGCTTGCAAAAGAGCAATTCAGCCAGTTCCAGCAGACCAGCAAGGATCCGAATCTACTCAAGGTTCTTTTAGTTCCAAAGAAAACAGGGGACTGAGACCAATTTTGGATCTCAGTGTCTTGAACAGATCAGTCAAGAAAACAAGATTTGGGATGGTCACGCTGCAATCCATCCTTCCCCTTTTGGGCAAGGGAAACTGGATGTGCTCTATAGACCTTCAGGATGCGTGCTATCACATAAAATGAACAGACGGCTCCAGAAGATTCCTCCGCTTCAGGCTGGGAACCAGTCATTTTCAGTTCAGGGCCCTGCCCTTTGGTCTCACCACTGCCCCGGTATTTACCAAATGCATGGCAGTGGTAGCTTCTCACCTGAGACGACAAGGATTCCAGGTGTTTCCATATTTGGACGACTGGCTCCTCACAGCTCCCACCAAGCATCTCCTTCTGATGGCCAGGGATTACACTTTTCGCGTTTGTCAAAAGCTGGGTATTTCAATAAATTGCGAAAAGTCTGTTTTGTCGCCTTGTCGTACTATTACTTACATAGGCGCAAATCTAGATACAGTAAACATGTCTGTAGACTAACACATCAGAGAATAACAGACATTCACAAACTGGTATCACTCCTTTTCAACAACAACAGAATCAAAGCCAGGTTAGTTCTGAAAGTGTTGGGAATTATGGCAGCGCCATACCTCTGCTTCCATTAGCCAGATTCCACATGCGGATCCTTCAATGGATGCTCTTACTCAATGGTCATACCAGCAACTTCCAATGTCTCACACCATTATGATCACGCAAGCGTGCAAAATCATCTCATGTGGTGGATGTCTTCCCCTCAGCTCTTGTTGGGAAGACCCTTTGTTCCACCTCCTCCGGTTGCTACTCTGACAACGGATGCCTCCTGATCGGGTGGGGGCATTATCAGGGCAGGACGGTCCAGGGCACATGGCAACCAAGCGAATGCCACTTGCACATAAATGTTCTGGAGATGAGAGCAGTGCTTTTGGCGTTGCAAGCCCTTCAAGACTCTCTTCCCTTGGGAGCGATTGCAATCCAAACAGACAATATGTCTGTAGTGTGGTACATCAACAAACAAGGCAGAACCAGGTCATAGCCCCTGTGTCGAGAAGCACTCAGACTGTGGCAATGGGCGATTTCTTCTCAGCGGTTTCTGATAGCAACGCACATCGCCGGAAAGTCCAATCAAATTGCGGACAAGTTGAGCAGAGCTATACTCATGCCTCACGAGTGGTCTCTGAAAGACTCTGTAGTGAGAGAAATTTTTCTCAAGTGGGGTCAGCCTTGCTGCGATCTTTTTGCTACTCCCCAAAACAGCAAGTGCAGAGAATATTTCACTCTATTCCTTTACCAGGCCAACCCAGCAGAGACGCTCTAGTCCAAGTTTGGCCCGGGACTTCTGTATGTATTTCCTCCTTCCCACTAATCTCGAGTGATACAGAAAGCTATCGCTCAGAAGGCCTCATTGATCCTTACTGGCCTCGACAAGTGTGGTTCCCCTTTCTACATCGTTTTCTTTTGGAGCGACCGTGGAATCTGGACCTAGTTCCAGATCTTTTGATCCATCAGTCGGGTCAGTTTCATCGCTCCTCCCTCTCTGAACCTCACTGCTTGGTTCCTCCAGTTCCAACCTTAGCCAGGCTTCCTCAATTATCTCACTCTGTTAGAGATATTTTGATAGCTTCCCATAAATCTTCCACTCGAAGATTTATTTGAGTAAGATGGAAACGCTTCACATATTGGGCTCAAGGAAAGGACATAGATCCTTTCACTGCTTCCATCCAATTAGTCCTTGATTTTCTAGCTGAACTCATCCATGCAGGTTCATCTCCCTCTACACTTAAAGTTCAATTGGCAGCTATTTCTAACTTTCATGTGGGTATTTCTGAATCTGCCTTAATGTCCCACAAGCTTTGCAAAGCCTTTTTGAAAGGAGTTTTTCTTCTCAGACCTCCTATAAGAAATCCTCCTTCTCCTTGGGACCTAAATTTAGTTCTTGCTTCTTTGATTCTCCCCCTTCGAACCTGCAGTCTCCTGTTCTTTAAAATTATTATCATGGAAGACTCTTTTTCTGGTAGCTATTACATCAGCTAGAAGAGTTTCAGAGCTTCAAGCACTCAGCTGTCGTCCTCCTTATCTTTTGTTTCATAAGGACAGAGTATCTTTACGAACTAACCTGTCCTTTTTGCCTAAGGTGGTCTCGACGTCAAATCTAAATCAAAGCATTGATCTACCTGTCTTTTTTCCAGAATACTCCAATAGGTCTGAACAAAAATTACACTGCCTGGATGTTCACCGTCAATTGAGGTACTACTTGGATAGAACAAAACAGTTCAGAAAATCTGATCAGCTGTTTGTCTCCTATGCGAAAAGCAGAAAGGGACTTTCAGTTTCAAAGGTATCATTATCCAGATGGCTAACATCTTTGATTTCCCTTGTATATGAAATTAGACATCAAAAGCTGCCTGATAAACCTAAGGCCCATTCCACCAGAGCTTTGGCTACTTCTAGCCTTCCAAGACAGACTGCCTATTGACACCATTTGTGCAGCTGCTACTTGGGCTACTCCTTACACTTTCATTTCTCATTATAAGTTGGATTTAGCTTCTAGGCATAGAGCTAACTTTGGTTCCACTGTTCTCAGGAGTCTGTTCCGTTAGGCCACCCGGGACAAGGTGCTAGGGACGCCTTGGTCCCATCCAGCAAGAATGAAGGCGAGATAGACAACTTAACATATAGAAGTTATGTTCTTACCATAACGTTCCATGTTAGTTGTCTTCTTCTCGCCTTCTTCTTAATCCACCCTCCTTCCCCTGGCCTGCACAGACCTAGAGGAGTTGTGATTGTGACCTCTCTTTCTACCACCTCTTTCTTAGACATATGCTATTATGCATATTTCCTGGTTCAGGATGTAGGTCACCCTTCTTTCTTCCTGTTGTTAGAGGTGGACTCTGTTTACAGTTATACTGTTACTATTATAAGCTGGGGTTAGCTTACAAACGAGATCTGAGGTAACTCTCGCCTAGCATTGTGGGATATAAGGGGAGCCTCGAGCCGGTGGAACCAACTCTCGAGCTTTTAGAGTGGCAGTCGAGCCGAGGTCGGCTCCGAACCCATCCAGCAAGAAGAAGGCGAGAAGAAGACAACTAACATGGAACGTTATGGTAAGAACATAACTTCTATTTTTCTCCCACATTTTTGAAAATCTCACTATTAACTTTAAATATTCCCCAATTTTTGTGTAGAATATGTTGTATTTTACTGGAAAACTAGCTATGTTGTACCACACATGCTTTCTTAAAATTTATGCTATCAACACTAGAATTATTATTAGCTTTAGGGGTACTTTCACCTTCTCTTAAACTAACGCATAAGGGGATTCTTAACACCTATAGTTCTAACATCTCCACAACTTAAAAGTGGTTTATACTTTCTCCTCCATTGTTCAAAAAATTATTTCATGGTCATATCCACCATGTTGAGGGGGTATCCCCTATCTAGGAACATTGTATTTAACGTCTGTAATCCCTTAATCACATCCTCTTTCTCTGAGGTCATCCTGGCCACCCTGATAGCCTGCCCTTTTTCTCTACTTCTCTTTTGTTTCTGGGGATGATAACCATGATAGTGCAAATACCCATTGCAAAAGGTGGGCTTGTGGTATACATTAGATTTAAAGCCACCATTGAACTTAGAAATTTTCACGTCCAAGTAGTTAACTTCCAAATTATGTACCTCATAAGTAAACCTCAAAAAATTGGTGCTACTGTTTAGGTACTCAGTAAACTGGGGAATATCCTCCTGGTGCACTTTCCATAAAATAAAAATATCGTCCAGGAATCTCAGGTATATTTCCATATTATTTTGGAACCTACTGCTCAAAACGTGTTGTACCTCCCATCCCAACAAAAACAGATTTGCATATAGGGGGCACATGCCGCACCCATAGACACTGCTCTGATTTGCTGATAGTAATTTCCTTCAAAGAATATGTAATTGTTGTCCAAAACATGTTCATAATTTCACAAACCAATTGGAGTTGACTTGAATCCAGATGAGAACATCTCATACTCCATCCCTTCTAATCTTGGTATGCAGGTAAATAAATCTTGGACATCAATAGTCAGAAAAGTAACTTCATCTGACCACAATTCAAGGACATGCATGAAGTTTACCCCACAAACAAGATTTATTTAGAGCCTAGGGCTATCAATACAGAGTTTGAGGCAGAAAATGACACTGTACAGGTGGAATCACAGGATAATGTTAATGTAGGTAATGTTTATGAGAATTCAGAAGAAGCTATATCTAATTTAGGGGATTTTCAGATGCCCAGGCGCTCAAAAAGGATAGCCAGCAGAAACATGGAAAGAAGACATTTTTACCATCGGGGAAACCAATGGAAGATGTATGGCAACAAGGGGAGGGGGAGGAAGTTTTATTGACCAGCACTGTACCCCAAATAGTCTATTCCTTCCAAGGTTTCAATGTCTGTAATTATATTACATGGGAAATTAAGCAATATTTTTTTTTACCTTTTGTGTAAGGGGATTAAATTTGTGCCTACCCAAATACCTGATATAGCTGAGGTAATGGTTGGCATCCACTTATATACAAGAAAATTATAATTTCAGGTAATGTTCCCTGAATCCCAGAATGGGAGTACATACATTAAGGGAAATTGTGTAAAGAAAAGTAATTTATTCAACCAACCTTGCATCCCTTAATAAATACCTTTGAGAAAGTAGTTAAAGAAGAAATTTATGATCTGTGGATAGGGGAGAAAAGATTTTTTTCTAACTTGAATGCAGTTGAAAAGAAATTAATGAAGGAACTGAGAGGTGACATGACCCTCAGGATTATGGCACCGGATAAAGGAGGAGGTGTGGTAGTGTATAATACTCAGGATTATATTGATATTATGCAGGAGATGCTGGCTGACACTCAAAGTTATCTTCCAGTCTCCAGGAATGAAATAAACATCTCTTACTGGAGAATACATAGCTATTTAGAAGAATATTTACTAGAACAGAGAATCTCATTAGTGGAACACAATTTCCTAATGAATACCTACCCCAAGATCCCAGTTTTTTCGGTATTCCAAAAATCCATAAAAATGTGGTTTCCCTACCTTTTAGACCTATAGTGTGGTAGCATGTGGATCAAAACCCCACAATTTAGCTGTGTTTGTGGAGGAAATGTGCTAACATGTATTGGAAGGTATACCACATATTTTAAAGGATTCTTGGGATTTTTGGGACAGTTAAAACAAGAATTGTGGTCAGAGGAAATTACTTTTCTGATTATTGATGTCCAAGATTTATTTACCTGTATACCAAGATTAGAAGGGATGGAGTATTTTGAGAGTATCCTTTTGAGATGTTCCCATCTGGATTCAAGTCAACTCCAATTGGTTTGTGAAATTATAACACATGTTTTGGACAACAATTACATATTCTTTGAAGGAAATTGCTATCAGCAAATCAGAGGAGTGGCTATGAGGGCGGCATTTGCCCCCCTATATGCACATTTGGTTTTGTTGGGATGGGAGGTACAACACGTTTTGAGCAGCAAGTTCCAAAATAATATGGGAATATACCTGAGATTCCTGGACAATGTTTTTATTTTATGGAAAGGGCACCAGGAGGATATTCCCCAGTTTATTGAGTACCAATTTTTTGAGGTTTACTTATGAGGTACATAATTTGGAAATCAACTACTTGGACGCGAAAATTTCTAAGTTCAATGGTGGCTTTAAATCTAATGTATACCGTAAGCCCACCTTTTGTAATGGGTATTTGCACTATCATAGTTATCATCCCCAGAAACAAAAGAGAAGTATAGTAAAAGGGCAGGCTATCAGGGTGGCCAGGATGACCTCAGAGAAAGAGGATGTGATTAAGGGATTAGAGACGTTAAAAACAATGTTCCTTGATAGGGGATACCCCCTTAACATGGTGGATATGACCATGACAGAAACTTTTGAGCAATGGGGGAGCAAGTATAAACCACTTTTAAGTTGTGGAGATGTTAAAACTATAGGTGGTAAGAATCCCCTTATGCGTTAGTTTAAGAGAAGGTGAAAGTACCCCTAAAGCTAATAATAATTCTAGTATTGATAGCATAAATTTTAGGAAAGCATGTGTTGTACAACATAGCTATTTTTCCAGTAAAATACAACATATTCTACACAAAATTGGGGAATATTTAAAGTTTATAGTGAAATTTTCAAAATAGTGGGAGAAAAGCCCACATTTACTACAAAGGTTGGTAGAAATATTAAGATTAATATGGAAACATGCACAGTTAACCAATCGTACCAAGAGGAAAACACCAAACCATGTGGGCGGTGTTCTCAGTGTGGATACATTTTACAAGTTTTCCCAGTAACACTGGGGAACAGATTAAAAAGTGTCTTGTATTTTAGGAAAGGGAACTGTCATACTAGTAAAGTAGTGTACATTGCACTTTGCAGCACCTGTACAGGATTTTATGTTGGTTTGGGGAACAGATTAAAAAGTGTCTTGTATTTTAGGAAAGGGAACTGTCATACTAGTAAAGTAGTAAGTTGTACTTTGCAGCACCTGTACAGGATTTTATGTTGGTAAAATGGAAAGGGGCTTGAAAAATAGGATTTACGAGCATCTAAATGACATTAAAAGTAAAAAAGATACAAATGCCCTTCACAGACATAGTATGGAATGCAAGGGAGGTACAGGTTTTAAATTTGGGATAACAGACATGGGTCAGTATAGATGTCAGGGGTGGGGATTTGAAAAACCAGCTATGTAAAAAAGAATTAATGTGGCAGCTGAGATTGGCTGCAAATTTCCCCCCAGGTTTAAATGACCATTTGTCTATTTTTCCCAGTTCTAAAGGAAAAAGCCAGTAAGTTAACTTAAAATATTATTATATTATTTAAGTTCAGTGTATAAACATTATTTGAGGACAGTTAGGAGATTGTGTCATTTTAACTACTATTTTAAAACACTGAAACGTTTACATATTTATTGTTGTTACTAACAACAGATACATTTTAAACCATCTGTTTTTTTAAAAGTTCTGATGAAGTCAACTTGTTTGATGAAAGCGTTTAACTGTCTTGGATACTGGATTTATTTTTTATTATACCATGACCCCCCCCCAAAACGTGCACGCTGATTGGCCAGCGTGCCCGTTGTAAATCGAGTTATACTAATGGAAAAAGGTCCGGTCACCCGGACTTTTTTCCATTAGTATAACTGCTTTTAAACATTGTCTCGATATGTTAAATTGGTTTAACATGCCGATACAGCTTTAAAATAAGCAACGGAGATCTCCGTTGCTTATTTTAAAGCTGTCTCGCTATGTTAAACCCATTTAACATAGCGAACATTTTAAAAGCAACGGAGAAAGCAAAATCTCCGTTGCTTTTTTAGTGTTTCGCTATGTTAAATGAGTTTAACATAGTGAGACAGTTTTAAAATAAGCAACGGACATCTCCGTTGCTTATTTTAAAACTGTCTCGCTATGTTAAACTCATTTAACATAGCGAACATTAAAAAGCAACAGAGATCTTGCTTTCTCCGTTGCTTTTGCCACAACTCTGATGTACTGCGCAGGCGCAGTACATCAGAACTGCCGGATGCCAGATATCTGCGGAAGGGCAGCAAACAGGCATTATACTATGCCATTATTTAAGAAAAGTAATAATTTCTTTTCTTAAATAATGTCATGGTATAATAGCAATAACCCACTTCTGGGTGTGGGTAATGCTAAATTTACCCACGGTTGGCTTTGTTTGGTCCTCGGGCGACCAAACCACGCCAACCGTGGGTAAATTTAGCATACCCACACCCAGGCGTGGGTTATTGCTATATTAAACTTAGTGTTCCATGGTCCTTTTGGTGCTTTTGTTGTTTGTTTCTCCTTAGAATTATGCTTCATGTTTTCGCAGAATGTTGCAAAGTCTTGATATTAGTTTGGATGCAGTTTCACATTATTCTTTTCGATTGTCTGCAAAGGCAAAATCTGATCTGTGGTGTTTTGCATCCTGTCTCGTGAGAAGTAACTTCTAGATAAGAAATTTTGTCAACCTCAGGGCCTTCTTTGGAGTAAAGCACTGCATTGTCACCTAATAAATTTCTGTGTGGAATCTTTGTTCAGTTGTCTTTTGAAAATTTCCCATTTATATTCTTTAGTTCCCATAATTATTATTATTGCATGTTAAGTGTATGTAAATGTTTTGTCTGCAGACATATACAGGCAATATACAGAGAAAATAAAACCTTGGTCACTCACAGCAGATAAAATCAGTTTAATAGCAAAACTAACTGAAATTAAGCACTTTCGCGCTTTTGTATAGCCGCTTCATCAAACTCTAATTAACAACTGAAAAACAACCTTTTATATACATAATTAAAGTGACATAATTAAAAACAATTAATCTAGCATAAAGAGCAGCAATACAATATACAAGAGATATGATCCACAACATTTATACATATATACATAGTGTAAAAAAACTAATGTTTTAAAGATCTAGATTTTAAAAAAGGTTTCAAAGAAACCTTACTGTTTAAGCCAGGGAACTTTTCAGCTTGTAAACGCATAATCCATTCTTGTTCAATTTCTTCAGTTTTATTATAAGTCACCACCCCTAATATTGGCACCTATCTTATCAATCATAAAAAAATCTAAAGACATGGTTTTGCCCCTCTTTCAAAACATGCTGTGCAAGTGCGTTAATTTCCTTTAAATTACGTATGTCTCTATAATGCTCGAGGATTCTATCCTTCAACATACTGTTAGTTTTTCCCATATAGAATACAAAGCAAACATCACAGAAACAAAAATAAATCACATTTCTAGTTCTACAATCAGAATAATATTTAAAATCAATCTTAAAATTCATGGTAGGATGTGCAAAATAATTTCCTATATAAATATGCTTGCATGCAACACAGTTTCTACAAGGATATGTCCCTATCCTATCTGATCTCATTCCAATGCATTTGTTAGATTTATAGCGTAACTGTTTTTTCAAAGAACAATTATTTGTAAAAGAAAAAAGGGGGTGTCATTAATTACATCTTGAAGTTCCTGTACAGCTTGTAATACATTCCAGTTCTTTTTGATTACTTCACAGGTTCTATTAATATCATTTGAAAAAGGCAGAGCCATTCTAAGTGGTTCACAAATATTATGTTCACTATCTATTATAGTACTGATGCCAGCTTCAATCTTATCACTAAAATATGGTTTGCATCTAGAATCTCTCTCATTCCAGGCTGCCCTTATATATTCATCTGTTTCACTTTCCTTATATCCCCTTTCTAGAAATTCCTGTTTCAAATTACTAAAAGCTTTCTTAAGATGTAGATCATTGCTATGAATCCGCATTATCCTGTATATCTGCCCTTTCAGTACATTTCTTTTAACATGTCTGGGATGCATACTAGTGTGATGCAGTAATAGACTTGTTTCAATCATGTTTAACTCTTTTTATTCACCTTTATATCTAAATAGTCAATTTTGGAATCTGAATAACTATATGTGAACTTAAGGAAACCTGTAGTGTTATTCAAATAAATAACAAAGTCCTTGAGCTCACCAACAGTCCCATCCCATAGCATAAAAAAAATCGTCCACAAAACGTATGTACCATACAACATGTTTGCTTAAAGCATTTTTATCAAGGATAAAGTCCAGTTCCCATTGGACTAAACAGAGGTTGGCGTAGCTGTTGGCACAAGGAGTGCCCATCACCACACCAACCTTCTGTAGATAGAAGGCATTGTTAAATGTACAAACATTATTCTCTAGAATCATTTCATATACAGGCAATACAGAGAACCTGAAACTTTTTCAAATCACTGTTTTGTATTTACTAGACAATATTGAGATGCTTACTGCAGTCTAGAAGTATACTTCCTCATAAACAATATCATACTGACCTTGAATGTCATTAAAACTGTCCATGCAAAAGCCATCTAATGGCTTCTACTACTCTTTATTGTTGTACTGCAGTTAAAAATACTGAATATAGTCAAAGGCTATAGATAAAAAATACATGTCTCAGTATGATCAATTATTGTTCCTGTTAAGGTGACCTGTAGAGACATGTTCTGACTGTCTAGCTTTGGCTGGCTGAGACTTTTACTATTCAGTGGAGCTGGTTTAGCTGACATAGACAAAGAAATGCTGACTGATTGCTAACAAATTATGATTGTGAATCGTTTAGTATAAATCCATACCATACCTCTCAAATGTTTCTGTTTTAGAAGAATGTCCCTACAGACAGGTATGTCTATTTTCAGGCTTGATTTACCCCTTTATACACAATTTTCTGAATTCCCCTTTTCACATGTAATTTTTGAAGCTGTCTAGTACACAGAGAAACACGCTACATGACATTCTAGTGGCAACAATAATTTAAAGAAAGAAGACTCACGTATTATATCTTTCTTCTACAGAAATAAAAATAAATGACCTTGCATGATAGAATTTTGAAGTATGGTTCCTTGAAGTCTATACTTTTTCCACCTTCTCTTTGATAGTGTGCTTATATTTTTTTTTCATAGTTTTTGTCACTCTGTTTTTTAAACATGTATTTCTGAGTAGTATCCCGCATTCATACTGGAAGTAGGATGTATTATCTGCTATTTGGTATTCAAATGTTATGCTTATTAGATGTCCAGATTTTTCGCTGGACATGCTTACTTTTCAAGGCCCTTTGTACCTGTTTTCAGTGACTGCAGGTTGAGAAGAATGATTCATATATCCTTGAGTATCACTGAATTGGAAAATGCAACAAAGAACTCATAATTAGCCATTTTATTAGCCAGAGAGCTCATTAGTTGGTTTTCTGTTTTTTTTTTTCTGTCCTACTTTTTCATGGCTGTGTCAGTTGGCATTGCCCTGTACAGTAGCAAACACCTAGAAAGCAAACTTTTGCTGCAGAACAGTCCATAAATCTGTACCCTGCAATGCCGCAGTATACAGCAAATACCTTGTGTGCAGACAAGCTTAGAGCAACTAGCTGGGCATTGAGCGGCAGTACCTACAGATTTATTAGAATTCTGTATTGTGTAAACATTAAAGTTAGAAGAATTTAGTACTGTTTAACATTATCTGCCCCAATAAAGCATCCTTATTAGACTGCCAACAAAGCACACTTAATAGCCTTCTAACCTCAGTACATCACCCCCTTGTAGCTCACTAATAATAGGACTGCACAGTATGGGTATGCAATTTCCGAATTTCTCTGTAGCCAGCTTGGTGGATATGGGCACCTTGAGACAATGTAATAGTTATCTTATGTTTACTGACCACCATTTAATCCTGTTAGTATACAAGACATGGACTTACACAGTGACACTGGAGGTGAAATTCCTAAATACAGGAACACATTAGATTGTTCAAACCACACACATAACACCCACCTCATGTAGCGCACAACACACACAGACTAACGTATGCTGAGGCACTTAAAAGCAATCTTCCTAAATAACAAAGATCACCTGGACTGCCTGTTGTCAAAGAAATACCTCAGCAAGCCCAAAGGCATTCAGAAAAAAACACCACCTCACATCACACATACTGTCTCTCTCAGTTGAGACATTATGGAGCTTTCATAGTGTCTCAGGCTGGTAAAAGCCTAGCACTGAGTAGCATATTACCATCACTGAGGCTGATACCACAATATGAGCACAACAACTGCCTGTCTTTCTGGTGTCATTCAAAGGGAATCCAGTGTTTGTCATTTTGTAAGGACATGGTTAATAGACCATGTTGGTTTGACAAAGATGGTCTGCTCCTTTCCACTGTAGGATTTCGAAAACTGGCTAAAACTTTATTCACCCCATAGTGCCTTTTTTAGGTAATGCCAGATTGACAAATCTACCTGCATATAAAATCAACTCAACGGAACCTCAAGGTGTTATTTCTCAATACCAGGAGTCTAAATAATAAAAACTACACTCCCTCCTCACACTCGAGAATGTAGACATCAGTGCAGTTACCGAGACATGGTTTAAAGAAACAGAAAGTACCTTGGCAGTGCAAGGTTTCAGTGCCGTCCACACTTTTAGACCAGTAGATGTACAGACCAGGACTAAAGGTGAAGTTATCACAATATACAACAGTACTAAGCATACCTCTAAGGCAGTCAGACGAGATGACATTCTGGAGCTCCTTCACATGAAGATCAGCATAGACAAAATCCTGTACCATATATTAGCCAGCTGTAAATCACCATTCATGTCCCAAGAATCCCATAATGCATACTTTGACCTACTGGAGACACTTACTGTTCAACCTATCACCCTACTCATGTAAGACTTTAATTACCCCTCTATAGACTGGGAAGTCCATGTATGGCCTCAAATCCACAGGCACAAAGATTTCTGGAACTTGTAAATACAACACCCTTGAACAAATAGTGGATACACACACTTAGGGGCTCCAACATGCTGGACCTTGTGCTCACAAATATGGGAGAATGCTACACCCCCCAGTGTCTCATCCTACCTGGTAAGGTCCAAGCATAGCTGTCTCCTTCAAAATCAAAATCAGCTCTGCAATCCTATTAAAAGTAATAACAGTTAGGAGCTATTTCAAGGTAAACTGCTTTTTATGTGATGGTTTGTCAAAATACAGTGCCTCTCCAAACCCCAAGAACATAGCAGCCTATGCTGAATTGCTCTCTGTAACTCTGTGCAACCATGTCAGTTGCTGCATAGAGGTTGCTGTGCCTAGCAGAGGTAAGCCCAAGAAGAAAACTGCTTTAGTGGCATCCCAAATTAAACAGTATGTACAACAAAAGGAAAAAAAAATATGTGTAAAATTAGGAAGGGTATTTTCCATAAAGGTAAAAACTCTTTCATCAAGCTAATTTGATTCAGCCAGTGTACACACCTGCAAGAGCCTCCCACCCCTCCCCAGGCAGCTATAGCTTCATCTCTCACCACTAGATGGCGTAACTAACAATATATTTGCTGTGTCTTATCCCAAATAAATCTGCCTTCCCACTGGAATTCCTCTAAAGTAAGGCTAGTACCATTTACTTGGTGTATTTTGTCCCCAAATAGATTTGCCTTCCTTCGTTGATTTACTTACACACCAAGGCCATAAAAGTAGTATTTCTGCGACTATCTTTTTACACTCCTACCTTTCTGCCTCTACCTCTTCCTTGCTTTCACTTACTTTGCCAGCTCCAAGGTTTCCACTTCTCATACTGATTGTTTTTCTTTGCACTCTTCTTTGACTGAGGCCAGCCTGCTCCATTCGCCTTCGCTATGCTCATGCTCACTCCGCTCCCCTACCCCCATTACCACCTACCCCTGAATCACCTAAACGTATACAAACATTAAGCACTCCCACTAACAACCCCACTCAACAATCATCCACCACCCACAAGTCACACCTCAATTAACCAGTACACTATTTGTAATACTCCTCCCTCCCCTCACACAACTTAATTGCAACTGTCCTTAATCACTCTACTCCCACCACGCTACACTAACACCCCTCTCTCCCTACATCTTCTTTATCACACCATCCAGCTAACCTAACATTCCAAAACAAACAATGCACACCATGCTATTTTTCCTGCCCACACTCTATACCCTACTGCCATCTGCATAATATTTAACATCCTACACTCACCTACAGATACAACATATCCATATCCCCACACTATATTATTACTAATACTGTCCACTCCTCACTCTGCTACCTTGCCATCTCCTCTCAACTCTGCAGTCACACAACTATTGCATACTTCCACTTCAGTCATCTAGTTGTCAGCAATACCACTAACCACTTCAGCACACACCTTCACATACTCTCCAAGCTGTCATACAGACGTGCATGTATATTATTGCAGATTCTTCGTAATGGTGATAAACACTCCAATCTCGGGCCACATACTGCACAACATACCATCATGCCTACCATTCCACCCCTTCCACACATTAAAACTTCAGACCTTCTCATTCTTAACATGAACCTTAGAAGCCTAGTTAGCAAAATCACAGACTTTCATGCAGTCATTGCACAATACTCACTAAACCTTCTTATAGCAACAGAAACATGGCTAAAACCCCATATAAGAGCCCCAGACATACTCCCACAAGGTTATTGCATACAGAGGTTAAACAGATTCAGGAAGAATGGAGGCGGGGTTACAATCTTCTACAAAGATAACCTAAGCGTAGACCCATCAAATACCCTTATGATGATAACTTTGAAGTCATAGTAACATGGCTCAGAGTCGACCTAAAGAAAAATATTACCATAATAGCTACTTACCTCCCTACAGTACTCCCACTGCCATAGAGGGACTCATAGCCTGGACAGCATCAGCCTTCACCCATGAAACCATTATCACAGGTGACTTCAGTTTAAACTGGAACACTTGCACTAGTGATAACCCCTCCACCTTCATAAATCTACATGGTTTCTCCTAAACTGTCTAATTTCCCACTCAAATAGATAAACATAGCAAAAGGGAATCTATCTTAGACTGGTCACTTATTAACAGTACCACCCAGAAGTATCTCTTTGGTTGCCTTCCAGATAATTTAAGTGACCATAAACCCACCTACTTAATCCGTCATCAGCTCAACCCACCCAGAACCATAGTTTACAAAATTGTGTGAAATACCAAAAACTTCTCCAACAAAGCATTCTTAGATGTGCTCAGTAAATGTAACTGGACACCACTCCATCATCTCCAATTCGACCAAGCTGTAACATACTTCAATGACACATTTCTAGCCATTCTAAATAGCTTAACACCAACTTGTACATGTGTTAAAAATAAGAGATTGCCCAAGATATGAAAAGAAAGCATTAGATTTCAGAAACTAAGGGGGCAATACCTAGTTTCAATACCAGAAAACGAAAGGCAATAAAACTCTGTTAGCATACTAGCAGCTCTGCAGTCAAACAAAAAAAAAAAAAAACAACTCAAACTAAACAAAAAAAAATGTACATCTATGCAAAACAAATATGAAAACAACGATCCCAAAATGTTCTGGCAGGCAATTAACTGGGTCCAGCTCTGGTAAAGCCACAACCCCAGAACCAACAACCACTTACCAAAGTGTGAGTATTGCCTCACAAATCACCACCTACTTTATAAACACCATCCTCCTCTTACTTACAGGAAACAATTTCACCCCACCAAATGTGGAAACTAACAACAACTCTTTTGACCTCAAACCTGTCCCAACTAACACCATAAGAATGATGCTGAAAAAACTGAAACCTTTTTCCTTAGCAGCTGACCAACTCCTCAACGAGTTCCTCAAACTTTCAGCTGATGCTATAGGTCTGCCTGTCTCCATTCTGGTAAATAGGTCTGTAGCAGAGCAATATGTCCCAAAATTATGGAAAATTTCCCAGATCACCCTTCTACACAAATGAGGATCATCAACAGCATTAAACAATTACAGACCCATAGCTGTCCTTTCCCCCTGTGTTGAAATTGTAGAAAAATGTATACACGCTCAATTACTACAATACCTGCTATCTCACAATGTTATCTCTCCCTCCCAACATGGTTTCAGACTGAAACAGAGCACCACCACAGCCCTAAGTAATTTCTTTAACACCATCAACCAACTCAGAAATTCAAATCTGCAAGTAGCGTCAATCTTCCTAGACATGTCAGAAGCATTCAACACTGTCTCCCATCAGAAACTCCTTAATACTCTTGCCTCACTAAACCTGTCAAAGACGTCTCACTTCTGTTTCCTAAGCTATCTTTCTGATAGACAAGCATTAAAATGGAAATCCGAACTCTCACCACTTCTGCCTGCCTCAGTTGGAGTCCCCCAGGATCTATACTAGGGCCCCTTCTTTTCACCATCTTCTCTAATGATCTAGCCTCATCCCCAACACATGCTAAAGTAGTTCAGTATGCAGATGATTCAACCTTAATCTGCTCAGCAGATACCTTGCCAGACCTCCAAATAGTAGTCCAGCAAGGTTTTAATGATAAAACATATCTAAATAAATCACAACTAATCCTGAATCCCCAAAAAAGACACAGTTAATGCTATTTACCAGTAGCAAACAGTCACCTAACACCCCTCCTTTCACCATTCTCTCAACAAACAACACAGTCATCTAACTAGTTGAGCATACAAAACTCTTCGGCATGACTGTCAACAACAAACTCAGATTTGACCAACACACAGTCATCACACTTAAGAAAGTTCATGTCAAACATGGCTCACTGTACAAAGAAGCAAGCCATTCCTCACTGATAATACCAGACTAGCCATATCCAGAACCTTCCTCCTCTCTATGCTCCTTTATGCTTTCCCTCTCTTTAGCAAAGCAGACTTAACCAATTTGGAAACTTGCTATAACAAAATAGCCCGCTTCACATCCAACCCCCCACCCCCCCCAAACCCACCATTGTATTGCTCAACGTAAATTAAATTGGCTCGAGCTACCTAACCTTCTCCAACTCTTCCAACTTAAATTCACACACAGTATCATCTTCCATCCTGACAATTGCACATCCCTCAAGGAACTTGTTCCTTATGTATGCCCATGAAGTCTAAGATCTGCAAACAGAAACTTTCTCTCAGTAAACTAAGCTAACAACACTCATGGTGAAGCCCTATTCTCAAATCAGATAGCCAAATTATGGAACTCTCTACCTCACACCCTCCAAAACACACCTGACTCTACCAATTTCAATCTACTATTTGAACATCTATCCAAAAAATGGCATTGCTCCTGCACCAAATCTGACTAACAAGATATCTGTAACTCTCTCATCACACTGTCCACTCCTTACCTCATTTTCTTCCTCTCTTCAGTGTTATTACTCCAAAAAAAAAAAAAAAAAAAAAAATATATATATATATATATATATATATACACACACATATATATATATATATATATATATATATATATATATATATATATATACACACACACACACATATATATATATATATATATATATATATATATATATATATATATATGGATTTATTACTTTATAATCTTGAAATACTGAAGTATCGAATTTCAGTATTTCGAGACCATAAAGCCGAACTTCTGAAATAGCGAAATTCCATAACTGCGAATCCGGAAATGTTGAATTTTGTGGTTGTGGTGGTGTGCTGTGTGACTGATTTATGGTTTGGTATGTGAATATGGTTGGAGATGAAGGTAAGTAAATCGTTTTTTTAAGGGTTTTGGGTAGGGATTTGAGCGTATGTGAGTGTGTTCGGAAGTTTTAGGTGTGGGTTAGGGTACGTTGGTAAGAGTATGAGTGTTTTTTTGGCTTTATACCACGGTGGTGCAGCGGTTAGCGTTGCTGCCTCACGGCAAGAAGTTCTCCAGTTCGATTCTTGGCTGGGTTGCCTTCTGTGTGGAGTCTGCATGTCCTCCCTGTGGTTGCGTGGGTTTCCTCTGGGTGCTCCGGTTTCCTCCCACATCCTAAAGACATATGCAGTAGGTGAATTGGACACTCTAAATTGGCCCTAGGTGTGAGTGTGTGCATGTGTGTTCCTTCTGTGGAAGGTTGGGCTGGCAACTTGACACTGTAAAAAACTCCACTGCCAATCATGAGCGGACAGATGATCCGCTGTGGCGACCCCTAAATGGGAAAAGCCGAAAGAAGAAGAAGTCTCGAGATACTGAAATTCGATATTTCAGTATTTTGAGATTATGAAGTGAATATATATATATATATATATATATATATATATATATATATATATATATATGGACAAAATATCAGTAAACCGACACTTAAAACACCGAGATGATAATGTTAAAGTTTCACATAACTGAAACTTCACATTACTGTCTTTCAGAAAACTGACTGGTGAAAATGCCGACTTTTGCTGATCTGAGGTGAGCAGAGCATGAAATATGCACATTTTTGCACTGTAGTGCAATCTCGGAACTGGTATATTTAATTTGCAGGGGGTTTGGGGGGGGCGCAATCGCTCTCCTAAAATGTAAGTATTACAAATGAAATGAGTTTAAATGTTTACTTTATATGTAGCGGTGTATTTGTTTTGTTGTAGAGTTATGGCGATTACAATGTTTTTTGGTGATATAGTGTTCCGACACCTTAAATATTTGTAGGAAGTGTTGAATACATTTAGAAGCATGGTGGACGTGTTATGGGACAGTGTAAGCGTGGTTGTAAGTATTTTACCTATAAGTTAGGAAATATTAGTTTTAGATGGTTGTATGTCGTATTTAGATAGATTTGGAAATAGAATAGAAGATCTGGAAATAGAAGAAAATATTGTAGTAAGAAATGTGAAGTGGTCAGTGAATGTAGTGGAAGAGCAGTTAATGATGTAGAATTGGTATTAGTTAAGAAATTTGTTTTGTTGAATGAGTTCTGATTTATAGGTATATTTGGTAGGGTAACGTAATATATAGCAGTATGTTTGCATTTAGTTTGGAAGAGTTTTTAGTTTAGGTAGTTGTAAAGGTTTGTGTTTTGGATGTACCCGGTGACATTTGGTTGTTTTATGTCAGTATTTTGGGTGGCGGGTTTGTGAATGTCGGTTATTTGGCAGTCAGTGATGTGAATTGTCAGGATTGTGAAAAGTCATGTTTTTCGTCTCCACCTTTTGTGTTGATATTCCATCCATGTAAAGTAGACCCATATAAAGGAAATCTCATTTGTTCATAACTGTTATTTAATAGGTACACCATACTAATTTTATTTTTATTGCAGTGATCTTTACTGAAATACTTGTGTTTTTCTTTTTGAACTTGCATCTTTGTGCACTCACTCAAGGCACTCCTTAAAATGGAGAACATCGGCATCTGTGCAGTGACAGAGACCTGGTTCAAGGCTCCAGAGAGCACCCCTGCATTACCAGGCTATAATTCATACCACACTTTTCGGCCGCCTAACCTGGACTGAAGCACTACAGGTGGAGGCGTGTCCATATTCATTAAGGATATCCACACCTCCAGGCTAGTTGCTCAGCATAATGCATCTAAGATTATCCAAGTGCAACTAACTCTGGGCAAGACTGCAATGCAAATTGTAGCTTGCTACAGATCCCCCACAATGCCCCAGGATTCCCACTCCTCATTTCTTGATACACTGGAAAATATTAGGGTACAACCTAACACCCTAATAATGGGCGATTTCAACTACCCCACCATTAACTGGGAAAACTACTCATGTACCAACTCTTGTGCTTAACATTTTCTGGAATTCATACATTCCAATGTCTTGGATCAACTTATCCACACCCCCACCAGGGGCAGCAATATCCTTGACCTGGTCATTACCAGCATGGGCAACCGGTGTTCCACACCAGAGGTCAATTCCTCGTTGGTCAGATCCGACCACAAGCAAATCACCATAGACATCCACATCCCACCCCCATCCCCCATTAAGGAAACCATCATAAAAAATTTCTCCAAAGCCAACTTCATGCTTCTTAAGACAGAAGTGGCAAACTTCACGACACCCATGCTGATGGACAATAGAGATACAGCTGCTGAATCCTATACAATTGCACTTTATAAGCACTTACACGAGTGCATGGATCATGCAATCCCTAACAGAACCAAGATGCTATCATCCAAAAAAAGGAATCCAATCTGGTGGTCCCCTGCTGTAAACAAACTCTACAACAGAAGAAAGAAACTTTGCAAAAAAGAGTAAATTCCCATGATTGGAGGAACTCCGTGGTCAGCCTCAGTAAGAAGCTGAGATCCCTCATAAAATCCTCCAAAGCTAGTTACGAAAACAAAATCACCACTGATTCTAAAGGCAACCACAAAACATTCTATAGCTATGTCAAGAATCTCAATGGCAATACTCAGATCTGCTCTGAGTTACAGCACAATGACATTCAATATACAGAACCAACTGATATTGCCAACATCCTGGCAGATAGGTTCACTGCTAACTTTACCCCTCTCTCATCCCCTAAAGGGCCCATCTCTATACCGGAAGAATGCAAAGTATCTGTAATCAGGGCTGCACAGGTAAAAAATGCACTCTCCAAAGCCAAGAACACAGCATCCATGGGACCTGACAACATCCCAGGCTGCGTTCTACATGAACTACAGAACGAACTGGCACCCCACCTAAGTACCATGTTCAATCATAGCCTCTTCTCAGGCTTTGTGTCTACTGAATGGTGCACAGCAACGGTTATCCCACTCCACAAAGAGGGAGCCACCATGGACTCTGGAAACTACCGCCCCATTAGCCTGATGAGTCTAGTCTGCAAGGCTATGGAGTGTATCATCATGGAACTTATAAACAATGACACTGGTAATCTCCAAACTCTGGACCCTACCCAGTTCGGGTTTGTAAAAGGCAGATCATGTCTTTTAAACCTGATAGACTTCTTTGAAGCAGTCACCAAAGCCGTAGATGAGGGTAAGGTGGTACACACAGCCTATCTAGATCTCGTCAGGGCTTTCGACACAATCCCCTACTCTGGAATTATAGACAAACTCACTAAACTAGGTATAAATCCCAATGTCACAAGATGGGTTGCCAAATGGCTTACTGACAGAACCCACACTGTGAAAGTAGCAGACTCTAAATCCAACTTCAGACCAGTGACAAGTGGAGTACCACAGGGTTCAGTCCTAGGTCCTCTCCTGTTTGGTATCTACTTCTCTGAAGTATAGGCTAACACAGAAGGTCTTTGGCTAACAAAGTTCACAGATGACTGCAAACTAAGAGCCATAATCAAAACACCTAACGATGTGGACATCCTACAAAAGGGCCTCACTGAGACAGATGCCTGGTGTCAAAGTCATGGCCAAAAAGTGCATTGTCATCCCTTTTGGTAAAAACTCTGTACCCATGAACTACCACATAGGCGGTAGTCTACTTAACACTGAAAGTGTGATAAGAAACCTTGGGACACAGGTGGACAGTAGTCTCTCCTTTGATAATCACATCGCCCCAGTAGTCAGGAAATCCTTCTACGTGGCACACCTCATCACAAAAGGTTTCTTATCCATAAAAAAAGAGGTCATTGTTCCCCTCTACTCATCACTCATTAGACCCATTATAGAGTACAACGCCCCTTTTGGTATGTACTTCAGAAGACATCTACAGCAATTGGAAAGGCCACAGAAATGCCTCACAAAGAGGATTACCAGCTTCAAACAGATGCCCTATGCAGACCGTCTCAAAAAACTCCAGCTTTACTCTGTCACATATCGCCTACTCAGAGGCGATCTCTGCCTAACATACAAAGCTATGTCAAACCCAGAGCTGTTGGACATGCTCCACGTAAAGAAATCCCAATCCCTCTGAGCTACACGCTCTAGGGACCTAAACCTTGTCACCGCAATAAACAGAACATGCTGGAGGGATAGAGTCCTGTCCCAGAGACTTCCCATACTCTGGAACAAACTACCTATCTGTATCAAACAAAGCTCCTCATTAGCACTCTTCAAGAAAAATCTTGATGATTGGATGGGAGATAAGAAATTCACCCCAGGGATCACTTCTGTGGCTCTGCTTGACAGGGGCACAGGAAAATAAATTTCTTGGGTGGAAAAAGCTAGGGTACTGTTTGGCTAGGCTTATATAGGCCCTTGGGCCAATAGCCTAGTACCTACCTATGAACCTATCTACTAGAAAACTTTATTGAACACTTCTTTGTATAGTTCTGCATCTTACTATATGTATACTGTTGTACTAATTATTGTATTTTGCTTGTATTTCTGTGAAGCTTTTCTACCCATGCCTCTGCTGATAATGGGCTTCTGGCCCAGTTGGACTTTCCTGGTAAACACATGTAAATAAATAAATAAACAACTAAGAGAGTAATTAGGTCAAGCAAACCCAACTTTGAGGTTAAGATAGCCTCCCAGGTGAAGTGATGGCCTCTGCTGTCACCCCATTGGATATCCTCTCCCCAGTGCCTCACTGTGTGTGCAGGAAGAAAAGCTTAAAGCAGTAAAAACATCTTGAACTACCACTGTATGAATGTTGGCATTTCCTGCTTGAGCCTTGCCCTGGTGATGAGAAGCAAAAAGGGAAATTTACATCAAGGAGGGCTGATGATTTACAGAATCTCCTTTTTTCTGTGGTGAATTGTCTTATGAAGTCTAGTAACTTTTACCTTTTTAAAGGTGAGTGGCAATCAGAAGCCAAAGTCATTACAGCCATGATCCAGGCAAGCCATGTCTTACTCTCCTACTGTGATATCAGGTGGTGCCTAGGAAAGGCCTGCATTGCCAGAACCGTGTGTGGGTGCTCTCACATACCCTTCTTGTAGCTCATCCATAGCCTGAATCGTAATCTTCTTCAGTGTAATTCTCAAAATCAAGCAACTGTTTTCATCCAAGATGCACAAGTATGAACTGCTATGGTTGTGTTGTTGACATTGGCAAGTCATAATACACCATGTCTGAAATGTTGAACTAACTGTCACTAAGCAGTGCATGTGTAACAAGAATTTCAGCAAGTCAGCTAACTACGTATTCTTTTCTAAGGCTGATTTTCATAATAGCCCATGAAATGTTAGCAATTACCAAATCATGAATGAAGAAACTCTCCTCTGTGTGGTACAGTTGTTGATATAAACTGGTGTTCATTTTTGTGATAAAAGACGAGGACAAGGACATTGTCATGGTTATGATGTCCTCCTGCTTATTAGAAGAGATGCAACTCTAAGTGATATGCATAACAATACCACCTCTGATTTTGTTCTTAACTGGCTTCTACTTAAAGTAGTATTTATCAAACCACACTAAACCTTTCATGGCTGGTTTATATATCCTTATCCATCTTTAGTTTCTGTAGTTCAAGAAAGTTTAAATTAAATCCTTTCCATTTGTAAAAACAGAATATCATTTTAGATGACCTAACTATGTTCTGTCTTTTGCAGTATATATAGTAATTTAAAGCCATTATATTCCTATATAAACTAATCTAAATAGTTAATGGGATAAAGAGACTCGCCCATCTACCCACAAAAGCACTCTTTTGATCATTTTAACAACAAAATCCTTAACAAATGCCTTTCTACTAAAGTACTTATAAATGTTCTTGGTGACCGTTTTCTTATTCTCAGCACCCCTTCATTCAAAACAAACAAAAAAAATATCCTTGGAATGAATCCCATTTGGGCACATATCACAATCAGCAGAATCAACATTTCTTGCTGACAGTTATCCCTGGTGTGAATCTTTTCTGGGCAGATATCAGTCAGTAGAATCAGCTTTTCTTGACATACCCTCATTTAAGTAAGTCAACTACACACTGAACAATCCCTTACTTTTGCTCTGTCCTTCTTTTGTAACTAACCAGTGCTAGTAGAAAACAGAATTGCTCTACTTTGACTTGGAAGATTTAAGGTCAATCACTCCCGTTAACCCCAGAAATTAAAGAATGTCTTGGGCACTGAGTTAAAGCATGGCATGACTGGAAAGCAGACATGTTCGATATCATACAGTTTCATAAATGATACACCCTCAAAATCCCCTGCAGACTGGAAGGAAGTGCAACAAACAATACTTTTTCTGAAACTGTTGATTAATCCACATTAGACAACCAAATCTCTTCTGCAGATGCACTAAAGGTCTTATAAGTGATGTGTTCCCTACCATTTCCCCTAAAGGCCATCTGGGACAAAACACATTAAATGCAGGTATAGAGCTAATCTTCAAACCCCCAACTTTGCTATCATTTTTTTTTAAATGGTATTCCAATGTCCCACAACACCTCTCATTCCAAGATCTTACACATCCTCTTCCACTTTTAGTCAGTGTCTCATAAAAATGCAAAATCTCTTCCAATAAATGGTGAATTTAATTGCAACTCCTCACAAAAATACTACATCTCGCATTTCTCATGCTATCCAGCTGTCTTTTATCAAGACCACTAGCATTCATGTTTAATCTCTCTCAACACAGAGAATTTTGATCAGGTCTCCAATAGTTACTGCTTATTATGTGTTTCAGATATAGATGCCAAGAAGTTCACTTCAGGACTAAAGCTCGAGAGGTGAATATTGGCATCCATGTCAGGAACACATAATGGGAGGTTATGATCAGAGATACGATCATAATTCTTTGTAGTGCATGGAGATTTATTTGATCCATGTTCTATTTGTTACAGACAAAAAAAAAGAAAAAAAAGCACACAGTGTTTTGATGGCTTTTAAAGCTGGCAAAGCACTTAGTGAGCGCTGTCAGACAGCTAGAGATGACAGCATTTTCAAATAGTCAAAGGCAAATTGTAGGGATAGGTAGATGGCAGAAAAGAAGCAGTTTTGACGTCTGCCACTATAATTTTCTTGCTTGTCACTGTCCATTCTTAGTGTGAGAACCGATCTTAACATCATTTGAGAGGGTACTTAATTGTTAATATTGGAGCTCGTGCAACTGAAGTGCTTAATAGGTTTGTCTTTTTTCCGATATTGGATTTTAATCATGACACTTCTTGCATGACAACTAGAAGTATACAGCAATGTCGCCTTCCCAGAATATTTCCTCCATAGCAAATGTTGATGACTGTGGAACCATTTTTCAGATCTGTCATATAAAAACTCCTGTAGAAGTTAGTTAACAAGCAACTGTTAAAACATGTAAACTTCAGTAACATCTTAACCAAAATAATAACATGACTTTCTGTCTAAATTCAATATATTAGCAGCTGTATACTTATTCAATGATCAGTTTTATGACCGTATGAAAAATGGGTATCCTCTCTGCTGCATTTTTGGTGATCTAAAGTGTGCATTTGAAACTTAACCATAATCTCCTAGTGATCCATATATTTAATTACTTTGGGTTTTCTGAAAATGCTACCAAATGGTTCAAAAGCTACCTACATAAAAGAAAATTGAATTGATAACAAGCAAATCCAGACTACTTCCATGAAAGAAAATTTTGATTGAAAGCAGGCAAAGTTAGTTGAGACATGAACTACTTTACTTTTGGACTCCTGCAGAGCTTAGCATTTAGTTTAATACTCTTCTTTTCCGTTATTAAAGACAGGGATTTGATGTACTAAAACTTAATTGATTCATCTTTAACAACTTTGGTCTTGTTAAAATGTATGTGTTATTTAGGATCAATTTTATATATACATATATTTTTTAAATTATGTTTTAAGAAAACTGAGATCTGATTGGTTTGATGTGTACTGATTGTGCTATAAAAATGGTACAGTTTTTTAACAGTTTGTTCTGATGGCCTAATTTTTGGGCTGAAAGCCCCAAACCAGTGGATTAAAGTCTTTTATGTGTGACACAGTGCTTCACAATTACTTGTGGTTATCCATAACTGCAAGAGCAAATCTTCTATTAAATTAATTTGAGTTTATATTACTGAATATGTAACATGCTAAGGTTTCACACCTCTTCTTATCTTCTAAGGAATCATAAAGAAACAGTATTACTCAGACCATCTGTCAACCTAGCTATAGGTGAAAGGTCATTTTCCAAATTCACACCAAGTTGGAATTTTTTACCAAATGAAATAAGTACAATAGGCTACACTGTATCTAAGAATTGTCTCAAAGATAACTAGACACTTCTAAATGTACCTGTTTCTATTACACAGACAAAATAAATCCTCCTTCCACCATAAGCATTACTCAGTGCATTATTGCCTGAATACTTATTGTACATCTGATTCTAGGAAGTTGTAATTTATTGATATGTATTTATATTTTTCTATTTCTACTGATTTATCTGTGGTACCTGAGTTTGATTTTACTACTTAGGGCATTTTTTAATTTTTATTGTTATCTCTTATACTGTGCATTTAAACTTTTGTCCTGCATATATATCTGTGACTGCTGTGAGTCTTGAAGCATGATGCAAAGGGTCCTACTATAATTGTTAAAGATAATTTTATGCACTCTTCCCAAACCCAGTCCTGCAGCTATGGCTTTAGTTAATCTTACTACTGCTAAACATTTAGTTAATTGTAATCCTACACTTTCTAACAAGGATGGGAAGATGTTTGATAAGTATGGGGAAAAGTGTATGTTTCTGCAACTTTGATTTTCAGAATTTTTAATTGTCTGGCTCATATGTTAAAGTTTTTTCTAAGTAATTGTGAAAGTATGAGGAATGTTTTATCTGCAGTTTATTCTTGTGAGGAAACATCTGCTTTAAATAGTTTAATTTCTTCCATTTTACATGTCATAGCTCATTGTTTAGTGTGTGTATAACTCTGTTGATGCTTCTAAGACTGTGGCCATTGGTACTATTCTGAGGAGGTTTGCCTGGCTATATTCTTAGAACCTCCAAGATAATATGACAGTGATATTTTAAATTCTCCTCTGGATAGAGATTTAGTTTTTGGTCCCTCTGCTGCAGAGATTATCAAAAAGTGTGATGAGAGAAGTGAGCTGATACAGGGAATTTCTAATATTTTTCTGCCTTCCTTCTCCAAATGTTCTAAGAGATTCTCTAACCCCTCATGCACTTTTGGCAAGAAACAAAAAATAGTCTCAGCAAAATGCTGATTAACAGATGTTAAGAAATCGCAAGGGAGTTCCAAAAAGAATACAAGACCCCACAAAACCAAGGACAGTCCAACAAGTCAGAGTGAGTATTTAAGGAACCTTAACACCCCCACCACCACCACCTTGGCAGTCCTTGTTTCTGTCCTGATAGTTTTAATCTCCGCTTTTATCTTTGGCAACAGATAGTTTCAGACAAAAGGGTTCTGAAGACCATTCATCAAGTTTACAGATGGCAATAAGAGGAAATTCCTCCTTTCTATGGGTAATTCTTAATCGACCAGCTCAGACTCCTTTATTTTCCCCCCTGTAAATCAACACATGTTATCTCGGGGAGTGATAGAGCCAGTTCCTCCTTCCCAGAGAAGGAAAGTTTTTTTTATTAAAGGAGTTTATTGTACCAAAGAAAAAAAATGCTTGGAGACTAGTTCTGCATCTTTCTTTCTTAAACCAGTTTGTGATAGTGCCCGAGATCAAAATGCTGTCACTTCACAACCTGTTATGTCATCTTCCTCATTTGTTTCCTGTTAACATAATTTAAAAGGTGCTTATCATCATATCCCTGTTCATCCAGATATTAGGTGTTTTTTGATCTGATATCAATTTTCATTCTGCTCTCAACTGATGGGTTCAGATCCAATCCCTCGGATCTGACTCGGTCATTCCTAAAGCTCATGGCAACCAAAAACTCTCGAGCTATTTCCTTACCCACAATGCAACAATCCCAATTACAACAGATCTCGTTTGCTGCTTTAAGCAAAAGACGTGGTCTTCCATCTCTCTCTCTAGCATTCTTCAGTTGTGTGTATATTTTTGTAGCCCTTAAAACTTTTTTTATTACTGTCCCTTACCTGTGTTTATATATTTCTTGTTGTTTCTGACTCTTTCTAGTGTTTACTATTGTTAGTATCTTCTTCTTCCCCTCTACGACATTGTCGCAGCTCCTTTGCCATTGTTGGTATTTCTTTCCCTTTTTCCTCTATTTCCCTACCTTAAAAAAAAAAAAAACTTTTCTTAGCTGTGTTATTGTATTGTTAACTGTTATCTTGTTTTTTCCTCCATACATATTTTGATTTAGTCATGGTGGATAAATCAGCAGGATTTAAAAAAATGTTTGAAGTGTGTAAACAAACTGCTACTTTCCGATGCCCACACACTTTGTGTCTATTGTCTAGGCCCTCTCCATTTACAGGAGGACTGCTCTATATGCCATGGCTTTAATTCTCGCACGTTATTAGAATGCAAGAATAAGCTCATACTGAAAATTCTTCTTCCTTCATCTTTTAGAGAGGCTGCATTGGAGGGGGTCTTTAAAACAAAAATGACAAATTGCAAAAACCTCTTCTCCAAAGCCATCTTCCTCCTCCTCAGCTTCGGACTCCTCAAGAGAGAGGTCTCATAAGGACGCAGTCTTAATCCCAAATCCAAAAAAGGCAAGACTGTAGGATCCTGCTAACGAGAAAGTATCTGATCCAATGTCTCCTCAGTAGGATCAGATGAAGACAAAGCTCTCAGATCCGACTTCATTGGATCCAATGCAATCTGAACCTGACTTTTAGACAACTGCCAAGTTACTTCCTGGAACAAGGTACTCCCTGTCACTGGATCCAGTCACTAACAGAATACCTTCCCAGTTTTTAGAAAGACCCAGGTCTCCATCCATATACTTCACTCATTCTTCCAGAAACCTTATGGAGGAAGATGTGGAGAGACTGGTGAAAAAGATTCTCTTGGCACAGAGCTAGATTGGTGTTCCTTCGGCTCCTACTCCTCTGGGTCAAGAGATCCATATATCTTCTACAGATTCCTCCTCTAACTCCTGTTGCTTCAGAGTTTTTTGATCCGAGTCATCTGGCTCTGATCCAAGGATAACTTTATCCTCATGTCCAACATTTTCTCTGAGAGCTACAGTTCCATCACATCAGGAGAGCTTCCAGAGTTGTAATCTGCCTGTCAGATCAGAGCTGCTGCATTCTACTCTGAAGCTTTCGGAGATGTCTCTGCATCTCGGAACCTTGGCACTGGACATCTCAGCTCCAGCTACTATCTCAGAGGTTTTGCCCTTGGAGTAGGGGAGACCTACAATTCAGAAGCTTGTCTTCTTGGATCTGACATCTTCTATCTCTCTGAGCAGCTCTGCCTTCGAAGCTGCAAAGAGTATTTTCTGCCTTGACAGTTCTGACTTATCCATCCCCCTTGAATCCTAAGTCTTCTACCATGATGTGTCAGTGCTCAAAGCCTCACCATCTCCTTCCACAGAGACAGCCAGTGCCAAAACCCCAGGCTCCCACCCAGGGAATTGTAATCTCCTATTCTGATACCCCCCCAGACAACCCCACTGAGGAGATCCGTAAGAAGAGGACATGTAAAAGGAAACACATAGACTTCCCCAGAGGAGTCCATCCCTGAAGAGACAGATTTCAATGAAGGTGAAGGGTCCCCCATGATCACCTCTTGAATATGTCTTATTTGGAGACATCCTAGAAATTCATAAACAGAGACGTGGTTGGACATCCAGCAACTCTGTCTGAAGAATCAGTTCTCCTGGAGGCTTTTGGTACTGGACCCTCTAACTCCTGGGTGACTTTGTTTGTGATGAGCTCATTGACCTGATCTCACTGCGGGCATGAAAGAACCCCGACACCATCAAACCCATTCCTCACAGATCAGATAGGATAATGGCACCACCTGTGGATAGACAGTTTTGGGGAAAGGGAGTTCCTGTTGATGCCATGGTTTTTGCGGTGGCCACCAACTAGCCGAGGAAAGTTCCATTGTCCATCCCCCCAACAGGGAGTCAAGGGCAATTGACAGATTTGGGAAGTGTCTCTGTGCTTCAGCGATCTTTGCTTTGAGGTCTCTGAACTGTTTGGCACACTTTACTAGACTACAGAGGGATTTGATCAAGGAGTTATCAAATACCCTCTCAGGTGTTGTTTCTGATGAAGTTCAAGCATCTGTTAATTTCCAGCTGATGATCCTACAGTCCATATCCAATTCATCCATGAGCTTGATCTCACATGTAGTGGAGGGAACCTCAAGGGCAGCGGGTGTAGGTGTTACTATAAGGAGATGCACCTGGATGGACCTCTGTGAATTTGTGGTGCTTTTCAGTTCCTCTTTCGTCAGTGCTTCTTTTGACAGAACATCTTTGTTCAGCCCCAAAGTAAAAGGCAGTCTATCCAGGTGTGGAAAAGATGGGAAGACCCTGTCTGCTGTGGGCGTGCATTTTTCGACTCTGCAACAAACCTTTTCCAGGAATCACTGAGGTGATCAAAAAATGTGGTTCAGGAAATCTCCGGGTCCTTTTCAAGACGCACATGAAGGAGGTTCCCCCAGAGGCAGAGGAGGGAACTCTAATGGACAAAATTTTCTCTGTGGCAGAAGTGGCCCACAGAACCAGGGTTCCAGAGAATCGTTCTTTGACAGACTCTACCAGCGGTCCAGAAAGAGGCCCAATTATCCACCTCTGCAGACAGTTGAGGGACAATTATTCTCTGCACCAGAAAGCCTAGCTAGATATAACAAAAGATACTTGGGTGTACAAGATTATTTCGAAAGACTGTATAATACCTTTTTCCCTTTCACCTCCAATCTAAGAGCAAATCCTGATATTCTATCCAGTCAGAGGGAACAAGTAGCAATTCAAATATAAAAGCTGCTAGAAAAAAAGAGTCATCCAAGAGATCCTGCCAGACTAGATAGAATCCAGAACTTACTCAAGGTTCTTTTTTGTGCCAAAGAAAACAGGGGACTGGAGAACAATTCTGTATCTCACCATAGTAAACAAGACACTAAGAAGAACCAAGTTTCAGATGGTCACGGTTCAGACCATTCTTCCCTTTCTGGGAAAGGATGACTGGATGCACTCTGTAGATCTTCAGGACGTGTGCTATCATATACAAAGTAATAGACGATCCAGAAAGTACTTATGCTTCCAGTTGGGAGCCAGTCATTATCAATTCAGAGTACTGCCCTTTGTACTCACCACAGTCCCCAGGGTGTTTACCAAGTGTATGGCAGTAGTAGCAGCAGCTCAGCTGAGACTGCAAGAATTCCAAGTGTTTGATATCTAGATGACTGGTTCACTTCCGGTCTGACCAGGCATCAACTCCTATGGGTAAAAGAGACCATTTTCTCCAGACTTGCTTTATTCTGGTTTGTTTGTGTCTTCCCATTAGGGGTCGCCACAGCGGAACTCCGGTCCGCTAATGATTGGCAGTTGATTTTTACGTACCGGCCTGCCAGGCCTGATGCACAACCTTCAACAAAGGTACGCCCATTCACGCATGTCTCCACGCAGAAGACGCTCTAGCTGAGAATCGAACCGGACAGCATCTTACTGTTAGGCGACAACGCTACAGCAGCACCTGGTGATAACCATAAACTACGACAAATATCATTTACAACCAACTTCAAGTTTAGAGTTTATAGGATTAATTCTCAACACAAAAACAACCACTGCTTCCCTTCCATTCCATATTCAAGCACAACTTTGATTTGTGAATGAGAAATAGAACACTTACTTCAGGTCTGCCACTGTACTATTAATGGGCAGAGGCAGCTCCTAAATGCTTTATCCCATGCACAGGTTCCCCTCAAATTATCCATGGTATGAGCTCAGTTTATTGTTACTAGGTTTAATATATAATTATTCACCATGTGATGAGTAAGCACAGTCTAACACCAAATGGGATATGTTAATTCAAGCACCATAAGGGAAATTGGCAAGGCTTAAAATGGCCCACAAGGGCAGCTAGCCTAGCACTTACCTATGAGCTTCTCTTCCACAGGAAAAAATACATTTATACCTAGATCTGTTTTTAGGGTTGCCCACTCGGACTTCAGTCACCAGGAGAGAATATCTCAAGCTTTTGGGTCTCATGATATCCCTGTCAAGTCTCCACATAAGAAAGATGCAATGGTATTTGAAGTCTGTTTGATTCCAGCCCTAACACCCATTATTTTTTTAAATCTCCGTCCTGGGTACTTATGTAGATTACAGTAGTGTAACTACAGTAGGGCAAGAGGGGCAACTGTTTCACGTGCAGAGTGTTGGGGGGGGGCACACTGGCCATTCATCATCCCAATTGCTCTGCTCTTTAGTGCAGTACTGTTTTTTTACATATTTGTGGTCGAAACTCAGTGTTGTAGTGCTCCCTGTGTGGTCTGGACTGTAGGAACTACAGTTGCTATAGTTTGAAATAAAAAAAAAAAAAAAGGTTAAGTTCAAGAAGTATTCTAGAAGCAGCAACTTGATCCACAGTACATCCATTTATAAAGCACCACAAGTCCTTCTATAGGTCTAGATCAGGTTTGGCAAATACCATGCTCCGCGGGATCCTGGACCCTTTACCTTTCACCTCCCAAATGTAGTAAGCTGTAGTAATGTACACATGTATCTTAGGCCACTGCACCAGTGAGTGTGATGTGTGGTTCTGTAAGTAAACATACCATAATAGTAGTTGTTCCAAGTGATGGCTGCTGCAGTAACCTCTCCCTCCCTTCATCCCCCTATTTGTTTTCTGATTATGCCAGGGTGTGTGTATTTATGTATGCACACACACACACACACACACACACACACACACACACATTATAGAGATTTTATATATATATATATATATATATATATATATATATATATATATGTGTGTGTGTGTACATACATACACACACACACACACACACACACACACACACACACACACACACACACACACACACACACACACATTCTTAGTTTAGTCCTGTCAGGGTTCAGCTTTCCTCTCTCAGCTGGCATGAAAGTCCTCAAGGCCTTGGTAGTCAAACTTGTCTTTTTAGGCATCTTAGCTCAAGCTGCCTTATGGTGCCCTGATGCTTTGGAAGCTGGCCAGCTGTTATATCCTTGGCAGGATATACCCCATACACCTAAGGTTATTGCAGCAATGATCATTTGAACATCAATTATTTTGGTAAATTGTACTTTTGTTTTTTTCTTTTTTAAGTTTCCAGAGTGACTTCCTATTGTAGTTGCAAGACTTGTAAGTGAGATCCCCAGAATTAGGGGAAAAAACATCCAGAAATACATGAGTATAGTGCACCCTCCTCCAAGATCTCCATGCTGTAGTAAAAAAAAAAAAAAGGGAATACTCGGAAAAGTGGAAATCTTGGATTTGTAAGTGTTCATTTTCAGTCATTCAGTCTCATTATTCTGGGATTCACATTGATGAGTCTTGGAATATCAGACTGTTTACCTTCCAGATATATCCTGTGTGGATCAAGTGCAACATTCTGATGCATAGGTAGGATGTACTGACCACTGTTGAACCACATGGTAGTTTCTCTCACCATATAGGCAAGTGCCCTGTTCTAGCTAAAAATGCAGCATGCACAAAGTTATTTGTGGCCCATTGTTTTACAGCAGTGTGTGGTATCTCTTGTACAGCAGTGAATGGTTTCTATTTTTTCTTCTTTTGAAAAGGGCACTTTTCTTTAGCAGTTATGAACTGTTCAGCATATATCCAAATGATTAGTGGCACTTGGCTCTTCTACCTGCTTGCAGTGAAAAACATATCATCCCATTACTATGACCGTGCTGCTTCTCCTCATATTCAACCTTATATGCATGTTCTCTTAGAAATAGTGGGCAGTGCTGTAGGTGTACTGCTGTAATGGCTAAAGCACCATTTCTTGGTTAAACTTGAACACTAAAGGATGATTGTTTTTAATACTGGTGTAACTTATGATGCCCCAATCAGGGTACAAATTCCCTTGTCAATTTTGCATGATTGCACATAGCAATGAATTAAATGGAGCGGGTTTTGTCTATGCCATCTGGCAACTTATGTGGTAGAATTATATCAGTTCTGTAAAGTGAAGTGTCATAAGCCATTCTTTAAACTTGGATGGATCACAGTGGATAAACACTTCATCTGATGTACTTGTTTTCTTGGCTGTCCATCTGTTTACATGCTGACCCATTATGCAACAATGCATTCAGTGTCAAGAGGTGTGGTAGAAACTTGTGGTAGTAGTTTAGCTTGTTTTCCACCTTTATTGTAACGAGTCTAGTCCAGATACAGATTTGCTGTATCCAGAACTGTCTGTAAGCTTCTGAGCCCCCCCAAGCCTTTCTATGTTGGAGGGAAGCCTTCTAGCTTATCAGTGGGAGTGGTAGGCACTAGGTAGCCTATCTACTACAAGAGGAGTGGTTTCTGGCCCAGAAATTGTAGTTTATTGGCCGTTTGGGCAGTTTATCCATTCCCTTTCAACTTTCTGGTCTAAAAGCCAGCATTTGTGCTTATTTCTTGCCGTTCCTGTAACTAGTCTAGTCCAAATACAGATTTGCTGTATCCAGGACTGTTTGTAAGCTTCTGAGCCCCCCTAAGCCTTTCTCTGTTGGAGGGAAGCCTTCTAGCTTATCAGTGGGAGTGGTAGGCACTAGGTAGCCTATCTACCACAAGAGGAGTGGTTTTTGACCCATAAATTGTAGTTTATTGGTCGTTTGGGCAGTTTTTCCATACCTTTCTTGTTTAAAAGCCTGTGTTTGCATGGGTTTGCAAAAGTGCTCTTCAGCAATTGCATTCTGCTTGCTGGTAAGCCATTAGACATCAGGAATTTGTTTAAAGTGTTCAGATTTGTAAAGTAATACGTACTTTTTACTCTTGTCTTGGTGGGCTCTGCCCCGCTCCATTCACCCTCTCTAACGCTCAGTTTCTCTCCGCTCCCTTGCCCCCTATTTCCTCCTACCCCCACTACCTCTACATTTATAGTAATCACAGCCACACCCACAGTTCACCCTCACATCACCTCCACCAATCACAGCTCCTCAAGTCAGATCACATTATACTACACCAACTTGCTCCACACAAAATACTCCCCATCACTCTCATTCCCATTAGGCATTTTTTACATCACCCACACTACTTGCTCATCCACATATAGTACAACCCTATAATTCCTATTCAGACCCCCACCTAGTACCAGCTTAAACCTTATAACCATGACTATCACACAACTAAGTCTACTCTGTCTTCTCATAATTCTTCATAACACCACAAGTTATCACTCTAGCAATATCCCTAAACTTAGTAGTACAACACTGCATTATGCACTCTCATATACAGACAGCACACATTATAATAATAATATCTGCCCACAATTGTTCAAGAACAACATAAAGGACCAATTCAGAACTAAACACATATGCTCTCATTCCTACTCCAAAAAAACACAATACTTTCTCATACTTCTCACCAAACTCCAACATCTGTATCACCATTTTAACACTAGACTCACCATAAGTGGGGATATCCACCCCAACCCAGGCCCAAATCCATCCTGTCCAACACAAACTGCTCCAACACAAATGTCAGAACATAACACCGCCACTATTTTCATCCCTGGGCAAATCAACAACTGCAGCAAAACCAACCATCTTTTAATGCTAAATATTAATATTAGAAGTATCAAAAATAAAATACCTGAACTCCAGGCCACAATAGCACACTACACCCCAGACATAGCTGCTTTAACAGAAACCTGGCTAAATAAAAACATAGCTAACTCAGAAGTTCTCCCTACCGGCTACAATATCATTAGACAAGACAGACCACTTCATAAAGGGGGTGGAACTGCCTTACTATAGAAGTCCAACTTCACTGTACATCAATTACAAAACTCCTCCCCCTCCCCCAGTAATTAGGACATACTTATCTCACAACTTCATCTTCACCCTAAAAAGGTCATCACCACAATTGTGATCTATATTCCACCTGGTAATACATCTGCTAGCCTTGAAGACTTCTTATTCTGGTGTTCTTCCACATACTTACAAGAAACCCTTATTCTGGGGGATTTCAACGTAGATTGGTTCACCTGCATATCAGAACCACCAAGTAATCTAATAAATCTCCATGGCTACCAGCAGCTAGTCCAAATTCCAACTAGATGTGATAAAAAATCTAAAAGGGAATCCATCCTTGACTGGGTCCTAACTAACAACTCCACATTGTACCCCCACACAGGCAGTCTCCCAGACACCTTAAGTGACCACAACATAATATACTTTATATGTAGTAGAACAAGCATATGCAAAACCACTAACCATATATCCACTAGAAACACAAATAAATTCTCTCCTGAGGTCCTCAATACTTTATTCTGTAACTGTGACTGGACCCCCCCCTAAAAACCCTCCCACTTGACCAGGCTGTAGCAAATTTCAACAAAACATTCCTACAACACCTAGACACTGTCGCTCCATTGTGCAAAATCAAGGTTAGAACCTCTATAAACCCCTGGGTCAGGAAAGAAACCAAACAAATCCTCAAGTCCAGAGACACTGCCTGGCTTTACTATAAAAAAACAAAGAAACACAAAGCCTAAGTACCAAGAACTGTGCAACTGTGCAAAAATGCATTAGGCTAGACAAAAAAATCCTACTACATGACATTGCAAACTAAATACCAACACAACCCCGCAAAATTTTGGAAAAATGTAAACCAGCTACTAAAACTCACCCAAAAGGCTACCTCCAAACCAACCACCCCTGACACTAAAGTTCCCATCAAAACACAATTCAGCTCCCACTTTGTGAACTCAATTCTATCCTTAGTATCACAGGACAGTTCCTTCCTCACTATCCCCCCCAACACAAATAACACTAATACAAGCTTTACCCTCAAAACAGTTTCCACCACTCCAATCAAAAGCATGCTCTCCAAACTAAAAACCTCATCAACAGCAGCCAACCTAATCCCAAGCTTTTTCTTGAAACTCACAGCAGATGCTATTGCTATCCCAATCTCCACTCTCATAAACAGATCAGTTGTTGAAAGCTATGTACCCAAACTTTGGAAAATATCCTATGTTACACCCATACATAAAGGCGAGACCTCCACTGAACACAATATCTACAGACCCATTGCTTTACTTTTCCCCCCCTGGACAAAATCCTAGAAAAATGCATCCATACCCAGATGCTAAAATATCTCCTAGACAGCAACATCCTGTAACCTACTCAGCATGGTTTCAGACCTGCCCATAGTACCACTACAGCCCTCCTCTGCTTCACAGACACAGTAAACCATCTAAAAAATGAAGGCCTACAGGTGTCAACTCTTTTTTTTTGGATATGTGCAAAGCATTTGACACAGTCTTGCACCAAATCCTGCTAAACAAACTAAACCAATATCACCAATCAAATTCCACTCTTACCTGATTCCAAAGCTACTTAACTGACAGGTACCAAGCTGTGAAATGGGAAAATTCTGTCTCTCCTCAGCTGCCCATAACTATAGGATTCCCACAGGGTTGTATCTTAGGACCATTACTATTCACAATCTTCACAAATGACCTCCATACCTCCACACAGCATGCATCTATCATTCAGTATGCAGGTGACACTACCTTAATCTGTGCTGCAAAAAACATTCCCTCCCTCCTGCAAACAACTCAACTAGTATTCTCTGACACTGAAAACTACTTAACCAAAGACCAACTTATCCTCAATCCAAAGAAAACTCATCTTATGATTATAACCAGTTCTAACAAAAATACTGATAAGACAATTCACTATCTACTCCACAAATGCTACTCCATTCGCTCCAGTGGCACAGGCTAAGCTATTGGGAATAATAATAGACTCCCACCTAAAATTTGATAGTCATCTCAACTTAACTATTAAAAAAGTACATGCCAAACTGGGATCACTCTACCGTATCAAACCATTTCTTACCAACCACACAAGATCAGCCATTGCTGACTCCCAACTTCTATCCACACTACTCTATGCATCTCTCATTCTGACTAATCTCAACAAAACTGAACTAAGCAAAATGGAAGCCTGCTGTAACAGAATTGCCCGCTTTGTTGCAAATTGCTCATATAGAACTCATCACTGTACTGCTGTGAGACATCTCCACTGGCTTGAACTGCCCAATCTCCTAACCTACAATCAGCTCTGCCTCTGTCATTCTATCTATTACCTCCCTAATAAGTGTCCTGCCCTCAAAAACCTAGTACAACATCACTCAGCCCAAAGGCCTCTTAGATCATCAAGCAAACTACTACTAGAAGTCACCAACAGCTACAGTAGCTTTGGAGATGCGGTATATAGTAGTTCAGTGGCTAAAAAATGGAACTCTGTCCCCACTCGCATTCAAAGCACATCATCCAAAGGCTCCTTTAAAGACCTCATAAGGCAACATCTCAAGCAAAGTTGGCAGTGCCATGATTGCTCTCCAGGCTAGTGAAAGCGGATAAGGTATACATACTAGAGTACTTGATAATAGTTTTCAGTCTTACTCTCAAACACTGGCTAATCTACAATGTATGTACTGTACCTGTGTACTATGTATGTATTCTACCTATGTTCCAAATTTCAGCTGTACACCACAAATCTATTAATTACCTTTATTTTTAAATTAATATTTTTTTTTGTTCTCTCCACTGTAACTGTTGATGTGCTGCATACCATTGTAAAAACATGTCTTTTGTAATTTGTGTGTATACCGATCATGTCTAACTGTATCTGTAACATTTTTCTATGTGGAGCTTTCCTCCCCGGGCCTCTGCTGAAAAAGGGCCTTTTCGGCTCAGTCAGACACGTCTGGTTAACAAATGTAAAATAAATAAAAATAAATAAATACATTTAAGCTCTACGCAGCAGTGCCAAGCTGAGGTAAACTATTACTGGTGCCAGAAAGTCCGCTCTTCATTTTTTCCCATTGAGCTTGCTACTTCTTTCTCTCTCTCTTGCATTTCAAATAGCTTAATCGCTTTGCACTTCAACAGTTTTTTGTAGCAATTATTGTAGCACACCTAAGTGCCATCAGCACTAGTCGTTCTTCATGGGAATAGCCCCAGTACTTAGTAGCTACGACCACCCCTCCTGGCATGATTAAAGGGCAGTTCCCTGTGCTTTCTCCTATTAACCTGGCACACTTGGGCATTCTGAGACAGTGTAGCAACTGCCTCATGTACACAGACAACCCTCTCCTCTTACCTCCAACACTCAGACTTGTGAGAGATGCACTTGTATCACCAAATTGGAAGCTAAGCAATCTCCAGCCAAGAACGGACAAGCTGGTCAAGTGGAGAAGGTCAACACCTATACCACACCACATGGAACACATAGCCCTCCAGAACACTCACCTTCACAGCTCTCACATAAAAACACAAACCACACATCCACCTTCACAGAGGCTCTCAATAGAAATTTACCCAAACAGCAGAGACCTCCAAGACAGAAATGCACTTAATCACCACAACACAGCACAAACCGCAGGACACATAGTTCACCTCCACAGTGTGCCCCTCAACCTAAGCCCCTAAGGCTAAACACCTTGCCCCATACACTAATGATTGGTGACTCAGTAGTAAGGCACGCAAATGTCCCACTCACTAGGTTAAAAAGGAGAAGGTAACAGTCAATTGTCTGTCAGGTGCCAGAGTCCGACACATAACACATGCACTCAGGTCACTCCACAACAAGTATGACTCTGTCATTGTCCATGTGGGTGTGAATGACCTGAGACGCACCTCCCTAGACTACATGAAAAGAAACATGGTGGAGCTCTCAGATTATGTGGCCCAGGCAGGTATAACCCTAGCCCTGAGCAGTATCCTACTGTCACCCAGAATGATACCGCAGTACAACCAAAAAATGATTGACTTCAACAATTGGCTAAGTTTCTGCTGTCATTCTAAGGGGATCCAGTATCTGTCTGCCTGGGATGACATGATTGACAGACTTCGATGCTTTGCCAGAGATGGCCTGCATCTGTCAACCCTGGGTTTCCAGGTACTGGCTAAAACTCTTGCCACTCCTATAGTGCCTTTTTTAGGCGGTGTTCCAAAGACCACATTACCACCATAACAGCTATAAATAAATGCAATTTGAGGGTCATGCTGCTCAATGCTAGAAGTCTAAATGTCAAGATGCACTCACTCGAAGCATTCCTCAAAATAGAGAATGTCGACATTTGTGCTGTAATGGAGACCTGGTTTAAAGCAGCAGAAAGCACCCCTGCCAGGCTCTAACTCATTCCACAACTTTCAGCCCCGAAACATGGACCGAAGCTGCAAAGGCGGTGGTGTCTCCATATTCATAAAAGATATGCACACCTCCAGCCTAGTAGACCAACAAAACGCATCTGAGATACTTCAGGTACAACTAACGCTGGGTAAGATGGCGTTCTAGGTCATAGCCTGCTATAGGTCCCCAACCATGTCCCTAGACTCTCACTCCACTTTCCTAAGCACCCTGGAATCTATTAGGGTCCAGCCCAACACTCTCATACTAGGAGACTTCAACTACCCCTCTATCAACTGGGAAAACTACTCAAGCAGCAATACAGTGGCCCAACACTTCCTGGAATTCATCAGTTCCAATGCCCTGGACCAGCTCATTCTGACCCCCACTAGAGGAAATAACATCCTTGACCGGGTTATTACTAACATGGGCAACTGTTGCTCTACACCAATAGTCAATCCCTCCCTGGTCAGATCCAACCATAAACAAATCACCATGGAAATACACATCTCACCGACACACCCCACAAAGGTAACCACCTTGAAAAACTTCAACAAAGCTGACTTTGGGCTCCTAAAAACAGAGGTGGCTAACTTCACGGCACCCATGCCAATGGAAAATAGCTGCATGACTGCCAAATCATGCACCAGTGCACTCTACGAACATGTACATAAATGCATGGAACTAGCCATACCCAACAGAACCAAGACACTCTCTTCCAAAAAAAGGAATCCAATCTGGTGGTCCCCTGCCATTAATAAACTCAACAGCAGTAGGAAGAAACTGTTGCAGAAAAAGGTGAAGTCCTAAAACTGGAAAAAAACTTTCTTATTTGCCTCAACAAAAAGTTGGGATCCCTCATGAAATCCTCCAAAGTCAGCTATGTAGGCAGAATTGCGGCAGACACTAAAAGCAATCACAAAGCCTTCTGTAGTTATATCAAGAACCTTCACGGCATTACCCAGATTTGCTCTGAGTTACTGCACAATGGTACCTCCTATACTGAGCCAACAGATATTGCCAACATACTGGTCAACAGATTCAGTGCCAACTTTACTCCCCCCAAAGGACCAATCACAATACCGGAATAATGCCAGGCATCCAGCATTACTGCAACACTGCAGCACAGGTTAAAACTGCATTGACCAAGGCCAGGAATACAGCTTCCATAGGATGAGATAATATCCTTGGCTGTGTTCTACATGAACTGCAAAGCGAACTGGCACCACATCTGTGTGCCCAGTTCAGTCACAGCCTCACCTCAGGCTTTGTCCCTACTGAATGGCATACTGCTACAGTCATCCCTCTCCATAAAGGGGGAGCGACTACAGAGCCTGGGAATTATCGCCCAATTAGCATGACGAGTCTGATATGTAAAGCTGTGGAGCACATCATTATGGACCTGATTAACAGAGATATAGGAAATCTCCAAACTCTAGACCCCATGCAATTTGGCTTTGTGAAAGGGAGAGCATGCCTGCTCAACCTGGTTGACTTCTTTGAGTCATTCACCAGGGTTGTGGATGAAGAATAATGAATAAGAAAAACACTGGAACCACCACGAAATAAAACAGCAACTGATTTAATTAGTAAAAGAAACGAGCGCTTTCACGCACATCAAACGTGCGCTTCATCAGGTTACAAAGAACATAATTTCTCTCCATCCTTATATACTCTATAAATCACCTAGTAATAAAACAATTAAGCAATAAGATCAACCATTAACATATTGTATTAACTAAATAGGAAGTCTTGACCAAATTAGGCAAAGTTAAAACACTGACACCTAGGTGTCAGTTACTATAAAACCCCACAGTACAATATGCAGGATGCAAATCTCCAAGACATAAGGGCTTGGTGAGAGTGTACTATCATGTCTCCATTTCGCTGTATTAAAAGATGTATCCTGTTCATAGCTAAGGAATATTAAATGTGATCAGTCATTCTGTCACCATGAGGAGTCACGAGAGAATGCAGTATAAAGATGTATAAAAATGCACTAATCCTATATTAAATTATATGTGAAACCCATCCTAAATGAGCTAAAAGGAAGAGATGAAAGTGTAAAGGAAAAAGGAGAAGAAGGGAGGCGGAGGGGTGGGAGGGAGGGAGGGGGGGGAGAAGGACGGGAAGAGAGGGGAAGGGAAGGGAGGAAGTGCAAAGAAGTAAAGGAAGTGATAGGATGAAGGGTAGAAGGAAAAGTAAGAAAAGACAAAGAAAAGAAAAAAAACTAAAACAATAAAAATAAAAATAAAAATAACCTCACCTCAGGCTTTGTCCCTACTGAATGGCATACTGCTACAGTCATCCCTCTCCATAAAGGGGGAGCGACTACAGAGCCTGGGAATTATCGCCCAATTAGCATGACGAGTCTGATATGTAAAGCTGTGGAGCACATCATTATGGACCTGATTAACAGAGATATAGGAAATCTCCAAACTCTAGACCCCATGCAATTTGGCTTTGTGAAAGGGAGAGCATGCCTGCTCAACCTGGTTGACTTCTTTGAGTCATTCACCAGGGTTGTGGATGAAGGTAAGGCAGTGCATGCAGCCTACTGGTGGTTCGGATGTACTTGTTTTAATATCTAAACACTACGCAATATACAGTCGTTTTCTGTATATGTTTTTCACCCGTGTTTTCGGGTTGGTTTTTGGACACTTCAAGAAGGCTAAAACAATGGTACGTGCACTTGATTGTGTGGAACTCAACATTTGGACATATTTCTGGTTGGTTCTGGTATATATGTCTTTTTGGTTTTGATCTTTTGCATACAGTTCATGTTTTGGACTTGGGGACTTTATTCAAACTACGGATTTCACTGAGAGGTTCGGATGTCCTATAGTTTCTTCCGCTTACTTCACTGGATGTGTGGAACTAGTTCGTTTTGGATCAGCAACATTTGGACTGGTTCAGGGTCGGACTTTCGATCAACATTTTTGATCGCATGTGTGTTTATTAATACAAGTGTTATTTCTGTTATAATACTCGCTTCTTATTGATAATGTTATGGGCTCATACAGTTGATATTATGTTTATTTTTCATTATGGAACTACTGTTTAGTATTTTCTAATTTTAGCAGGAAATGTGGACAGGGTTTACTAATGCTTATACATTATCACGTTCTGAGTGGATATTTTTCTATTTTCATGAACATGCTTATGATTATCTAGACATGATTCTCAGCTATAATTTTTACTGATAACTAGTTCTATATCATTTTTATATATTTAATATCTAGATATATGTGTTTTGGACATATACTGTGACTTTGATTATTTGATATCACTTTTGTCAACTATATAATCTAGTGGTTTAACAATTGCCATTTATAACTTTGACTACCAGATATAGTTCTTTTTTACCAACTGTATTAGTTTGGTGGTCCTTACTTAAAATCATTAACAAATATTGTATGGATGACATATGTGTATGTTCAATGTCCATTTTGCCTAAGCAAGTGCAATTCACGAAGACCTATTTTTCTTAATTATATGTATTAGCATCCCTGCTACATTTCACTCTGTATGATTTCCATTGACACAAGTTTGTTTGCCAAGGTATGTCATATATACATATCCAATTTGGATGTTAGGACTAGCCATTATATACAAAAAATTTTTTTTCCATCAATCATTGAACATTTCTATATACTTATGTTGAATAAGTTCTAGTGGAATCCCCCCTGGGAGTTGCAAACCAAGTTTTGGGATTTGCATCTCTATACACCTATTTGATCACCTTATATTAGGTTATTGCTTTAATCCAATAGGTTTTTGCTGTATGGGTATTACAGCAGATTGTCTCACTGCTCTTCAATTATATTTATTACTTTTATTTTGTAACATGTTACATTCCCATCATTTGTTTCCTCTTGGTCCCTTGATTCTAATGGATCATAATCAAGGGCAAACAGGTTATCATTGGATGACATTTTACTAATATTAAGCACATTTTTTGGGCCTGTTCAGTGTCAAATATAGGTATCACATATACTCAAATATTTTTGAGCTTCTCATTCCCCTGGCTTGTTGGCCCTTTGTTCAAACTATTTTGACATTACATAAAATTTTTTCATAAACCAATCAGAGTTTTCCCAGTGTTCCATATCTGTACAATTGGCCTTTTGGACGCAGCTTTGTCAGTTGACGTTGTATGCTGCTATTGTCCATATACTATTGGTACTCATCCATTAAGTGATTGACATGGTTGCATTTTGGCCATTATTGTCAGCTTGCTCTCTTTTTTCTAGCTTATTGACAAGTATTGTCTTTTTGTTGTTACAATATGGATTTTTCCAGCTTCATCCGTGGGCTGGCTGCGGACAGAGAGGACCTCGGGGTCTTTGGACTCGGTTCTTCTCAAGGGAACACTGTGGGGTCTGACTTGGTTGGCTCAGAATCCAATTGCAGTATGCTTTTTGATAATTTAAATAAGCATCTTAGATCGCTCAGATCTAATATCTGGCATAGTAAATTATTTAAAGCTTATCAGACTGCAGGAATTACTCCAAGGGGTCTGTGTATACACACCATTCCCCATGTTACCAATGCGGATGAGGAACTTAATCAACAATGGCATAAAATACAACAAGAAGCAACTATGGCTTTTGTTGTTGAGCTATTTAAGTTTCATAATAGGGCCATTGACAAAGAATTGGAGGAAATTAATATATTGGTCAGCAAACTAAGGGTTTATGAGGAGGAACCATTTTTTAAAAAATCATTAAACAATGTGGCTTCAGATTTACGGAAGCTTGACACTGAACTTAAGTCCAGAAAAACTAAAAAATTCACCAGGGACCAGGAGGATTACAAAAGGGGTACCCCATTTTTATCTAGTTCTAAACATGTTAGGTTTTCTACTACTACATTTAAACCCACTAGTAAGAGGAAACGTCCAAGATCAATCTTAAGAAGGCATGATATGGAGACTACTTCCTCTTTTGAGGATACCTCATCATGCACTGATAATGAATCTACAGCAGTCTCAGAGTCACCCACTCCAAAAAGGACACCAGGGTTAACCCCTTTAGGCCTAAAACCAAGCGGGGCGGACGCAAACACCGCAGAAATAGACAACATTCAGGGTCTTCTGAACATTGCTTGGGGGAAATAAATACATCATATCACAATGTTTTAAATTTGTCAGATTTTGAATTATCTCAGGCACAGATTAGAATGTTAAATAAAGGTCTTACATTTATTCCAGGCTTTACTGTGTCTGAAGAATCATTTGCTCAGGATGTTGTTGACTTTTGTCGTCTTTTGAACCTAAAGTTCTTTTTTGGTGACTCTGACTCTGGTTATGATCATGATAGATTTACATACCATAAATCTAACTTCTCACCACCAATGCATCAGATGGTATTGCAGTTTCAAAACAGCGTACTCAAGGATTTACACTTCTTGGGTTCAGATATTTCATTAAAACATAATAATTTATCTTGGGATGAAAAACAAGCTGTTCTGGAACTCCAAAACAATAGGGAAATTGTTATTATTTCAGCTGGCAAAGGTGGTGCTGTGGTTGTCTTAAACTGGGTTGATTATGACAGTGAGGCTATGTGACAACTTAATGATCAAAGATATTACTCGCATATGTCCATAGACCCAACCAATATGTTTAGCAAACAGATAGAGAGGTATTTACAACAAGCTAGGGAGGAGGCAATCATAACTAATGACATTATGAATCAACTTTTGGTTCATGAACCGATTAATCAATACATTTATTTTCTGCCTAAAATCCACAAAGATCTTTCTCATCCACCAGGCAGGCCCATTGTATCTGGTAGAGGATACATCACTGAACCCCTTTCATTATTTCTGACCAAACATCTAAAACCTTTGTTACCTAACATTTGATCTTGCCTGCAGGATACTACCAACTTCCTACAGATTGTTTCTGACACACAGCTTGAGCCCAGTTGGTTACTATGTACTTTGGATGTAAGTGCCCTGTATACGAACATTCCACACCAAGATGGACTTAATGCATTAGCCTATTGGCTTGAAGTCTCAAACTTATATAGTCCAGACTTCAACACCTTCTTGGTTGGTTTAGCACAATATGTTCTCACAAGTAATGTGTTTTATTATAAGGAACAATGCTTTTGGCAAACCAAAGGGACAGCCATGGGGGCATCCTTTGCCCCTATATATGCTGATTGTCTCTTTTCAAAGAAAATTGGGATTTAATTACTTATCTATCCTCAACAAGTTCTCTGCATTGCCCTTGTACTTGGAAGACCTTCTACAGCATTTGGACTCTCAAGACATGTGCTTTCTGGGTCCTTTTTAACCCCGGACAAACAAAAGAATCTTCTCCAGTCCGGGCTGACTGCAAGGACAGTCCTTCAAGCCTTAGGGTTCATGGCATCTTGTATTCTGTAGCTGCAATGGTATCTCAAAATGTATGGACACAGCACTGCCAGGATTTGGACACTGTCATTCAAATAATACCTTGCATCCAAAATGTCACCTAAACAAGGGACTCTGAGTCAGATTTTAACGACAGATGCAGCTCATCTAAATGGAAAGTGGATACAAGACAAGTGGCCTGTCAGACTACTGCATCTACATATCAACATGAAGGAGATGTTAGCAGTCCAGTTTGCATTAATGGCTTTCAGGAGTTGCTGCTTCGGGGCAGGTTTTGATTCTAACAGACAACACAACTGTCATGTGGTACATCAACAAACAAGGGGAACACATTCTTATCCTCTATGCAGGCAAGCAATGATTTTATGAACTCTTCAGGCAAGGTTTCTGCGGAGCACAGAACTCCTTAGCAGATGTTAAGCAGACAAATCGATCCCGTGGAAACTGGATCTTCATTTCAGAAATTGACAGTGTCATGGGGACTCAGACTCCAGACATAGATCTGCCACCAGTTTTGCTTCATCACACAGCTTGGAAAGTGGATGCTCTTTCTTTCAGTTGGAAAAATCTTCATGTGTATGCCTTTCCGCCTCTGCCTCTTCTCCCAAAGGTGCTCCTAAAGGTCAGACAAGACAAGCCAAGGATGATTTTAATAGCTCCAGATTGGCCTCGGCAACACTGGTACCCACTACTAAGGAGTCTGGTAAGGAAACCTCCATGGCCTTTACCTTTGATTCCACATCTGTTATCTCAGAAGGAAGGTCACCTGCTCAATGTCAAACTTCACTCTCTTCATCTAACAGCCTGGCATATTCTGTTTTGAAACAAACAAGTTTTAAATGTGATTATGGAAGCCAGAAGACCTAGTACAAGTTCAATATCTTACTGAGTTATTGGACAAAGGTTTGTCCTCCTCTACCATTAAGATTCATGCTGCAGCAATTTCAGCTCACTATGATTGTGACCCACCATTGTTTATCCTTTGTTCAAGCAGTTTCTTAGAGGGCAAAGAATACCTACTCCTGCTTGGGATCTCAATTTTGTGTTGGAAAAACTTACTCTACAATCTTTTGAGCCCGGCTACTGCTGAATTGAAATACTTGTCATGGAAGACTGCTTTTTGTTGCCTATTACTTCTCCAAGAAGGGTTTCTGAGTTGCAGGCCCTTATGGCAGTAGAGCCTTTTTGATTTTCCATAAGGATAGGGTATCATCTAATCCTTCCTTTATGCCTAAGGTGGTTTCTAGTGTGGCTTTAAACCAAACTATTCATTTGCCTACTTTCTATGCAGATCCCCAAAATAAGGGAGAAAAGATTTTGCACTTTGGATGTACATAGGCAGTTACGTTATTATTTAAGCAGGACTAAGTTTCAGGCAGTCTCAGCAGTTGTTTGTTTCTTTTGCTTTGAGTTCTCAGGGCAAGCCTGTGTCAAAGAAAACTATTTCAAGGGGGTTTGGTTTTGGCATTTCATTTTGTTATCCCCATCATGGCAAGGAGATTCCAGCTGGGATTTTTCTAAGGGGTGGCAACTAAGGATATTTTGGAGGCAGCTACTTGGAGTTCAGTGCATACTTTCTCTAAGCATTACCACCTTCCTCTCTACTCTAAATCTAGGGCTGGTTTTGCCACAGCTATTTTGCAAGGCATGTTGACAGCTCCTGCTTCCTTATGATTTGCCAGCCTCCCTTACCTCTGCTTTGGGATTCTACCCAATGGTTAGGACTGCAGCAATGTGGAATGAAGAACATAGTACAGTTTTGTACCTACCATAAATGTAGATGTTCTAGGATCCACATTGCTGCAGTCTATATTCTTGTATATTTGTATATATTGTATATATGTTTGGTGCATTTTGGTTTGAGCCTTGTCTTTAGGGTCTTCTGACATCTGGGGCAAGAAAACTGGACAGCGGACTACCCAATGGTTAGGACTGCAGCAATGTGGATCCTCGAACATCTACATTTATGGTAGGTACAAAACTGTACTATCTCTTCATGGCCTTTGTTGAGAATCATATTATATATGACAGGGACAGGAACATTTATTTGTCACAGATTGACATATGGAGACGCTTTCTTGATTATGTTTGGTTGGTATGGAAGGGAGATGAAGGCTCCCTGATGGAATTTGTTACTTAAACAACAATGCTTGGGGTCTGCAGTTTACTGCTAGTTTTGATAGGGATACCATTACTTTTTTGGATGTCTTAGTTCAGAGGGCCCCTGATCACACTCTATCCACAGAGATATATAGAAAGTTTCCAGAATACAATTCCATTCTACATGCCTCTAGTTACCATCCACCTCACATAGCACGCAACATCCCTAAGTCACAATTTATACGTGCTAAGCGCATTTGCTCAGATGAGACTAGCTATTTGAAACACAAATCTGACATTACCACCAGGTTTAAGTCTCGTGGGTATAGAAGTGGTGACATATCCATGGCCAGCAACAAGGTCCGTTCTATGGATAGATTGGATTTACTTACATATAAGACACATGCCATTAAGCCATCCCAACCTCTCAGATTCACAACTACATATGCTCGTAATTCCAACCGCCTCATTCACAGTGTACGGAGGCATTGGAACATTCTACAATGTGATTTGGATATCAATAGTATCATCCCTGATAGTTGCCTATTTTCTTATAGGAAAGGCAAGAACCTCAATTCTTTTTTCAATCATTACAAACACAGGGACATTAATACACATGAATTGGTACAAACAACACTTTCTGGTGAACCACTACATGGTTGTTATCCATGTGGACATTGCAATAATTGCAAATTTATAAACAAGTCCAAACAATTTTCTAGTCGTAATTGTCCCCAGGTGTTTGATTTGAAGTTTTTCTCTAATTGTTCTAGTGACTGGATCATCTACTTGGCCTCTTGTAACTGTGGCTCATTTTATGTTGGACAAACGTCCAGACCCCTTAGAATATGTATCTCCGAACACATCAGTAACATCAAACAGAAAAGGATACATAATGCGCTCTATAAACACACACTAGCTCATCCAACATGTAAGTTCAACTTTATTGTCATTGATATGATATTTGGAAATAGGGCAAACAAAACTGGATGGCATTCCATTTTAAATATAAAAGAAAAGAAATGGATTATCAGACTGGGAGGGTTGTTCCCCCTGGGACTAAATGAACATTTCTAGAACCTAGCCAATAGGATGACTGCTTATTGTATATATACAGCTTTTGTATGGCATGAAATTTTGGTACACTGAAGAAGGCTGTGCTGTGCCAGCCGAAACCGGTTTGTAACTGTTGCAATATGCTGTGATTTTGTTCATCAATACAGATCTTCATTCTAGTCACTGTTTGCTGGCTCTCATTTTTTGGTTCCTGATCTAGTTTGTTTCTTGAGCCTTGCAATTGCCATCGTGCAGGAAGTTTGTTTTTCATAGTGCATGCAGCCTACCTCGATCTGGCCAAGGCCTTTGATACCATTCCTCACTTGGGAATTATTGATAAACTCACCAAACTAGGCATCAATCCCTATATCACTAGGTGGGTTGCAAATTGGGTCACAGGTAGAACACACAGTGTGAAAGTAGCAGACCCAAGTTAGACTGCCAACCAGTCACTAGTGGAGTCCCACAGAGATCGGTCCTGGGTTATCTCCTGTTCGGCATTTACTTCTCAGAAGTCCAGGCCAACACAAAGTGGCTCTAGCTGACCAAGTTCGCAGATGACTGCAAGCTGAGATCCATTATTAACTCCCCAAGTGATGCAGACAACCTACAGAAAGGCCTCACTGAGACCAATGACTGGTGTCGAAACCATGGCCGTAAGCTTAATGCCAAAAATGTGTCGTCATCCCCTTTAGTAAAAACTCAGTTCCCACTAATTACCACATCAATGGGAGCCCACTGAACACTGAAAGCATTATAAGAGATCTGGGTATGCAGGTTGGCAGCAACCTCTCTCCTTCAACCACCAAATTGCCACTGTGGTCAGAAAGCCCTTCTATGTGGCACATCTCATTACTAAGGGTTTTGCATCCAGGAAGAAAGAGGTCATCGTCTCACTCTTCTCTTTCCTCATTAGACCATCATTGAGCATAATGCCCCATTTGGGATGTACCTCACTAGATACCTGCAACAGCTGGGGAGGCCACAGAAGTACCTCACGAAGAGGATCCTAGGCGTTAAACACATTTCCTACACGGACAGACTAAAAAGACTCCAGCTATTCTCTGTCTCATATCGCCTACTTAGAGGTGATCTCTGCTTGACTTACAAAGCCATGTCTGACCTATCTCTGTTAGAAATGCTACATCTAAAGAAATCCCTATCCCTGCACACTACATGCTCCAGAAACCTCAACATCATTACCAAAATCAACAGAACATGCTGGAGGGATAGGTTCCTCACCCAGAGACTGCCCATGCTCTGGAATACACTTCCCATACTTGTCAAGCAGAGCACCTCGCTATCCCTCTTCAAGAGAAATCTTGATGAGTGGATGAGTAATAGAAAGTTCACCCCGGGATCAGTGCAGTGACTCTACTTGATAGAGGCACTGTGAACTAATGTCGGGCAGTACTTCTGTGGGCTAGGCTTGTAAAGGCTCTAGGGCCATTAACCTAGTACACACCTATGAACCAGTCTTGAGTATGAACTCAGTTGTGATGTCATCTGATGTCTAAGTGCCTTTAATGGAGCCTAAGTATATATAGTGACTTATGTAGTCCATCACTGTTAATCAGATAGTGACTTATGTAATCCATCACTGTTAATCAGATGCTTTTGTTTGAAAGACATTTGTCTGTTACATTGAGACCCCATGCATCTTAAGCCCACGTAGGACACTGTTTAGGTTGTTAAAGGGATTACTGTGTCATTCTCACCTGTCTTGAGGATATCATCAAGGTAATACAGACTGCATTTGCTATTTGTTCAAATGCCATTTTCCAGATGGCTGGTGCTTATGCCACTCCAGCAATAGGTCATGTAAACAGAAGCAATAATTAGTATGTACTAAAGTGAAACACTTCCTGGATGATTTACGTTCCTGTCCTCAGGTATGCCTGTGCTAGGTCACTGTTATGAAATCCATTCCCCATATTAGTGGTGCACAAATGTCACCTAGCCATGGTAATGTATGCTGTGCATTACAGAACACTGGGTTTATGATCACTTTTAAATTGTCTGCAGATAAAGCACTTGGTCTGCTTTTCCTCTGTGTGTTGCAGGCGGTCTTGGTATGTCCTGGTCACTTCGTTTCATTTTAAGTAATATTGCTGGACTTTTCAGCCTTTGTATTTCTAGAATCGTATTAGGTTAGGCTTCAGTACATGTAGCACTGTACAGGCTTTATGAAGCTTTTTTATGGCATTTTGTTCTAGCTGACTCCTGATCTCTAATCCTTTCAAAATACTCATTTGTTTGGTGAAAACTATTTTTTTTTAATTTGTCAGTAACCATGACAGTGTTTCTTATGTCTGAGCCATTGCTAAGTCATTTGATGCCCAGAGTGGTGCCCCCCACAAGTTCTGAGTTGAGAACCAATAAAAAAAATAGTCTTCCAAAGTTAAAGGTCCTTTATAGTTCTGAACTGTAGCATGGAGCTTATACAAGCTGCATGCTCATAGTTAAGCTACTAAATGCATTCATTTCAACAGCCCCAATATCAGATGAGGATGCTGAAATGTATACCAGCACTTAACTTGTGGCTGATCTGTGCCTGGCAGTCGTCCTTCCTTGACATTTTGCAGCTGAAGCAGCCTCACTCTTCATCCCACTCTAGTTATGGTCTTGTTTTGCCTGTGATTGAGTTATTGCTGCGCTGTTATGACATGTATACCGTATTTCTTCATAAATAAGACCTAATCAGAGAATAAGGCCTAGCATGGTTTTCCAGGGTGGTCATGATATAAGCCCTATGCCAAAACTCAGCTCCAGTTAAGATCGTCAACAACACACAACGAACGGGTTGAATTATAAAATAATAATATTATTGAGTCCTGTTGACTGAGGTTATCATACTCTTCTCACCATTTTTGGACCATTCAGACACCCAACTTCTTCTCTTTGCAGAAAGTTGTAAGATTCTTTCCCCGGGAGTCCTCCACGATTATTACTGTAACCCTAATCCTCACTCACACTTGTCGGTTGAGATCCTTGGCCCATAAACACTGGCAAGTGTACTTTGATTGGTCAAAGTACAGATAGCACACGTAAAATGTGCGCACTTAATAACGAAATGGGTATGGTTGTGCCTTCTTAACCATCGCCATTTTGTGTTGCCACTCCTGCTTTGTAAGTCTTCAATTACCACCCCTCCCCCCAGACAGGAAGAGTGAAAAAAGAAAGAGCTATTCCATCGAGTACAAGAAAGGAATCGTGGAGGACTCCTGGGAAAAGAATCTGATGGCTTTCTGCAAAGAGAAGAAGTTGGATCTCTGAATGGTCCGAAAATGGTGAACAGCATACAATAACCTCAGTCAACAGGCCGGCGAGGGAAATGCTAAGAAGTGCAAGTGTGGATCAGGTCAGCAACCATTATTTCCTGAACTGGAAGACATCATCTGTGAATGGATTGCTAACAGGAGAGCAAAGGCTTTGGTTGTGCGCAGGGCTGATATTCAAGCATTTGCCCTTGCAATGGCACCACAGTTAGAAATATCCCCAGAAGAATTCAAAGCATCACAACATTGGCTGGATGGCTTCCTTCAGTGATATGAACTGTCTCTAAGAAGATCAACAACACTGTTCAAGCCGGAAGATACTGAAGTTATTAAATGTGCACTTAAATTCAAGTCCTTTGTTGATGGCATCAACTTTTCTAAATACCAACTCTCCAACATGATTGCTATGGATGAAACTGCAGTGTTTATGGGCCAAGGATCTCAAACAACAGTTGATCAGAGGGGGGTGCCTCATCAGTCTACATTCCCTCCACTGGTTACAAAAGTGCATGAGTTTACCCGTATTTTGGCAATTCGTCTAGATGGAAAGAAAATCCCACCTCTAATCATTAGTAAGGGCAAGAAAGATAAGATTGAACATGTTTCAGGCATTTACATTCTTGAAACCAAAAAAGCCTGGTGCACACAAGCAGTTATAAGGGTTTTGCGAGGTGGTGAAAGAGGTTTGCTAGTCTGGGATTCAGCCAGCACTCGCTGCACTAAAGACATGAAGAAATTCCTTGCACAGAGAAGAATAGATCAAATAATGATTCCTGCAGGAATGACTGGCTATCTCCAGACTGATATTGCAATAAACAAGCCATTCAAGGACCATTTGCGCATGGAACACAATGACTACATTGAAAATAGAATGGAGAGAAATCAGCATGGAAATTTGTGAAGCTTAGCCTGCAAGAGGTCGTGACTTGGGTAAAGAATTCATGGGATAGAATCAGTGACAGCTGTGTTGCCAATGCACTATGAACAGGCTACATGGACAAGCAGTGCTCAATTATGGAGATCTCTGTTGCTAGGCATGACAGATTGGGGCCAATGGTTCTACAGGAAGTGGAGTCACAAGAAATTCAGGCCGGAATTCGGGGGTTGGAGACTTATGACAATGTTCCAAAAGAAGATGACATGACTGTGTTTGAATAACTTTTCTGTTATCGGGGCAACAGAATGGATTGCTTCTGCTTTCAGCTGCCAGCAAACTCTTGTCAGTTTTTTGACTGTATTGTATTAAGGTGACGTTTCATTATCATAGGGTAATTATAAAGTATGGCCACAAGTTCCCAGACTTCAATTTTATGACTTTCCATCATTCTTCTCTTATGGTTTGGGTAAGGAATAAAGAAAGCATCACCACTCAAAAAGTGGCAGTTATTCACTTGTTTTATTCCCCTCCTCCAATGCACATGTATTGAGATTTTTCTGCACTTTCTCTTAAGCATGAAATATTGCATTGTGAAAGCCAAGGTGTAGATATTCTGAAGTTCATAGGTACATAGGTAGGTACTAGGGTATCTGCCCGAGGGCATTTATAAGCCTAGCCAGAGCGTGTTGGCTATCACTGCCCCATTGATTAATTAACTGATCCTCTGTCAAGAAGAGCCAAGGAAGTCATCCCAGGGGTATATTTTCTGTTACCCATCCACTTGTCAAGGTTTCTCTTTGAAGAGCGTTAGTGAGGGGCTCTGCCCTAATGTAGTTTGGAATTTTGTTCCAAAGCATGGGGAGTCTCTGTGACAGGAATCTATCCCTTCAGCATGTTCTATTTATTGTTGTGGCGAGGTTTAGCTCACTAGACCGCATGGCTCGCAGTGACTTGGATTTCTTTAGGTGGAGCATGTCCATCAATTCTGAGTTGGACATGGCTTTGTAAGTCAGGCAGAGATCACCTCTGAGTAAGCGATATGCCACTGAGTACAGCCGGAGTTTTTTCAGTCAGGCTGCATAGGACATATGTTTGAGGTCAGTAATCCTCTTGGTGAGGTACTTTTGTGGTCACTCCAGCTGTTGAAGTGTCTTGTGAGGTATATCCCAAATGGGGCATTGCACTCTATGATGGGTCTGATAAGTGACGAGTAGAGGGGCACTATAACCTCTTTATTTCTAGATGCAAACCCTTTAGTAATTACATGGGCCACATAGAAGGATTTTCTAACTACTTTGGCAATTTGGCAGTTGAAATGTTTGTTGCACTGTTTATGTGCAATTTTCACACAACTGTTAATGCGTTAGCTAGAACTGTTGCCCAATAATGGAAAAGTATCAAATAAATGTTAGTTTGTGTACATGAATAAAAGTAGATTGTTGTATGGGGGGAGGGGGAGTAAATAAGGCATCCCCTGATAATAAGCCCTAAAGCGCATTTCAGCGGGGAAAAAGTATAAGACCCGGTCTTATTTTGGGGGAAATACGGTAATATTTTAACAGAATACCAGTTTTATTCTTTTTTTCCATATTTACTATACCACACAGTACCATTCTCCTCTGTTTAGCACATACAATTCTAACACCTGTGTGTACCATTGTATGACACTGACACATTAATCTTATCTTCAGGATTATCTCCTTTTCAGTACCTTTTTTTAGCTGTACCATGTTTCACTCAGTGATATCCTTAGGAAAACATTTTATAGTCTGTCACAAAACTTATTAACATCGGCATCCATGTATCCATTTGTATTCTTAATTTTATCCACTACTGTTGTGACCCAGATGATTTTTGCAGTTTGCTTTAGTAACATTGTTGTACTTCCAAATACATTCAATGGTCAGTTTAACTATGTATATGTGTCTGTCAGCCAGAGTATGCTTTTTCAGCTGCTATTTTTTTTGTCATACCTTGTGATTATCATTTGCATTTATTCTGTCTCATCAAAGATTCATATAGCATTTCTTAATGCATTTTGTACAGTCTTTAGTAAGGCACAGTATTCTCTGAATGCCCAGTAGGCAACAGTATTTACTTATTTATATATTTGAATTGTAAACTGGACTAGAGCACTGATTACAAATGATCAATTTCAATCTCAGCCCAGGAAAAATATGCAAATTAAACAATACAATGACATGTAGAAAATGCAACGGTAGACTACAGTTATTGACGTTAGGCAGGGATATATTTCCAACTATTTGGAGTACATTCATTGTGTTTCAGCATATAAATATGCAGTTATCAGCACTGAAATGAATGAGAATGTAGGCAAAACAGACAAAAAGTTGTAGCATGCATTTTTATGACTGCCAGCAAATTGTAATTGAGACTGAAATTTTAAGCAGTGAAGAGTTGTAGTAAAAGTTAAGGGATGGATGTAAGCAGTTGGGAGACTTATGCAATTAAGTTGTCATTTGAGATACGACATTTAGCCATTTTCTGGAGGTGGATTTTCAGTTATCAGAATTTTAGGTACAAGAATGCGTTTTTAAGGGGGGGTGGTATGTATTCCTATAGTTTAGGGCTTAATATATAGAAGTAGTGGTCAGTACATTAGAATTTAGTTTGTGAGGCCTGCACTGTGGGTGCCAGGTGTGGTCTAGATTTCTAAGTTTATTTATGATGGAGACTCTCTTATTAACTTTGCCATTAATGGAGAGAAAGTTTGGTTTTATAGTAGCTTAAAAAAACCGTGATCCAAATAGGAGTTCTGTCCTTCGTTTGACTGGGAAGCATTTTGCTTCAGTGTTTTACAGAGGTTTTCTTGTTTTGGTGAGAATGATAAACCTAAAAATTGTATTGGTGACTTTGCATAAGTGTCTGATTTTATTTTGAGGCATATGCAATTAAGGGAAGACTATATTTTAGCTGGGAGAGAAAGTTACCTTTTCCTATTCCTTTAGTTTTTGAGAGAAAGAGGAACGTTTTGTTGGCAGAGAAATGCACAGAGTTTATTTGCTACCTTGTGCTATCTTAAGTATAGAGAGAAGCTGAGAGCTGGATCAAGCCAGAGACCCGGGTATTTAAATGATTTCATTTTTTTTAAGTCACGATGCTGTTTTGCTCCGTGATTTGTAGTACATACTGAGTTTTGTTCAGTTTTTGCTTGATTCCAAAAAGCATGTTTTTTTTTTGTTTTGGATGAAGTGAGTATTAGTTATTTATACTGTGGATCAGTGACAGAAAGTCAGATTGTAGTTCTTTTTTTTCTTTTTTTAGCACCGAGGGATTTATTGGAGCAGAATAGCATCTTGTCATCAGCATAAAGTGAAAAGTGAGGGACATTTGGCTAATATATATATCTGTGGAGAAGAGCATTGGCGTATATATGGACACTGTGGTGCACCTTATTAAAGGATGGTTAATGATAGAGAGGAAAGAATTTTAACTCTGAAAAATTGATTTGACAGAAGTTTTAAACCAAGGCAGGGTATCTGAGTTCAAACCAATCTCAGGTACGTGTCGTTATATAGTAAATTATGATCTACTAGATCAAATGTCTTGGTCAGGTCAATAATTATGGCCCCTCTAGGTTGTCCTTTAACAGATAAAATCCTTCTAGAAATGGGACAGAGTCCACAGAGCTGTTAAGCTGCTCCAACAGACCAAAACCCTGTTTGTTAGAGAGAAGGTTATAGTCAATTATGTATTGTGTAATTTGGGTAGGTAAAATTTTTCCTAAGGATTTTGGCAAGAGTGGAAACGATAGAATTTGGGCTGTAGTGTGTAAATTTTGTGGAGGCGAGTTATTTTGGGACTGGGTTTATTATAACAAGTTTCTATATATATGGCATTGTGTTTTGCATTGGACAAAGACTGAATATGTGTTGAATAGTTGCTGTGATGTGTTCCTTGCAGTAGTAAATGAACCATTGATGTATGCCATCTGGTTCAGGATAACTGTCAAATTTCAGCTGTTCATAGACTGATATGTTTTTTAACATCTTTGAATTGGGGAATGTAGAGTGAAGTTTCTAGGGCATAGTACAAATTTGCCTGTGGTAGCTTGGGTAATAAGAAGGTTGCTGAATTCTTAGAGGAAATTTCAGAGTAAGATAATAGTTGAAGTTTTATGGGATGATGATTTGTTCCTGCCTCTAAGTCGGCTGACCTCTAAACCAGAATTGTTTAGGGGTGTTGATTAGTGAGTTTGGTGCTGATTTCATGAGTTGTATTTATGCCAGAGTAAAACAAAGGGTTTTCTGTTGTTAGCAACTTAATAATTGTATTTTCATTTGCATCTTTTTGAAGTTCAGAAACATCTCTTGTGACAATTTCCATTACCAGTATCATACTTAATGCATTTTCTAGTGTTAAATCTTTTTTGACAATAGCTTTTTTTCTGAATGCATTACTTTAACAGTGCATGCCATATACCTCTCAGCTGTACAGATTTTTGCAGAATGTCTAGATTTTTGTCTCATATTTTTGGATTGTTCCTCATAAAATTCTGTTTTTTTGAAAAATCACTGGGATGATCTAATGATTGAAGTCACTAAATAATGAAACGTATTTGAGTTTCAGACTTCATATACTCCAGAAAATGCATGCTAACGCAAATCCTGTTATTCTAGCAAAGTTCTAAGTCTTTTCGAGCAATATTTAAAATGTGTCCCTATTTTTGGGCCTTTGTCCCCCCTTTTTGTCAAGCTTTGTCCAGATTTCTTGAGCTAAGAGGTTGAGAGGTATGCCATGCCATGTTACATCTGTCTTTAATGCCTCAGACTCTCCATCTCTAAACTGGCAATGTACTGTGGTTTTGCTCAGTTATGCAATTTACTAAGACATGTTGAGAGTTCTAAACTGAGTCTATAGAATATGAATTATTGTGCCATAAAAGGAATTTGCAATGTCTGCCTAGTGTATTCTGTAATGACTTTGACTGAGGCCTGTTTGGTGATTATAAACTCTGCAGTATCCCATCCATTGTGGTACCCATTACAATAAGTAGTAGTGAAACTTTCTGCTAATTTTCATTGCTATTCATTTCAGTATAAAATTATATGCTTTTAATATAATGCACTTTGTACATCATCATTAAAATGTCTAGTTGCTCACATTACTTGCCATTTTGTATCTGCTTTCATGTCTGGAGTCTTGTGTTACTCTCCTGCTTTATTATGTTCACTTTACTTTGGATATAATACATACATGAAGAATAAATGTACATAAAGCTACTAAATACCCTCTTGTCAGAAGGATCACCTGCATGGCTTTATGAAAGTTGTATGACTAAACCACTTAGCATTATAATCAGTAAAATAGTCACCTCGTGTCTTTTTCTATACATTATTCATATGTATAAATTCTGATATAACTCACCTCATATACGCTTTTCATAATTAGGCTCTTGCAAGAAGCACTGTTATACTTCTTTAAAATAAGCTAAATCATTTCTAACAAAAATCACTCAATATAACTATTTTCCAGTATGATTACTGATTGTCATTTATTTTTAACACAAAAGTACTTCTTTAAGGTCCTCAGTTTCCTTCAGTATTAATGCAACTGTCTTCACTTTTTCTGTAGCTTACTGTGTTATCTAGTTTTCATTTTCCCCCTCCATTTCCTTTAAACATCATCATTTTACCTTGAAAAAAGTTACCACACACTTGCTTGAGCTGGATGCATTGTCAATTTGCTGTACCCAAACTGAATGATAATTACACTCTAAAGATACAGCCATTAGCCAGAGAAGGGGATACCGATGCTTTTCGATTTACAGATATTATGAAAGGTACATCAAGCTTGATGCAAATGAGCATACAAAAGCATGTGCACATTAATTTGACTTCACTTACCGTTCATCTACCATTTCCACAACATTAATTAGAAGCAAGCAGCTATGCCACTTCTGCTTGTTGAAGACAGTAAAAAAGTATGTTTACCTGTGTGCCACTAACTGAGCCTGTCCAAAAATAAAGCATTGTTTCAGGATGTTGACAAATAGTTCTATTGTCCCATTTTCCATTAGTATGATTTCTGAAATGCATCTACTTGCAGATTTCCAGATACTTTATTATTTAAGTAAAAACAGATTAGTAATTAATGTGAAGTACAGTCATAAAAATAATATGTAATATTCGTCTGAAGAAATTTTTGAGAATTCAGAATAAGCAAGTCTCTCACATTTAACATCAGTAGGATAGCATTTTTTCCTAAGAAACTAGACATTTTCCACAAAAAAAGCTTGTTACTTTCATGGCTTGCAAAAATAAAGCCCCAGATGCAGGCCAAGTGACACAGGTTTGACTAGAGATGTTGACAGTGAGGGGCAAGTGTCATCTTGCCCAACCCAGGGAGACAAAATTAGTTATGTCCTGCAGCAGAAGTGCCTTCTGGGTGAAGTCTGCAGAAGCATGCACCATGTGCATTGAGGGAGAGCAGCATCAGACCAGCTAAGGAGGTGGTGTACTCTGGCTGAACCTTTTGGGTATGTGGACAGGTTGACAGATGAGATCAGGCAGGAGTCCCTGTGGACTATGATGTTTGCAGATGACACTGTGATCTGTAGTGAGAGTATGGAACAGGTGGAGGAGACCCTGGAGAGGTGGAGATATGCTCTAGAGAGAAGAGGAATGAAGGTCAGCAGGACTAAGTATATATGTGTGTGAATGAGAGGGAGGATAGAGGAATGGTGAGGATGCAGGGAGTAGAGGTGGCGAAGGTGGATGAGTTTAAATACTTGGGATCAACAGTTCAGAGTAATGGTGAGTGTGGAAGAGAGGTGAAGAAGAGAGTACAGGCAGGATGGTGTGGGTGGAGAAGAGTGTCAGGAGTGATTTGTGACAGACGCATACCAGTAAGAGTGAAAGGGAAAGTCTACAAGAGGGTAGTGAGTCCAGCTATGTTATATGGGTTGAAGACAGTGGCACTGACAAAAAGGCAGGAGTCAGAGCTTGACGTGGCAGAGTTGAAGATGTTAAGATTTGCACTGGGTGTGACGAGGATGGACAGGATTAGGGATAAGTATATTAGAGGGTCAGCCCAGGTTGGAAGGTTTGGAGACAAAGCCAGAGAGGCAAGATTACATTGGTTTGGACATGTGCTGAGGAGGGATGCAGAGTATATTGGGAAAAAGATGCTAAGAATGAAGCTGCCAGGTAACAGGAAAAGATGAAGGCCTAAGATAAGGTTTATGGATGTGGTGAGAGAGGACATGCAGGTGGTTGGTGTGACAGAGCAAGATGCAGACGACAGGAAGAAATGGAAACGGCTGATCTGCTGTGGCGACCCCTAACAGGAGCAGCTGAAAGAAGAAGAAAGGCTGCACCTATCCTGAGCTGGGTATTACAAGCATGACATCACACCTGCTGACAAGCAGGGTTTTAGCTGTAAGCCTAGCATACATTAAATCCTAGTGGTTACCATGGAAAGCAGCAAACCTGGATTATTCCAAATTTTCTGCCTAGCCCATGGAATGTGAGGCCTTCAGTTCTTGATCCCTTTCTCTCTGAACATGTGTCTGGTCCTATGAGGTTAAGTTGGACTTATGGACTGGAAGGTAGGGGGAGTTGCTGTAAATGGCTGATGTTCAGTGCATTGCTGAGGCCCAAAAACACATTAAAAAAAAAACAAGATATGATGACCTTCATGAACTTGTGGACTGTGTCTTCTACATGACTTCATTAACATCTTGTGAAGGCAGTTATTGAGTTGTGCAATAGCAGACTGAATTAGTTGAAACAGCAGTTAATGACACAAAAACTGTTTATAAATTATATTTGCTTCGAGAATTTCACCTTCCCATACTCTTTGCCGTGTAGAGGGAGACCTTTTACACCTACTTGTTGATCTGACTGAAGTTTCACATCTTGGGGGAAGAGGAATTTCCCAGATGTGGATAATTCAGCTTTGGGCAGCAGGCATGACCAGTCATTTGGTGATAGATGAAGTAGTATAGCAAAGAGCAGCTTTACATTTTTCACACTGTATTTCATTATCTTTTTTGCAGCATTAAAATTAGAAAAATGTATGTATATCTGCTTCAGCTTATGACTTTACATTTTGCCCCGACCATCTTACTATAGACCTTTATGCCAAAGCTCAGCAGACTGCTACACTGTAGCTGATGTAAAAATGGGTATAGATCATGTTTTTGTTTTTAAAGTGATCTTTGCTATCTAAAACACTCTGCTTTCATTCCTCCAGTCTCTAAATATACTACTTTTGGGAACATTCCAACTTTTTTCTAAGATGGTGTAACCTTAGAGGTAGTATATTCAGAGATGTATAGCTTACATGCATAAAAAAGTCAACATTCAGTTTGTGTTTGCTGTAGTCAGGTGAGGCCTGTGGCCAGTATACTGTGTGTCAGACAGTCTGGTGTTGGAATTTTAAAAAAGGCCCATATATTTCCATGTTGAAATTGTATTGCTGTCCCTCTGCAATCATATATGCTAACTGTTATTCAACAAACTTTGAATCACTGTGTCATGTGTGACAAGTGCTCAAACTTGACACTGGAGACACAAAACACATTAGAGTCAAGTGCAGCACCATTTGTTAGTAATTGTGTAAACTCAAGGAAACTATTAATTCTGAAGTTATACTCTGAAGTATCATTGGGCAGCATGCAAAACTGACTTTCTCCCTATAGTACCAAGTGCTTTTTAGAACAAAAATGTTTGCTGTAGCTCATAATGTGTGATAGACAGTTGGGACTTAAAAGGTATGCTAACAGTATTGTCACAGAGAACAGCAAGGACTAATTTCTACATGGCACCGATGGATTGTGATATAGCAAACGATGTATACTGTTGACTCTGATATGTATTCTGATTAGTACTGCTTTCTGACTGTACACTCCTACTAGTAAGTCATGTCATTTAAATCATGTGGTTTAAAGAATGTATGTATGGTATGCTTAAAGAGTAGATGTAGGAATCAAGCCAGAGTGGAATTTGCATTGCACATGTACACACTTTGCTCATTAGCCTGTGATGCGTTTAGGCTTACCTGGCAGGAATGCAGGATGGGTATTATATCATGGACTTAATTTTCACTTTGAATCATTTTATATTGCAAGCTTAGGCCTAGACTTAGTACAAAATTATAAAAACAAGAAAGGAGCAAGTCATGATAAAGACCAAAAATAATTATGTAAATGTATAAATAAATATTTCCTGAACTTTGTTTCAAACTGTGGCATCTAGAACCTTCAGAAAATAAGTAAATAAAAATAAAACACAAGTGTCAGCATTAACAACAGAACAGATGGAAAAAAAATGGGTTTGTGTGGACTTCTTAAAGATCCCCACTGTAGACTTATAGCTCAACAGCAAGGCAGTAAACTCTATAGATATGTAGCTCTGTGTATAGAAAAAAACACAAGTTGGAATTTTCAAGGCAAAACATGGGAGCCACTTATTTTCCTTCTGATGGATTAAGCTGGGAGTTTGAGTAGGGCATTTGAAGCATTTGTATTCCCTGATGCATCAAGGTTAATTAGGAGCATATACGATGCATTGGCGGCAGAAATTAAAGTGGGAGGGTTCCTGTCTGATAAGTTGTTTCTGACTAGAGGAACCAGGCAGGGGTTTCCTCTTTCCCCTTTGTTATTTGAGTTATATTTAGAGACATTTGTAAAGAAAATCAAGGACTCGGTAATTCAAGGATGTAATTAGTATGTTAATCAAGAAAAGTTGACTTTATTTGCAGCGAGTATTAGTTTGTACCTGATAAAACTAGAAAAGGACATGTCACCATCGTGGATCGTTCTGCGACAATTTCATTTTTTTTCTTTTGTGGGAAATAAAATTTATGAAGACAAACCAAGGACTATAACTGTAAACTATGTACCCACACATGAATTGGTTTGGCAATACCCACATTTATGCAAACATGATAAAATTAAGTATTTAAGAGTATGTGTTAAAAGGATTCTGTTATGGCAGCTAAAGATATGTGCAAGAGCTAAACAAAAGCTAATACAAAAACTGAGAAACTTTAAAACAAGATACAAGCAGTGAAAGTGTTTTTATTCCCTTTAGTTTTATATACAGGTGAGGGATATTTTTATCAACAAGAGGAGAAGTTAAGGACAGTAATTTTAAGAGTTGAGGGATTTTATCTGGGAGGGCAAGAGGGTGAGGTTCAAGTGAGATAAGTTGATCCTTCCAGTAGAACAAGGTAGTTTAAGATTGCCCAATTTGAAGGGGTGTTTTAGAGCTACACAGTTAAGACTCACATACATAACACAAGCAGAAAGCTATAATTCAAAGTGGAAATGGACGATGAAGCAGGGGGATATTCAAGAAGTAAGGAGTGAATGGGATTTTATATGCAGACCCTTAAGGAGAATAACAACAGCCAGACAGAATATTATATTCATAAAGTAGCAGAAAGTATTCTAAGAAGTAAGCCAACGCAACAATGTGGAAAGGAGATTCTACTGATAGGGATGACTGCAGTTAGGGGTACAGAGAATAGGCAAGAGGTTCTGGAATTTACTGGAGAAAACTGGCAAAGGAACCAAGGTCTTGGGAGCAAATAACTTGGAAGGGGATGGGAAGACGCCAAGAAGACATTTGGACTGCAGGCTAGAGACTGCCTTCCCTATCAAGAGTTGATATCAGAGTATAGGGAAAGAGAAAGGGATAGGGAATCCTAAGTGAAAGACCTGTTCGGGTAGAGTTTTTAGCAGAATCTAGAGCAGAAGCTGGTGTTAAAAGGGGATACTTACTTGGGCTTATAAAATATTGCACACTAACTATAGGAATCAATCTGAGGAGGTTAAAAAACATTGGAAAGAGAGATTGGGCAAGCAGTTCACAAGAAAAAAATTGGATGATATGTACAGCTCCCAAATATGCAACAAAGTCTAAAATATTTAGGACTTTTGCTTAGAAGTGTTTTCATAGGTATTTTTATACCCCATGCAGTCTCCAAAATAAAAAAAAAGTTTCCTCAGGTAGATGGCAATTGTTGGAGGTGTGATGGGATTAGGGATTTTATCTGGGAGGGCAAGAGGGTGAGGTTCAAGTGAGATAAGTTGATCCTTCCAGTAGAACAAGGTAGTTTAAGATTGCCCAAAAGAAAGAGGTAACCGGGAGTTTGAAATATTAGGTGAGCAAATGGGTGTAACTAAGGAAGTGATTTTTTTTTTTTTTTTTTTGAGGTGAGATAAAGGATTTAAATTGCCTAGACATAGTAAGGCCACATTAAATTTAATTTTGGTGGCTGCCAAAAAAGAAATTACCAGAAAATGGAAATCAAAGTGTAAACCAACTGTGCTTGAAGTAGCTTATATTGTAACAGAGATGAACTGGAAGTGGGATCTTCAGAAAATGGTAGGTGCAAACTGCATAGAAAAAATGAAAACTGTGTGAGCAGTACATGTGAAATAATGTTTTGTAGGAGGAGTGAGGTTTCAGGGAAGGCAGGGATTGAGCAATTTGTGTAATCCTGGATTGATGATAATTGTATCAAAGTGTAAATGTGGTGTATGATGTTTGTAGCTGTGAACATGTTAACATTTTTTATATAAATGTACGTTTACCTATGTCTTAAGTGATAATTTAGTAAATGTGCTAAAAAAGTCATTCAGAATTTTGAACATATCTTATGACTTAATTTTAACAGTAAGAAAACTAAACGTATGATTTTAAATAGTCAGAATTCCAAATAGAATGTGTAATTTAATTTAGCAAGAGAGTCTATTTGAGAATCAAACAAATCATGAGAAGAATTATTCTGTGTTGCGCAACTTATAAATAAAGGTATGGCATATAAGTCCAAGGAAGTCATTGTTCCACTGTATTCGACATTCATCAGACCTATCATTGGTACAGTGCCTCCTTTGGTATGTACCTAACCAGGCATATCCAACAATTGGAATGTCCACAGATGTTCTTCACTAAAAGAATGCAGGGTGTAAGTAAAATGCCCCTATGCAGACTGCTTCAAGGCCCTATCCCTGTATTTTGCCTCCTACAGGCTTTTGAGGGGAGATCTATGCCTGGCATACAGGGCATTGCTAGACCCCACTCTGATGGACCTCCTGCATATCCACAAAACAAACAGCACCAGAATTACCCATTCTAAAGACTTAAACCTTGCCTGTGATATAAATAGAACCTGCTGGAGAGACAAGGATGTATCCCAGAGACTACCCCATCTATGGAACAGGCTCCCCATCCATGTAAAGCAGAGTTCCTCCCTAACCCAATTCAAGTGCAACTTGGACAATTGTATGGGAAACAGGAAAGTCATCCCTGGTTTGGTACCTATGTTTCTAAGGGACACAGGCAGTCTGTAAATGGTTCATCTCCCAAACCTCTGCTTACACTTTTCAAGTGTATCAGAACTTGTCAGATATTTGGGATGCATAGCTAGGCTTAAAAAGGACCTTGTGGTCGTTAGCCTAGTAAATACCTATGAACCTATAAAAATTGAGAAAATGCTCAATACAAAATGTATACTTTTGAGGAAAGAGTTCACCTGATAAAATTGATATTATTACCTAATATCTTGTATGGAATTCAAACTACAACTCTTACTCTGTCTAAACCACAACTTAGTAACCTCACCAGAATTTTTCTGAGATTGTTGTGCTAGCCCAAAAGACCTAGAATGTCATGCCTATATCACATGGGGAATTGGGAGAAGTAGCATTAAGCTGCCTGGACATTGGAAACTCATGCTGGAGTTCCATTTTTGAGGTGATAATACATTGGATGGATGAAAATTATAAAGCCTACTGGAAAGATATAACCAGTCCTTATGTAATATAAATGAAATTAAAATGTCTTCATTCATTAAGGATGCTGTAGTTAATAACCTATGTCTAGTGGTGTTGCCGTTACATACATTATAACGAATATATACCAACAAATGCAGCATATATTAATATTTTCAAAAAAGTGAAAAACTTTATTTTGGTGCATACAGATACTAAACAACTTGTTTAACATTTTCAACACTTTCCATTTTCAAGTGTATTTCTATTCAACCAATTTGTGAGTCTGTAGAAAAAGGATTGGTAGGCTAGTATGACTGTTTTCAAGATACTGTTTTAAAAACAATAATCGATCTTGACGTTGAATTTTATTTAAAACCTAATGATTGGTTGTTGACTCAAACTATCAGTAGAGCAATTCAAGAAAGTCACAAAGATACTCCCAAAATACTTGAATATATATGCAAAATTGTCTGTAGAAATAAATCCAATCTATATTTTCTGATTTATACAAGATATTAACATATAAAGAAGAAATAAATGATTAATTTTCGAAGTTTGTTGGAGTGAACAAAATACTTTACTATATAATGAACTAATGTTAGTCTGGAAGATCATCATTGGTGTATTTCTGGAAATATTTACTTGGAAATGCCTTCATAGAGCATGTTATATTGTGCAAAATAGTAGAGAAAATATACAAAAATAAATGAGTGTTGCTAGAAATGCAATTTAAATCTTAAAGCTGATTGTAAACGTATTATATGAGTGTTTAGAACTGAAAGACTATTGGAACAAGATTCATTTATTTTTACAAGTTGTTTAGTCAGTTAAATTTTATTCGTCAGATAATTTATTATGTTTACTTTCATCATGTCTCAGCTTTTTAACAAAGATCAGTATTGTCTTTTATGGACCATTTCCGCTTCTGTTGCAAAGACCATTATAAGGAAATGGCAAAATGAAGTTTCTCCTTAATTCAAATACTTTCTGCGTCTTTTGAAAGGATTGAAATTTTAAGAAACTGAACTCAAGAAACAAAGATCAACATCTAAGACTGTTTCCAAAATTTGTTCCAGTATAGTACATTTAATAGAGACTTAGGATTCAGTAGTTAGCTAAATCTTCTAGTTTATATGATTTTACATTTAAACTATCAAAACACCATATAGTTGTAGTAATATGGTTAGTGCATCCATTGTAAATGTTGTACACAGTTGATGAGTTTTGTCATATTTTGTCCAAGAATTATTTAATAGTAAAAATGTTATAACTATATTGTTAATTGGCAATTCTTTTTTTCTTCAAGAATATTATTAACTCTGTAAAGTAAAAAATTCCAAGATCATCTTTTGCAGACGATTGTCTACTGGAATTTGCTGTAAATTTGGATTTAACAGAATAGTTAAAGTGAATGCAGAGTGTTTGGGTGGCAAACATTAAATTCTGGGTGTTAATCCTTACTGGTGAAGTCTTTTAATGGTAAGGTAAGAATGCAGGCAAGTATGATGCATCATTTAGGTCATCCAAATGTACAACTCCCATAATATTTGCAACATTTCAAACGGGAGATAATCAGATTGCCGAGTGCAACAACTCAATCACTGCTTCTTAAATTAAAGAGAAATACTGCTGATGCTTCTTATGACACTGAAATGAGGAATAGTGACTTACTGGTCACTGGCAACAGCATAGGAAATCTGTATCAGAAGTGTGAGGGTAATACTTGAGTGTCTTGCCTCTTCAAAAAATGGACTACAGTTCAGACGTAAAAGCAACATCTTGAGAAACTCACTATTGAATTACTGATGACTTTGATTTTTGGATTGCTGAAATTTATTTATTTTAATATACCCCTGTCCTTGCTAGTTCTTTGCCCTGTTAGTAACTGACATCCTCAAATCTATCAGCTGTCAGAAAATAAACCAAAAAATGAAAAGCACGTCTGAAATTCATGATTTTATTTCCCTTTTTCTTTGTAGAAGTTCTTCCTTTTCTTGGAAGTAACCTAAACCTCAGCAAGCTCAGTTTGAGATGAGCACAAGTTTGGGACTGACATCAGTGTTCTGCTTCATTAAGGAGTACCTTTGAGTCCTCTGAAGCAGCAAAGAGACCCACTCAGCATCTGATCAGTCTGTTTTCATTTCCCACAATTAGTATTGATAACGAATATGAATTGTATTTCATGTTCTTTCTGTAGAAGACAAACTATGATGCTTGGAAGACTGCCCTTAATTTATCTAATAACAGGCATATTCCATGGTTGTGTCTGTATATAGTAATATTCAGGATACCATTTATTCAGTGAGTTATACATATATAGCTTTATTTGTGCAGTTTTGGGAATAAGGAATATATAACCTTGCAACTGTTAATAATAATTAGAAAGCTAAACCTCCAAACTCTTGAGTGAGTTTCCAGTTTGTCAAATGTTGGTAGTATTAGAGGGGAGGGGTGATTTCAGCTTCTTGTACTCATTTTGAAAATTCTTCCGAATCAGTAGCTACAGCCTCCGTTACTGCCTTTGATAATAAAATCACTTTGTTATACATCCTAGTTATAAGTGCCTCAAATTTTACTAAGATACAAGGAATGTTGTCTTTCGGCTTTTCCCTGTTAGGGGTCACCACAGTGGAACTCCGGTCTGCTAATGATTGGCAGTAGATTTTGATGAACGCCGAGGTGCCAACCTTCAATGAAGGCACGCCCATTTACGCATGTCTTTTGAACGCCCACCCAGCAGCGGGGAGGACATGCAGACTCCACACAGAAGGCACTCCCCGCACTCCAGCCAAGAATCAAATGGGAGATCCTCTTGCTGTGAGACAACAACACTACCGCTGCACCACCGTGGAATTATACTAAGATACAATGCAGAGAAATAACTATTTTTCAGTATATATTGGCTTTGTCTGCACTAATGTTGCACTGGCATCAGTCTTAAAAATGTTTTCTATTTTGTTCTAATTTGTTTTAAATTTGAATGACTGACTGTGGATGCTCTGCTGACATGATTCAGTTTTATAGCAAAGGTTCCTTTCTGCCCCAGTGCACTGTTTTATTTGCATCCATGAAATTGTATCAGGAAGTTTAAAAATATATATGATATTATTCCTATAGTTTAACTGTAAGAATAAGATCACTTTAAGTGGGATCCCTAGGTTTTCCTGCTCTCTGAGTGTCTCTGGCAAGAGCATCAGTTAATCATTTTCCAGTTACTTCATATGATTTTTATTATCAGATATTTTCTAATCAATATTATGTGCTTCTTTTAAATGTTAGGCTTGAATGAGTACTGTATGTAATTGCCTTTGTTCAAAAGTCTATTTCCTGGCCACATTGGTTGAATTATGAATGTGTTTATATGTGACTGATATCTCACACCTAAAATACTAACTGTTGCAGTCTGCACCTAATAGCCAGATGTTTTATTCACCCTGCAACTTGATTCTAACAGCTAAATTCACTGACATAGTTTACTAAATATATAATTGTCGTATCAATAGCCAACTCGGTGTTCCTCAATGACTTGCCTTAGCCAGAGAGTTCCTTTGCAATGTTACCAGTGCTCTGTAAAATGCCAGAATGATGCAGTGCCATCTTTTAGAAATATTCAAAATAGTTTGCAAAGAGACTACAGAATCAAGTACAACGTGAAAATACAGTAATGCTTAAGTTTTCGTTAAATGTGGTTGGATTAATCAAAAGGAAAGAAGAGCCCCCTATAATGAAATCAGGCTGACATTTGTGTGGTTGTCATTTAAAGTATACGAAGTACAAAATAAGGGAAAACTGCAGTTAAAGCAGGTTGGCAGTGCGACATGCTTACTGATTTCAGACTCATAATTGTATTTGTTGGTTTTAAATCACTTGTGTTTTTTTCTCCATCAGTGCGTGGATATGTATTTCATTGAAAAGAATAACAAAGGATTGCTTTTGTAAAACATGGACGAAGCAGCAACAAAGTAGAAATGATAATATGAAACTTTAACTTTGGCAGCAGCTAGTGATGTACTGTAGCCCAAGCTGTGACTGAAAACTACATTGCTCTTAAAGCACTAGCATGACCACTGAAAATACATTATTGGTGTTACTGCATATACATTTCTGATTTTCTTTATTTGTCCCCACATCAGCTGGAACATGTCACCAATAACATAAATGTTCCATATAGAGAAATTAATGTAAGTAAAAAAATCAGAAACTGTGTAGTGTGTGCAATTTGGGGAAACAATAGTAAGAGTAAACATGGAAAGTAATGTAGATTACACTTGTGAAGTCCAAATTGTGTGAATGTAAAGCAAGCTATGTGAGAAAGCAGCAAATGCTGTTGTGTTAGTGGGATACTGAGTTTTGTAGGAAAGGAACTCACCAAGAGAAAACAGAAATTTATTGGACCTCTCATTGGGTAGTTGGTAAATCTTTATTATAGAGTATTGCTGCAGTCCTGTTGACTCTCCCTTTTATTTTTTGTATTATTTTTAATGACTGTAAAATTATTGTTCTTAAAATGTTTTACAATAATTTGGAGCTTTTCTTCCCTGGCTTCCAACGAAAACGGGCTCCTGCCTAATCAAACTTTCCTGGTAATCAGAGGTCAATAAATAAATTTACCAGGAAATTTATTGGCTAGAAACAATTTTTCTGGTAAACCTAAGGCTAAGAGGATGTTGTTTTCTAATGTTTTAGAACTGTTTATTAGTGATACAGTCTGCTTGGCTTATTTTGATGTTTAACTGCTTAATGTTGTAAAGACATTTTTATTCATTATTGCACCTATACTAGCCCCAGTTGACCCTGACGTAGGCAACTATATCTCTGGTGGACCTACTTAATCTCCAGAAATGACTGTAGAGAATTCCATAGTGGTCTTCATTGGTCAGTCCCTGACCCTAGAGTTTTCACTCATTTCATCAATGTCTTGTCCACTGTATGATAATACAGTGCTTTGTGTTTTCTACCTGATATAGTGTATTCTAAAGTTATGGGTATCTGTTAACACCGGCCTCACATTTGACGTATAGTCTTTGGCCCATATTTCAGAATGAGTTTTAGTCGGGAGTTGTAAGTTAAATGAATGGTAACGCCCTGAATGTAAGCCCTAAATGTGCAAGTCCCAGAATACGTTTATATTATTTGGCTGCACTGCAACATCTCAGTTGTTAGACATTTTTTTCCTTCTCTCAGTGTTTTTGTGTTTTCACAGCAGATGTACAGTCATTTGGTTAACATATATTAATAAGAGATGTCAGGGCAAAGCTTCTTATACTGAGAGTTGCTGGGGGGCTTGCACTTTTTTTCTCACATCACCTTCGGTTTCATTGGATATGTTTTTAAAGAGTTTGACAAATCCAGTTTGTTGTCATGAAGTTGTGCATCAGTTCTTAGTGGTCTCATTTTGCTCATTTATTAAAAAAAAGTCATGTTCTTGCTGTCTTATAGCCTCTATTAATACTTGCACTGAACGTTTTCATTCATGCCTTAACAGGAGGATCATATTTCACTTTAAAGAACGGTGAAGAAAAGACATCTTGTACCTTACTTGTTTTAGATCCTTTTCTGTGTTTTCTTAACTTTGTTACAAATGTGTGTGTTGGATACATCATCCATAAAACTTTAGGATACGTGGCTAGGGACTGGTAAATGTCTATCTGTATCTAACATGGCCTGTAAGGATTTCTGCCAATAATATCCTTATGTACTAGGTTAGGGTCCAAGAGTAGTTTGGTAGTGATCTCAAGCATTATTTTGCGATGTTTCCTTTAGTACAGCTGACATTGCCATATGCTGCAGCAGTACAAAACCTCAGGATAAGTGTACATATGTATTAGTGGTGACATTATCACACGCATGCAAGTATGAGTTTGAAAGGACAGATAAAGTGGTGGCCCAGCTGGTTGGGAAGAATGCAAGTTATTCTTGTAACTGTAGTACCCATGTAAGCAAAATGGATGCTTAGAAAGTGCTCAATGAACTGAGAATCACAGCAGTTATCAACATCATGAATGAGGCAACTGTGGTGTTCAGCTGTTATACATTTTCAAATAACTTAAGGAGAAATTGTGACAACAGGATAGTATGGACTAAATTATAACTGTAAGAGGATATGCATATCAGTGAAGGCAGAAAATGCTTAAAGGCAGTGAGAGGCTGATCAGGCATGCCTGAGTTGTTAGTTTGGTTCAGAAACAGAAAGCAAGGAATGCATGTATGGAAACGGAAGAGGTGTGACTGACTTCTGAGAAGAAGGGAAAATAATGCCAAGAAAGAGTATAGGCCTGACTAGGTTGATTGAAGCTAATGGAGTAAATTTATTTTTAATTAGAAAAACATTGCAAAAAATGAATGATTGGAGTGTCTATATGACAGTGAGATAAAACTAAATATGTGAAAATTTAACGGTTGAAGAAGAAATGATCAGTAACAACTAAGTGTATCGTTGTCATATGCAGTTGAACAAAATAAATAGCTATTTCAATATGCTAAATGTAGGATATGCTAACATGCAAACTGCATGTCTGTTGTCCAGTGTCCATTCCTTCACTCCTTACTGTAAAACATTTTTTGGCTAATGAAAGTTATAGGACCTGCTGTAAAAAAGAAAAAAAAAAGGCTAAGCCAAAAGGGTGTAAAATGAACAGAAAAGCCTGTATGTGGTCATGTTGTGCAGTACTGAGACATGAGAGCTAAAACCCTTAGTGCTCCGTAAGTGACTTGGGGTTTGATTCCCCACCTTAGAAGGATGGGAGGGAGTGGCTGTTGCCAACTCACCCATGCCGTGGGAGAAGTTTTATTCTTTTCTCACAAGAGCAGTTTTTCTTTTCAACCAGGAAACCACCATGAAAATTATTTTTAAGCACATAATCATCCATTGCAGTTCAAACCAGGAACATAGTATTGTATTAACAATTCAACAGGAAAGGAACACTCTGACCCTTGTCTAGGGATTGAACCCAGGACTGTCCCCCACCTCCTTCATTCCATGTAGTTGTCACTACTAATGAGAAGTCTCAGAATGATTAGGTACCTGGTTTTCTACAAGAATGTTTTTTTTTTTCCTTTCAACTAGGAAACCACCATTAATGTGATTTAAGGATTTGGATGAACAATCTCAGCCAAAGAGTGCATGCATTCAAAAATAACATCACAGAACATGCAAAAAACATGAACTTGCGCTGAGGCTTACCAGAGTGAGCACTGCATCCTGCAAACTGTGGTACAGTCATAGAAGCAAGATCCCTTGGCTGTTCTCCATTCCAACTGCATGTATAGCCAGGAGAAGGGGAATAATAGGAGGCCAGTTAGGGTTTGAGGTTGGATGTTCAGTGATGACAGAATGGTGATGCATAACAGCATACAGATATTTTTTTCCCCGAGAATCCCACCACAGTCAGGAATTTAACTGCCATTCAGAAGTGCAACCATTATTTTAATTAAGGCACTTTCTGAATCCTGATGGTAAGGGTTGTGCTGATGCCTTATACCCACACAAGTAATTGTGATTTTTTGTGATGATTAACTGTTTCACGAAGTCTTATTGTAGATTTGGAGCTGCTTCCTGCAAGTCCCACTGAATTCCTGTACTGACTTAGAAAATGCGTGTTCCCTTCTTTCTACATTGCATAAGATAAAGTACAACCAGAAGAATTACAGGCTACATATGTGTAACCTGCTGTTTCTTTTCATTAGCTGTGCTGCTTTGGTTTTACTTTGGTGTACTTTTGAAGTACCAACAACAAAGATTGCGTATGCTTTATAGATCAGTAATTGACGCATAAAATGTGGAATATTTTTTCAGCATTTGTACAATTCATAGTACTAAGGAAAGAAAACTTGCAAATGCAAATAATACACTTACTAAACTCAGTAGGCAAAATCACAAGTACAGATTTTGAAAACAACAGGCTGATTACTTCTACAGTGTACCTGAAAACAGACAATGTCATTTAATATATCATTTTTCTTGCAATAAGGGTAGACTCCCCTCCAGAGATTCACAACTACTGCTAGCTATATCTCATTTTGCTATGATGACATTTTTTTATTTGCTGTTTTTTTTTTTTTTTTGACTATCCTTCCAAGCTTCGGTGACATTCTGATGTAGTTCAGTGCTTCTGTTAGTCTTCCAAGATTACAAGCTCTCCTCTCCTACCCTCCCCATCTTCTCTCCTAAAATTTCATTCAGCAGGTCTTTTTTTCTTATAATAACATTTCATACAATAGCTGTTCTCTAATCTCTTCTTCTGAACCTCTGTAGTCTGCAGTGTATGAAAGCACTTCACATCTTAAATTGGATTATTGCTGTTGAGTTAAAGCCTCTAAAAATGACTGCAACCATAAAATAAATAAGATTTCTTTTTGACATGCCTAGAGTTTACATCTCTTTTCACCACCCAGGAATTCTAAAATTCTCTCTCTATAAACCGAAACAGAAGGTTGCAATACTTCATTTAGAAGGACAATCTTGTTTGTGGCATATGCTTTCATGGTTACATACTACAGTTGTTGATATCAGTAATAACTGGTAATTGTCTGAGTAGCTGACACACACATAATTGACTTTAAAATATTACTAGAAGGGCTTCACCTCATGATATACTCAATTACTTAACACAATTCCAAAGCCAGTGATTACACTTTAACCATAATAATATATATGTGATTAATAAACAGCACCGCAAGAAACTTACTGAAACCCAGAAATGTAGAAGTTGCAACTTTTTCAAAGAGGGAGGGTAGTGCCACATGAACAAGTCTATAAGATGTAGGGAGCTTCCTAATGACATATACTCACAATAAAGCTATATACTAGCTTAGAGGTAAAAGGAAGAAATTGGTTTTCTGGCAAAACAATTATCCTCTGTACTTCAGGTTAGTTAAGCCACATTATTTGTTAGGTTAGAAGAGGAATGGGGGCATATACCAAACTTTCTGGGTGTGCACGGGGCTCATCCACTGTGCAAAAACATATTAATTGTACATACGATCCTTAGAAGTATAGTTTGCATTCTTCTTTCTTTGTCCATCTGCCACTGAAGAAGTTTCTGAAATTTTTCACTTTATGGCTTTCTGCATAAAGTGTGAAAATGTGCAAATATTTATAGGTGCCTTCATTTAAACATAATAGTCATATACCTAAGGTGTTGCACAGTGTAGTCCTCAGTGTTACTTTTCACACTGTAATTTAAGAAGATTGTAACAGCATTGTCCCCCACTGATACATGCAGCTGATGTTCTTAAATGTTAGAACACTGCATGTTCACAGGTTTACTTGTTTAGCGTATGACCTACTGACCTTCAAGATGTTAATTGGCTTAACCCCATCTTCATACGTTATACTTCTGGTACATACATGTGTGGGTGTGTGTGTGTGTGTGTGTATGTATGTATGTATGTGTGTTCAAAGTGCATTTTAGTTGAATACGTATTAGTCAAATGCAGTTTGTCTATCTGAACATCTGAAGAAGAATTGTGAAAGTAGAATACTCAGCTAAGGGAGTTTTCTCTTTCATCTGGTATTATGTTGAGGTTGGACTCTCACATGAGCAAAACCTACATTATCATGCTAAAAAGCTCAAAATAATGAAACACACAAAGGCTGCAACAGAATAGAACTTGTATTATAAGGGATTATGACACACACACACACACACACACACACACACACACACACACACACATATATATATTAAGGTGAATTACTCTGAAATGCAGTTGTGTTACATCCATCCTCAACCTCTTTTCACATTTTTGCATTGGAATTTTAAAATTTTAAATGACTGGAACATAAAATGCATACAGGTAAAGTAAGGATGGGTTTGCGTAACTACTGTCAGATATTTTGAAGGTTTTTGACATTAGAGGGTTGTAGGAGTTAGCAGGTTTTGAAACCCCCTGCCTACCGTACTAATACCTGCTAGCCCAGTCCCATACCATTGAAAAACCCTTTCTGTAACATTACGAATCAGGCAAAATTAGCTTGAATGTGTGTTGGGATTTTGGTGATTAGCCTGAATGAATGTTGGGGTTGCGGTGATTGGATCTCAAGTGGAAGCTGTATATTTCCTTTTGCAATCTTCCTGGCTTTTGATTTTTTTGAGCTTTGTGATATTAATTTTTGAAATGCTGGTATTGATCCTTTCATTGTCGATGCTTTTGCATTTTGATAATTCAACATATAAGCTCTGTCCCCCATATTTATATTTCTTGTACACATTATATTCAGAATTGAAATTGTTGCTTACCATTGTTCCTAGATATTTAATGATTTTTCTTATGATTCAAATATTTATTTTGTAAACATAAGTTGTCCTTTTTGTTCATGATTCTACATTCATTGACATTAGAGGTGAGATCATTACTACTGTACCAGGTGTTTATTTTTGTAGACTATATTGGAGATTGCTCGCATTTTTTAATTAAATAGTCATGTTACCCACTTTACAATCATCAGCAAGTTTGGTTATCCATAACTCATTTCCCATTTTAATATAAGAAGAGAGTAGTCCAAAAAAGGTGGCTGCAGTGCAGAGGCCTGTGGGACACTACTAGTTCATAGGTAGATACTAGGCTATTGGCCCTAGGGCCTATATAAGCCTAGCCAAACGGTACCCTGGCTTTTGCCAATAATTTTAAAAAGTCTACTAAGGAAAAAAAAGAATAGCAATATTAAAACGTGAATAAAGAAGGGAGCACTAAATACATTATATGTTCCAATCTCAGGATGTGTCTATATTTTCAAGCAGTTTTTGACACTTCACCAAATGTGAGCCATAATACTTAGTAAGGAAATGTTTTAAAATTTTGGATACAGACACGCATATGTGACAACTTCAACTTTTTATTCATTATTTGTTTAATTTTAATTTTGTTAATCTCAATGAACAAAAACAAGAGGTTATGTACTCACCATAACGTTCGATGTATGTAGTCCATCTCGACCCTCACATTCTTACCTGTGGGTTCGGAGCCGAACATCGGCTCCGACTCTGCCAAACCCCTCCAGTTCGAAGTCGTCCACTGGCTGGGCCAAGCAGGCATCCCACACTGCAACGCTCCACATCCCCAGATCTAGCCCGCTGCGAACACTCATTCATACCCCATGCATAACAACATCCAAGTAAAGAAGAATAAACTAAAGGTGAAGGGAACTCTATAAATCAGACCTAACCTCCAGATCCTCCAGAAAGGGGGAAAGTGGGGAGGGTAAGAAAGAATGTGAGGCGAGATGGACTACATACATCGAACGTTATGGTGAGTACATAACTTCTTGATGTTATGTAGTCCAATCTCGCCTACATTCTTACCCGTGGGACAGCGTCCCTAGCACCTACATCCTGGGAGGCTCATAGGAAGATACTCCTGAGTACTGTGGAACCAAAGGAAGACCTGCCCCTAGATACCACATCCAACTTGTAATGAGTAACAAATATGTGAGGAGAAGCCCAAGTAGCTGCCGCACAAATATCATCCATAGACAATCTGGCTTGATAGGCTGTAGATGTAGACACAGCCCGAGTAGAGTGAGCCTTGACCAGAAACGGTAGGTCTTTACCTCCTGAGGAATAAGCGAAAGAGATGCAACTGGATATCCATCTGGATAGGGTGATTTTGGAGACAGGGGACCCAATTTTGGTTTCTGAAAAGGAGACAAACAGTTGATCAGATTTTCGGAGAACTTTAGTTCGGTGCAGATAGAAACGTTAACTGTCTGCATACATCCAATTGATGAAATTTAAATTCTGCCTTGTTTGAAAAATGGGGAAAAAATACTGGCAACTCAATAGATTGATGAAGATTAGATATGGACGCCACTTTAGGAAGAAAGGAAGGGTTTGGTCTAAGAGAAACCCTGTCCTTATGAAAGATCAAGTATGGAGGTTTGATAGAAAGAGCTTGAATTTCTGAAACTCGCCTGACTGATGTGATGGCTATTAAAAAGGCAGTTTTCCAGGTCAAGAATTTTAAGTCACAGATAGCTGCAGGCTCGAAGGGTGGTGAAGTAAGGGCTTGCAGGACAAAATTTAGATCCCAGGGCATGATAAGTTTTGAAACCGGAGGATGGAGTAACAGAGTGCCCTTCAGGAAAGCCTTACAGAGGCTGTGAGCTATCGGACTAGGCTCATTAGCAACATGAAAGTTAGAAATCGCTGCCAATTGAACTTTAATGGTAGCTGACGTTGAGCCCTGATGGAAAAGCATAGACAAAAACTCCAAGACTGAAGCAATTGGGACTGTGTAAGGGTCAATTCTTTGGGTATGAGCCCAAATAGAAAACCTCTTCCATTTGCTAGAATAAATCTTCCTAGTAGAGGGCTTATGAGAGGAAGATAAAATATGAACTACCTCAGGTGAAAAGTGATGAAGCCTAACTAACGACGGAATTGGATTAGCCAGGCTGTCAACCGGAGGGTCCGCAGAGAGGGGTGGAACTGTCCTGACATGTGTGTCAGTAAATCTGGTTGTGGGTCCAGAATCCAAAGTGTGTCCACAATGTAGGGGTGGAGAAAGGGGAACCAGACTTGACATGGCCAGTGTGGAGCAATCAGAATCGTTCTGCTTTCCTAGGATTGCACTTTCTGAATAATTTTTGATAGCAAGGGAAACTGAGGGAAAGCATAAAGCAGACCGGAGGGCCAATCGTGAACTAGAGCGTCCCTGGGTGACTCCCCCTGTGGGGGGATCAGCATGAAGTAGCTGCTGCATTTGGCATTGAGGGGGCTGGCAAAAAGGTCACAGCAAGGCTGACCCCATCTGCTGAAGATTCATTTTGCGACTAGACGATTCAGGGACCACTCGTAAGGCATCAGAATAGCTTTGCTTAGCCTGTCCGCTATCATGTTGGACTTTCCCGGAATGTGCTCTGCCACCAGAAACCGTTGGGAAGATACTGCCTACTGCCACACTCGCATGGCCAATCTGCACAGGAGGTATGATCTGGTTCCCCCTTGCTTGTTCAGATACCACACCACTGACATGTTGTCCGAGTGTATTGCAATAGTCCCTAGAGGTAGAAAGCTCTGAAGTGCCTGCAACGCAAGTAGCACCGCTCTCATCTCTAGGACGTTGATATGCAGATGTATCTCGTGATCTTGCCACGTGCCTTGGACTGTCCTGCCGAGATAATGCCCCCCTTCCACCCCATCTGAGAGGCGTCTGTGGTCACTGTGGCAACCGGGGTTGGTGGAACGAAGGGTTTTCACCTGTCCAGATTGTTGGTGCAAAGCCACCAACTGAGATCCTGTTTGCATCTGTCCGTGAGCAAAATAGGGTGGAAAAGTGGAAGTTCTTGGAGAGACCATTGAGCAAATAGGAGCCATTGAAGGAGCCTCATGTGCAGTCTCGCTAGAGGGACCAACATAATTGTTGCTGCCATAGTCCCCAGGAGTTGAAGAACCCATCTTGCCGTCACTTTCCTCAGGGGTAGCAGGGCGTGCACCTGTTGCTGTAAGACTCTGATTCTTTCCTGCGGTAGAAAGGCTCGCATTTGAACAGTGTCTAACTCTGCACCTATAAAAATGACACGCTCTGAGGGCAACAAGGCAGATTTTTCCCAGTTCAGTGTTATGCCCAACTGTTGACAGAGAGTGATGGTAGCGTCCCTGTTTTGGATTAGTAGACTATCCAGGTAATTCCTTCTCATCAACTTGTTGTATCCTGTTGTTTAATCAGTGTTTTGCCCATTAAACTGCACATTAATTGCCATTTAATTCTTTTAATTAATCAATTAATGTGAAGTTGTTCTATCTCGTTCATTCTTACTGATGGGTTCTGAGCCGATCCCTCGGCTCCAAGTCGGCCTGCTGCAAAGCTTGAGGCCAAGTCCCTATCCCATGATGCACCTAGTGTTAGCTCAGATATAGTTTGCCGCTGCAACAGATCGGAGGTTCTTGCTAGCTCGGGCCAGTAAAAACCTTACCACTATTCTATTTCTAAAAATTGTTGAGATTTTATTGTTAAAATAGTTAGATATTTAGGTTAGCTAAGTTCTTATAGCTTTATCTGCAGTTTCCTTTTCCCTTGTGTGCTGTTTTCTTAGCTATATATTTGGCCTCATTGTTTTCATAGGCCTATTTAAATTTTCTGACTGAAAGTTGTTTAATCAGTGACCTTCTGTCAACCTTTTTTTGTGTGATTAGTGACCTTTGTCACAACCTTATAGCTGTTAGAGTTAACTTACTAGTGTGTAGTCTAGTGATTTATCACTAATTACTATTATCTGCTTAGATAATTTGTGTGTGTGTTTGTTAGCCTGAGTTTGAGGGCTTGTATGCTTATATTTAGCCTGTTTTTTATTAGAAGGCTTATCCATATTTCATTGTAGTTAGCCTTAGTTTAAAGGGCTTGTGTGTGTGTTTATATTTAGCCTGTTTTTTTATTAGAAGGCTAATTCATCTTTGTTGTTGTTGGGTGTGTCCATTTTTCTGTCATGGCTGATGACAAGGACAAACACCTTAAGTCAGGGTTTAAAAAATGCCCTAAATGTGGGCAGAACATGTTTGTCACTGACAGCCATGTCAATTGTGTCTACTGCTTAGGTGCTTTGCATTTGCAAGAAACATGTTCCATATGCCATTCCTTTTCTTCTCGGTTCCTCCAAGAGAGAAAGAGGAAACTTACTGACAGGGGTTTGTTTGAAACCTTCTTTCCAGGTGGCTTTGAGTGACCAGGATGGATCTAGTAAGTTCTCAAAGTCTTCCAAGACTTCTCTGGATTCAAAAAAGTCCAAAACTCTGTGACATTGGCTCCACAGGTCTCTGAGCCGACTGTCTTTTCTTTTCAGAGCCGGTCTCCGGTTTTGGAACCGGTATCTGAAATTTCAAAATCTCCTCTACGTCAGTCGGTACCATCGATCCATTCATCTCGGTCTTCTGCTAGCCTTTCAGATTTGGATGTGGATCGTGTCATGCAGAAGTGTTTACAGGCACCGGCCTTTGCAAAATTGTTATCGGCTCCAACCCAGGCGGCTTCAGAGCAGAAGACCCTTATGCCAGGTATAAATCTTCCTCCTCTGAGCCATACTGGTCCTTTGGAGCTGGAGGAGTCAGACTTGCTGATTATGGAGCCAACACCTGCTCCAGTGTCTTCGGCTCCATTCACTCTGACGTCCTCGGAGCCGACACTCTCTGGTCAGGTACGGGGAGGATAGTCGAACTGACTTGTTGGTTCCGACTCTGCCTCTCGGGGCTTCAGCTCACCTGAGCTCAGCTCCTACCTCAGGCATGGAGCCCACTGTCCCGGTGTTGGGGGTATTGACGGTTTCCTCGAATCCGTCAGTCCCTTCGCATCAGAGCAGGGATGCCTTCAAAGCCATGAGGAGAGTTATGTCTCCTAAGACATCCTCAACTTCAGGTCCGGCTTCTTCATCCCTAAAGCGCCTTTGTCTGCTTCAGCTTCCCAGATCCTGGCAAAGCGCAGAGACTCAAAGCCTCAGGAAGCCCCATTGTGTGGCCCATGCTCTTCCGAGACCTCACCCGAAGCTCCCACTAATGAGGTTCCCAAGAAGAGAGTTTGTAAGAGGAAACATTTAGACTCTCTTCAGAAGTCCCTAACATCTGATACTGACTTGGATGAATCAGAAGGGTCCCCACGGTCCCCCTCTGAGGATATATAATTTGCAGAGGTACTTGAAATCCTTAGGCAGGGGGGTGACTGGCAGCCCGCAAACCCTACTGAAGATGAGTCGGTTCTCCTGAAGGCTTTCAGGTCTCAGCCCTCCACCTCTTGGTTGTCTCTGCCCTTCAGTGAGCTTATGCAGCTGGTCTCACAAAGGGTGTGGGAGTCTCCAGATACCATGGAGCTTGTCCCTAGAAGGCCTAATAAGTTCATATCTGCCCCCCCAAGATAAATCCTTCTTGACCAAAGGTGTGCCATTTGATGCCATGGTGGTGGCGGCAGCAGCCTCCAGAAAGAAATGTCTGAAACTTCCTCATCTATCCATCCTCCTAACAGAGATTCCAGGATCATGGATAGATATGGGAAGCACATGTTTAGTTCAGCGACTTTTGCACACCATTCGCTTAACTATTTAACCCGTTTCACAAGAAAGACTACAAAGAGATCTCCTTAAAGAGCTGGGAGATACTCTTCAGGGTACATTAGCTGCAAGAGCTACAGACAAAGTTGCCTCCCAGCTTGCTACCCTCAACTCCATTGTTATCTCGTCTATGCACCTCATTTCATATGCAGCTGATGATACAAGCAGGGCAGCGGGTACAGGAGTTGCTCTTAGGAGACACTCCTGGATGCACTTGTGTTCAGTCATTCAATTCATCCTTTGTGAATACTCCTTTTGATGGCTCGTCCCTTTTTGGGCCCAAAGTTAAGGAAACTTTGACCAGGTGTGAGCAGGAGGGAAAGACTCTGTCTGCTGTCGGAGTCTGTTTTTCCACCCCTACCAGACCCTACCCCAAGGGTCAAAGGGGAGGGAAAATGTGGTTCCAAAAAGCCCAAGGAGCCTTTCAGGACACACGTGGTGAACCCCCCCTCCAGGGGCAGAGAAGGAGGCAGTAATGGAAGATGCCGCCCTCGTGGCAGAGGGGGTCCGCAAAACCAGGGTGACAGAGATCACTTCTTTGGGAAGCCCTACCAGCGCTCCTGAAAGGAGGCCTGACTGTCCTGCTCTGGAGGCAGTCGGGGGTTGCTTATCTTTGTACCCAGACACCTGGCTCAAAATAACAAATGACAACTGGGTACAAAGTATAATTTCTGGAGGATACTTCATCCCATTCGCCACACCCCCTCCACTGACAAGAAAAATCCCGGACGTTCCACCCAGTTACAGGGAACAAGCAACAGTAGAGGCCCAGATGTTGCTAAGAAAGAGTCATTCAACCGGTGCCAGCTGACCAGACAGGATCTGGACCTTACTCAAGATTCTTTTTAGTTCCAAAAAAGACAGGAACTGGAGACCTATATTGAACCTCAGCAGACTAAACAAATCTGTCAAGAAAGTGAAGTTTCATATGGTCACTCTTCAATCGATACTTCCCTTCTTAGGGAAAGACAATTGGATGCGCTCCATAGATCTTCAGGATGAGTACTACCACATAAAAATGGCCAGGCCATCCAGGGATCATCTGCGCTTCCGGCTGGGAGCCAGTCATTACCAGTTTCGAGCCCTGCCCTTTGATCTCACTACAGCCTCCAGAGTGTTCACCAAATGCATGGCAGTGGTCACGGCTCACCTGAGACGTTTAGGATTCCAGGTGTTTCAGTACCTAGATGATTGGCTCCTCACTGCCACCACCAGGCATCAACTCATTCATGCCAGGGAATCCACTCTGTCACTCTGCAGCCAGCTGGGCATTACAATAAACTCAGAAAAATCTGCCTTTCCGCCATTGCAGCATAGCGTCTTTATCGGAGCAGAATTGGACATCGCCACCACCATGCTAAGACTTCCAGTAGAAAGAGTCTTACTACTCTGTCAGCAGGTCCGTATTCTAATATCCAAAAACAAGGCTCCAGCATCAGACGTTCTAAAATTGTTAGGTATGATGGCAGCCGCAATTCTGTCAATACCACTAGGTTGTATGCACATGCGGATACTGCAATGACTGTTGTTCACTCAGTGGTCTTACCAAGAGCTCCCCATGTCTCACCTAATGATCACAAACTCTTGCAAAAAGGATCTTCAGTGGTGGTTTACCTCACGTCATGTTACAATAAGACGTCCATTTGTTTTACCTCCACCAGTAGCCACAGTGACCATGGATGCTTCCCTGATAGGGTGGAGGGGGCATTTTCAGGGAAGAACAGCCCAAGGCACATTGACTGATCCAGAGACACATCTACATATCAATGTCTTAGAGATGAGAGCAGTACTTTTGGCGTTGCAGTACTTCCAGGACTCTCTTCCTCTGGGTACGAATGTGATTCAGACGGACAACATGTCAGTGGTCTGGTACTTGAACAAACAAGGAGGAACCAGGTCATACCCCCTTTGTCGTAAGACCCTAAGAGTATGGCAGTGGGCTATATTCACCCAGCACTTTCTGTTTGCAACATACATCAAGGGTAAATCCAACGTGATAGCAGACAAGCTGAACAGAGCAATTTTGTTGCCCCACGAGTGGTCCCTCAAGACAGAAATAGCAGACAGGATATTCCACAGGTGGAGCCAGCCTTGCTGCATCCTTTTTGCCAGTCACATGAACATGAAATGCAGAAGCTACTTTGCCCTGGTTCCCCCTCCGGGAGAAGCCCCAAGGGAAGCACTCATTCATGATTGGCCCCTGGGTCTCCTCTATGCATTCCCACCAATCATTGGGCTAGTCAGATTTGGTTCCCCTTCCTTCGACTTCATCTTTTGGAGGACCCCTGGATTCTGGGCCCAGTTCCAGACCTTCTGACACACTCATCGGGAGAACTTCATTCCTCTGTGCAGTTCCTGAAGTTGACAGCTTGGCTGCTCCAATTCCCCATCATAGCCAGGTTCCATAACCTCTCTAATGAGACAAAGCAAATTCTCTTATCCTCTCATAAATCCTCTATGAGGAAGCTATACCTCAGCAAATGGAAAGAAATTTCTACATCGGACTCTAAAAACAATATTGATCCTTACCAAGCCCCTATGGCTTCTATACTAGAATTCTTAACCATGATCTTTAATAATGGAGCGGCAGCAGCAATAGTCTGTGTTCAACTTGCTGCCATTTCTAACTTTCATCTTGGATTCAAAGGGTTGACTATTATGTCACACAAATTATCCAAAGCCTTTCTCAGAGGGACTTTTCATATTAGACCACCTGTGATATCTCCCTATTCCCCATAGAATCTAAATGTTATGCTTTCCCGCATAATTCTTCCTCCATTTGAACCAGCTTCTTCATGTGACCTCAAATTTTTGTCATGGAAAACTATATTTTTCGTAGCTATTCTGCCCGCAGAGCTTCAAGCCTTGTCCATTAAGCCTCCTTATTTGATTTTCCATGCTGACAGAGTCTCACTTAGAACAAACCCCTCTTTTTTGCCCAAGGTGTGCAATGAACCTAATCGTAACCAAATTATTGATTTGCCAATTTTCTTCCCCAATCACTCCAACAATCTAGAATACATGCTGCACAAACTTGATGTTCACAGACAGCTCAGATTTTATTTGGATAGAACAAAAGATTTCAGGAAATCAGATCAGCTTTTTGTTTCCTATTCAGACTCCAGGAAAGGTATGCCAGTGGCTAAAACAACTCTAAATGGTTATCTGATTGTATCACCTTGGCTTTTCAGCTGCCAATATGACCTTACAGCAAAAAATTAAAGCTCACTCAACCGGAGCAGTATCTACATCTTCTACTTTTTCTGCCAGACTTCCTATTGATAACATTTGTGCAGCAGCCACTTGGTCTAAACCTCATACCTTTATCACTCATTACAAAATTGACAGGGCCTCCTTTGGATCCACGGTCCTGAGAAATATACTCCTTGAGCCACCCGAGGTAGATGGTGCTTGGGACACTACCCATTAGTAAGAATGAATGTTGAGATAGAACAACTTCTCATAAAGAAGTTATGTACTTACCATAGTGTTCCATGTGAGTTGTTCATCTCGCCTTCATTCTTACGTCCCTCCCTCCTACCCCCTCCTGGTTTTTCATAAGACCGAGATGCTAGATCCTTCCTGGTCACTCAACCCTTCTATACTTCCTCTTATGGAGTTATATATTGACATATGGTACTAGTATATACAGCAAACAAGATCTGAGGTAACTCTAGGTGCATCATGGGATAGGGACTTGACCTCGAGCTACTTGAAATTCTCAAGCTTTATAGTAGGCCGACTCGGAGCCGAGGGATCGGCTTAGAACCCATCAGTAGGAAAGAAGCCAGATGAACAACTCACATGGAATTTATGGTAAGCACATAACTTCTTTTTTTCTTATTTGGGATAGTATCGATTGCCCTAGCAAGGTCATCATTAGCAGTATACCCTGTCATGCCTTAATTAGGTACTGTTATTAGCTTTTCCAAGGATGGCATATGGTTCAAAAGGAAGTATGTCCTCTTAACAGACCTATATGGAACAGACCGACTTCATATATAAGAAAAATAACAAAAAAAGAAAAAAAAAATGTATGCAACAGATATTCTTTAATTGTTACAGTAAAAGCTGTTATGTTTCCTTTGTGTGCCATATTATCAGCATTGTAAGTGCACATTGTTTGTCAGGCTCTTTTTAAAAATCACTCTCATTTAATAAAATTTTGTATCAGTCTTTTCTGAATTAATCATTATTGAAATTTTTTTGCCATTTTTATGTATTCTGTAAGGAACTGCCAGTTTTGCATTCAAGAAAGATTTCAGTTAAATTGTCTGTTAAACTTTCCTCACAAATAGGTGGACTTAAACAGATTATTTCAGAATCTACTTTTCCCAAATGCTGCTTTTACATATTTCAAATTCATATTACACACGTAACTGAGTAGTATACAATGTGCCACAAGATAACTTGCAGCATTTTACATTATTGCCAGTAATGTAGTCTTATAAAACATTAAGGCTGGGATTCAGAAACCTGGGGTGCAGTTGTACTGGATAGGCTACTGTTTACCTAGCATCCACGATGAGGCCAAGAGTTCATCAGGAATCAGCAGTGGGGAAAATCATTGCAAAATGAGCAATTTCTTAAGTATCCTGATCTTGGCTACAACAGGGACTGCATTAAGAGCACATTTTCCTGAGAAGCAGCTGCCGTATGTGAGAAGGAACAGTTCTGACTGTAGAGCATGCACACACCCTGACGCAGCTCAGTGCACTCTTGTACAAAAGCAGCAAGATGGGAAAGGCATCTAGTAACATTAAGGGGCAATTACAGGGTTGCTTCATCTATGCATGACCAGTTTAAAGGATGGAAATGGCATTATAGGATATAAATGAAAATGAGGAAGCAAGCAGAAAGAGCAACATAAAGTACTAATAAATGAACAGGGTGGAGGTGGGGAAGGAAGGGTAACATTTTTTTTTTTTGACAGGTGCCCATCAAAAACGTGTGTGTGTGTGTGTATGTGTGTGCGTGTGTGTAGTAGAAGGTAAGACGGTTAGGATAGGAAGCAGGGAACATGTACAAGCACAGAAGAGAAGGCAGATAAAATTGCCAGTGGAGGTGCTGACACACTGAGGAAGGGGAGCACATCTGAGAAAGAGACAGATAAACATATGGATGGCAATATTTATTGGGAGTATTCACAACAAATAAGGGTAAACGGACACAAAAGGTGAGGGGGAACACCAGGAAAGGGTATATGGTTGGGAATAAGGTAAATCACCGTGGATGGCCCTCATCACTGGGTCTTGGCTGTGTTGTTGATGGCAGTGATGGCCAGGGAAGCAAATCTAAGCCACACAGGGAGTCTATATAGGCAGTCAGTGCATTCCTCTGTGTGCAGGTCTGTTAGAAAAATAAGGCTGAAGTATAATATTTTGCCTTATCAGCCATTAATTTATCTGTAGGCGCAAATATGCTTGGCTCAACATTTTTGTCCCTTTTCCAATCCTATTGTTCTAGATTCAAGTCAAGCTAAAAATAAAAATAGCTATCTGCACCAGGTTGTATTCCTATTACGGCTTTAAAAGTAAGCTAATAATTTAATGACTGTAGGTTAAAAAGGATTCTGTTACGGCAGCTAAAGATACTTGGTGAAAGAAATGAACAAAAGATAATACTGAGAAGTTGGCAACTCTGTGTTATTGATCTGGATAGCAAGCTACAATGTGTGTGTGTGTGTGTGTGTGTGTGTGTGTGTGTGTATATATATATATATATATATATATATATATATATATATATAGATACACACACACACACACACACACACACACACACACACACACACACACACACACACACACACACACATCAGGATTGCAGGATTTTGAATTTCTTAATTCTGTCTCTGTAGTAGAGTGACTCCAGCTTTGGGTACTTTATTATTTTGTAGTGTCATCCTTTTGCAACAGCTTATTTGTCTCTCCCCAGTTTAGTAATTCTTTGACTAAAAATAGGGGTTGGGAGAGGAGAGAGAGAGAGCACTGCCTCTACAGACATTAAGCTTCCTTACAAATCTTGTTGAGTTTTATCACCCTTTTTGACCTCTTTACATTTTAATGCCCAAAGGAGGATAGTGTTCAATTTTTTATGTATCCAGCTTTGAAGTGTATTATTTGTGATGGCACCTCTTTGTTTGTACTCCTGTTGGCAAGTTGAAAGTGGATACTAATAGAGGAGATAGTTCAGGGGCCTTTGTTCTCTGCAAGGAAAACAAATCTTTGGAGGAGGAATGAGGTTTAAAGGAAGGCAGGCATTGAATGAGCTATGTAATGTTCAGTTGAAAATGACTGTGTAGAAGATTGTATACTGAAATATGTCAGTATTTGTTTTCATTTATATAAATGTATGATTGCTTATGTCAAGTAATAATTCAGTAAAGATGTTTTACTATCACTTCATTCTCTTCCAGTGTCACTCTACAGCTCAAATAATACTTTGTTTAATAACTGCTGCTCAGTATTGATTGAAATAGGAAATCGTATTTCTCTAAATGGCTGTAATTGTAACCAAATTTTGTTTTGCTGTGTGAATGCTATAATGTTGAATATTAATACTTTCTGAGCTGCTGATAATATTATCAAGTCAAATAATTGTTTAATTAACTGCTGCTTTACTTTGATTGAAAGTTCTAAGCTGTGGCTGCCACTACCTATATTTATAATTAATGTATGTGCCATTTAAGTGACTTTTTTTTAAAGGTATTGCACCCCTTGGTCATCCGCTGCACATCGCCAGGTTGCTTTTGTGCTCCCTGACCTTCTGCACTCTGCAATACTCCACTACTAGCGTACTCTCTTCATTAATTGCTTTTCTTTTTCTCTTTACTACTACATGTTCTGATGCATTAAATTGTAAAAATTTGAAAACCTGCTTTTCTACTCCATTTTCATTCTCTCTCATTCCCCTTAACTATACCACTTAGTCCTTTCCGTAAAACTACAACTAGTTAGCTTTCTGTACTTAATATCTGCTACCCTTTATCCTTGAACTTTCCTCCTGCTATCCGCCTCTGTCTCTCTACAAATAACTAATTTCCGCCTCTGTTTGCTTCTTCATCTGCTTACTGTCCAAACTAAGTGTAATTTACACTATTATCTCCACACTTTTTATTCTTTCCTTTCTCTGTCTAGTATTCCTAATGCTCCTACTTGTTCCTCTGATAGGATTAAATTCATAGTCTGTTACCTAGTTTTTTTTTTAACCTTACAGCACAACACTATCTCTTTTTACCTTACTGATTGTTCCTGATGGCTTCCTCTTCAGAGTTGGGTCCAACCCACTCCCTTTCACCCTCACTCTGCTTGGGCTTACTCCACTCCCCTACCCCCAATTCCCACTCACCCCATTACCCCAAAACTTATATCCCATAGCCCCACCTACTACTGTAACCTAACCAGTCAAACTCCAATAGGTATTTCTTTAGCCCACCCACTAGCAGTTAAACTATCTGTCCTAATGGCTGTCTCTACTTCATATATTCTGTTTCTGTCTCATGCTCTAATACATCTAGTTCTACTACTGCAACTTCATGTCATACGTCTCAACCTCTAAGACCAAGAAATCTGGACAAAGCCATATATAATGGGGGACAAGCTCCACGTGGGTTTACAGAGTGGTCCTAGCAGCAAGGAACTCGAAAAAGCGACTACCTTCTGGATTTAAGTATCTTTGCTTTTTTTTTCACTGAAAATAGCTTCTGCTGCTTACTTTAAACTAGCCTGAACTGTTTTTTTTACTGATTACTGCATTTATTTAAAAAATTGCACTTAAAGTTACATTTATTCGAATTTAGTCGAAAGTTTGCTGTTTGTTTGTTTAATTGAACTGTGGAGGCTGCCCACTAAAGTGTGCTAGCCTGTGAACTAATTTATCACTGTCTCTGCATTTTCTGTGTATTTCTGCAAAAAAAAACAAAAAAACAAAAAATAATCCTTGTTTTCCTGCTTTTTTCGACTAGTTTAGACCAGTATACAGGCATTGCTGTATTCTGGGCTGTGGTGTAGTTCCTGTGTTGTCCATTACCTTACATGGATAAAAGGAAGTTTCTTTGCTCACCAGTGGGAGTGGGGAGCCTTGAGCAGCCTACCTATCCTTGGGGGAAGTGACCTCAGCACAAGAAGCTGTTAGTAATTGGTTGTTTGGGACCATTCCTAGCTCTTTTGTAGTTCACTGCTTAAAATCTGCCTTTGCGCGGTCGTGCGCATAGCCGCCAGTTAAACTTGGTTAAACAAGGTTAAACTTTTTCTGGCTCCGCCAAGTCTGCTCTTCAATTTTTCCCTTAGAACTGTTCTACTTGCAATCTAAACAGCCTATACTCTATCTGAAAAGCTCAGCACTTGCTCCTAAAGCATTTTGTATACAGGTAAAGCACTCTTAAACAAACGAAAAGTACTTCATTCACCTAAATTCTGTTGAGTACCCATTTCCCTATAGGTCCTTTCTGACATCAGTTACACAGCAATCGTTTTCACTATTTCTAGCATGTCGAAGGGTCAGTTGCTAGCGTCCTCTCCTGTTCAACTGGTGAATCTGGGAATCTTGAGGCAATGTTACAATTGCCTCATGTACACAGACAACCCTCTCCTCCTCCCAACAAATACAAACATATGCGAGAGATGCAACTATATAGACAAACTGGAGGCTGAGCTCTCTCAATTCAGTACTGGCAAGACCAGTCAGGAGGAGAAGGTAACCACGCACACCACAAACCCAGTCTCACATAGAACTATTACAACTGCAAACCAAACACATAAACACACAAAACATACTCAGAGGCTGATTAAAAATCTACCAAAACAACAGAGGCCTCCAAAGCAGACACCCAAGCAACCACCACCTCAAGACATAGCAAATGCAACACATAGTTCACAAAGTCAGTGTGCTAAACAGTCACAGCCCTTAAGGCCAAACAACATGCCAGACACACTTGTAATAGGTGACTCCATAGTCAGGCACACTGACGTCCCGCTCACCAGACTGAACAAGGAGAGGGTCACAGTAAGCTGCCTGTCGGGAGCTAGAATCCGCCACATAACACAAGCACTCAGGTCACTCCACAGCAAGTACAAATATGACTCAGTCATTGTACATGCAGGTGTGAATGACCTGAGACGTACCTCCCTGGACTACATGAAAAGAGACATAGAGGAGCTCTCTGATTATGTAGCCCAGGCCGGTATGACCCTGACCCTGAGCAGCATCTTACCCTCACCAAGAATGATGCCACAGTACAAAGACAAAATGATCAGTTTTAACAATTGGCTTAATTACTGGTGTCATTCAAAGGGGATCCAGTGTCTGTCTGCTTGGGATGACATGCTTGACAAGCCACGCTGCTTTGCAAGGGATGGTTTGCACCTGTCACCCCTGGGCTTCCGGATATTGGCCAAGGCTCTTGCCACCTTCATAGTGCCTTTTTTAGGCAAGGCTCAAATGACAAACCTACCTCCCTAGAAAACACAAGTGGAAAAAAACTAAGGGTAATGCTGCTCAATGCCAGAAGTCTAAACCTCAAGATGCACGCCCTCGAAGCCCTCCTCAGTATGGAGAACATCGATGTCTGTGCAGTGACTGAAACCTGGTTCAAGGCTCCTGAGAGCACCCCAGCACTATCAGGTTTTACCTCATATCATGCTTTCCGGCCCCAAAACTTGGACAGAACCACAAAAGGATGGGGAGTATCCATTTTCATCAAAGATACCCACACCTCCAGGTTAGTGGCAACGCATGAAGCATCGGAGACTATCCAGGTGCAACTAACCATAGGCAAAACTGCCTTACAGTTTGTAGCATGCTACAGACCACCCTCTCAAACTCAGGAACCCCACACAGCCTTCCTGAAGACACTGGAGAGTATGAATGTCTCTCCAAATACCATCATTTTGGGAGACTTCAACTACCCAAACATAGACTGGGAACATTACTCAAGCCCCAACACTCTAGCCCAAAGGTTCTTAGAATTCATAAACTCAAATGCAATGGAACAACTAGTCACCATTCCCACAAGAGGAGACAATATACTAGACCTGATCATCACAAACATGGGGACAAAATGCTCCACACCAGAAGTACATCCCTCTTTGGTAAGATCAGACCATAAATTAATCTCACTGGAAATCCACATCCTGCCCCCACCCCCTGCACAAAAGACCACAGTGAAGAACTTCTCAAAAGCAAACTTCACACTTCTTAAGACTGAAGTGGTATCTTTCAAGGCCCCTGGGCCAGTGGAAACCACAACCCACACTGCTGAATCCTTTGCAAATGCCTTCTATGGGCACCTTCAAGAATGCATGGATCATGCAATCTCAAATAAAACCAAGACCCATTCCCCCAAAGGCAGGCGACTGGTCTGGTGGACCCCAGCCATAAACAAACTTTACAACAGAAGGAGGAAGCTACTACATGACAGAGCAAAATCCCTAAAAGGTAAGGCATCTCTGATCAGTACTAGCAAAAAACTACGATCACTCATAAAATCATCCAAGGCCAACTTTGAGAGAAAAATCGCAAATGACACAAAAGACAATCACAAGGCCTTCTTTAGCTATGTTAGAAACCTGGGTGGAAACTCCCAGATATGCTCAGAGTTAGTCCAAAATGACACAAAATACACTGAACCCACTGACATTGCCAACATTCTGGCAGACAGGTTCAGTGCAAATTTCTCCTCCCCTTCCCCCCCAAAAGGAGAAATAACTATCCCAGCAGAGTGTAGCCTCCCTAACATCTCAGATGCCCAGGTGAGAGCCGCCTCTCTAAAGCTAAAAACACAGCATCAATGGGACGGATGGTGTCCCGGGCTGTGTGCTACATGAACTCCAAGAGGAACTAAACCCACACATAAGGCTGCTGTTTAATCTTAGCCTTACCACAGGATACGTACCCAAAGAGTGGCGTACGGCAACAGTGGTCCCACTTCACAAAGGCGGTGCTTCTACGGACCCTGGAAATTACCGCCCCATAAGCCTGATGAGCCTGGTCTGCAAAGCTATGGAGAGGATCATTATGGAACTCATAAACAAAGACATTGGGGACCTACAGACATTGGATCCTACCCAATTTGGCTTTGTCAAGGGCAGATCCTGCCTTCTGAACTTGGTCGACTTTTTTGAAATAGTCACTAAGGCCATTGATGAGGGTAAGGCAGTTCACACAGCCTACCTTGACCTTGCAAAAGCATTTGACACAATACCCCACTCGGGCATCATAGACAAACTCACCAGCTTAAATGTAAACCCATATGTCACAAGATGGGTTGCAAACTGGCTCAAGGACAGAACCCACAGGGTCAGAGTTGCTGGAGCTATGTCAGACTCTAAGCCAGTCACAAGCGGTGTCCCACAGGGCTCAGTCCTGGGACCTCTCTTGTTCGGCATTTATTTTTCCGAGGTACAGGCAAACATAGGAGGATTGTGGCTGACAAAGTTCGCAGATGACTGCAAACTGGGCCATAATTGATACTCCAGCAGACACAAACATCCTTCAGAGAGGCCTCATAGAAATGGATAATTGGTGCCAGAGCCATGGCCTTAAGCTAAACACCAAAAAATGTATAGTCATACCCTTTGGGAAAAACAAGGTACCGACAAATTACCACATAGGCGGTAATCCATTAAGTCGGAAGAGGTAATCAGGGACCTAGGGACCCAGGTTGACAGTAACCTCTCATTTGACACTCACATAGCCAAAGTGGTTAGGAAGACCTTCTATATTGCCCACCTTATCATGAAGGGTTTCACATCTAGATCAAGAGAGGTCATTGTGCCCCTGTACTCTTCTCTTATCAGGCCAATGATTGAGTACAATGCCCCATTTGGGATGTATCTCACCCAACACCTGCAGCAGTTGGAAAGACCCCAAAAGTTCCTCACCAAGAGGATAAAGGGTCTTAAACATATGTCATATGCTGCCCGACTGAAAAAACTCCAGCTCTATTCAGTTGCATACCACCTACTCAGAGGTGATCTGTGCCTGACGTACAAGACCATGTCCAGTCCTGAATTAATGGACATGCTCCACCTCAGAAAATCCAAATCCATCAGAGCCACGAGAACAAGTGACTTAAACCTCAACACAGAAATAAATAGAACATGCTGGAGGGACAGATTCATAACCCAGAGGCTCCCTACACTCTGGAACAGAATCCCAGTCCATGTTAGGCAGAGCTCCTCACTGACTCTATTCAAGAGAAATCTCGACGAGTGGATGGGAGATCGTAGGTTTTCCCCGGGGGTCATCTCTTTGTCACTACTAGACAGAGGCATAGTAAACTAAACCCTAAAAGGGCGTAGTATTCTCATCCTAAGGGGTGGTGTAAGCCACATACACTCTGGCTAGGCTTATAAATGCCCTAGGGCAGATAGCCTAGTATGAACCTATGAACCTATGAACCTATAAAGGCCCAAAATAGGGACAATTTTTTAAATATTGCTCTTACAAACATAGAAAGTTGATAGAATAACAGATTTTGCATTAGCATGAATTTTCTGAAGAGTATGAAGTCTATAATTCAACATCTGTCATTATTTTCTGATTTCAATCCTTAATAATTTGCCAATGATTTGCCAGAAAACCAAAATTTTATGAGGAGTAGACCAAAAATATGAGGCAAAAATCTGGACTTTCTGTAAAAGTCTGTTCAGTTGAGAGGTATGTTTCCTGTACTCAGCTCTACCTTAATAATCACTAAACCCACATCTGTAGCCATCTTCTTATCCAACCCAGCTGAAAGCTATTCATAAATATACCCCAGCCAATGTCACATAATTTCCCTCTACTCTTCTCTATGATACTAATTCTCCCTACAAACATTTCTATTCTCTGTTCAGGCTTTACCCTCTCCCTTCTACTCCACAAAATCATCTCTAAACAACTTCTTCATCCATTTCTCCACTCAACTATATTTTCAAAACCGTTCCTTTGTGGTGACATACATCACAGTATAGGACCTACTACCATTACTCCCCCCGCAACATCTAACTCCATTAACTGCTACAAATCATTACACATCACACTAAACCTACAGACCATTCACAATAAAACTACTGACCTTCATGCCAGATAGCCCACAATAAACCTGATGATATTGCCGCCACCGAGACTTGGCTAAAACCAAATATAAAAGATTCTGAATTCCTCCCACCAAATTACAGTACAATAAGGATTGATAGACCTCTCAAAAAAGGTGGTGGTGTTGCTGTCCTTTTCCCTAATACCTTTAATATATTCCCATATAGTGATCACATCCCTCAAGTCTGCAATGCCAGAATTCTGGTCCCCTTCTTAAAACTAAATAACTTAAAAAATCTTTGTATCATAGTTTTGTACATTCCCTCCAGCAATAATATATCAGTACTGGAAGAAATACTATCTTGGGTCTCCTGCACTATTAAAAATGAAACTATAATTCTGGGTAATGTAAATATTAACTGGTTAAATGTGTTCAAAATTTCCATCCTCATATATAAACCTGTTTCACTTCACCCAACTTATCACTTCTCTTGCAAGATATAATAACAATACTAAGGAAGATTCCATCTCAGCCTGGTTTCTAGTTTCTGACCCTTCTAAAATCTCATCAGCTGGTACCCTCCCCAAAATATTAAGTGATCACCTTCCTGCCTTTTTTAATTGAAATGTAGCCCCTGACAAATCATAACTTCAGACACATTAGGAATCTTACCCACTTCAACCCACAGACTTTTAACAACATCCTGAAAACTATCAACTGGAATAACCTAAAATGTCTCCCTCTCAATGATGCACTGCAGTACTTCAGCACTACAGGATTGCACCCCCTCAAATAAAAAGGGTGAAAACGAGCCATGCTCCATGGTTAATAAAACCTACTAAAGAGATAATGCTAACTAGGGACAAAACCTTGAAATAGTGGCAAAAATACAACCACTATTTTGATCTACCAAAATTCAAACAACTTTGCAACTAAGTGAAAAGATTTGTATACAAAGATAAGAAAGACTATTACTTAAAACTTCAAACAAACCATAAACATAACTTCAAACAATTCTGGACCTCAGTAGAATCACTTGTAAACCCCAGTTCAAAAAAGTAACCCATGCCCTTACCCAGGCAAAACACCAGAACAAATGGCAGGTCTCTTCAACTCACATTTCATAGACACAATAGCTAACATCACAGCTAACTTCTTGCAACCTCTAGCTACTACAAATCATTCTAATCCAGGCATACTATCTCACCTCTCCCAGCCCCATTTCCTCTCAACCACACTTACAAAAGGAATCAACTATAAATGCTTCATCTAAATTCTCACTCACTACGGTCCCAACTTCTACCATAAAAAGACGACTACTGAAACTAAAACTTAGCTCCAACACAGCAGACAGTTTACCCTCTGAATATGTAAAAATTGCTACGGACTCCATTGCCTACCCTATTAGCATACTCATTTACAGATCCATTCAAGAATCTTATGTCCCCAACCTTTGGAAAATACCTTATGTTCTACCCCTTTACAAAGGTGATAACTAAAGTGATATTTCTAACTTCTACACTATAGCCATTTTATCACCCATCTCCAAACTCCTTGAAAAGTGTGTATACATGCAACTTCTACACTTCCTGCTTAACAGCCAAATCCTGTCTTCAGACTCAATATAGATTCAGACCAGGTCATAGTACTACTACTGCCTTAATGCCCATCATGGACTTAGTCAGTAAAGCCCGCAACTCCAGGAAGATTGTATCTGCTCTACTTTTGAGTTATCAAAAGCCTTTGATACCATCTCTCACTCACTGCTTCTATCTCAGCTTTCAAGTACTGGTCTATCTGCTCCCTTGCTCAAGTAGTTTACAATTTATTTTTCTGGCAGACAACAGTCAGTATCTCCTTATCACAACTCCACCAGTGTCCCCCAAGGATCTGTATTAGGACCTCTAATTTTTTGTATGTTTATTAATAACCATCAGTCATCATTTAGCCAGGGGTCGCTTGTACAATATGCAGATGGCTCCACTATTATATTTTCTGCTGACACTACATCTCAACTGCAACATATCACTCAAACAACATTTACTTCCATAGAGACATTGCTTTACAATAACCATCTGTCTCTAAACCCAACAAAACCAAACTGATAATATTTGCCCCTGAGAAAATTACCTTCATAAATAAATCACAGTTCACCATGCTTTCCCAGAACAACACAACAGTTGAAGTAGTTAGCCACACTAAACTGCTGGGATTAATTATTGATTAAATGCAACATTTGACTTGCACGTAAGACACAGCAAAAACCTGGCATTCTATACAGGCTCAACCCCCCCCCCCCCACTAAACAAGTATTTCCTTCCACTTACCTACTTCCTTCCCTTGTCTACGGCTTTCCCTTGCTAACCCAAACTCCAGTGCTCACTGAAAACAAAACTAGAAACATGGTATAATAGAATTGCAAAATTCACAACAAATGCCCGCCTTTCTACCCACCGTTGCACACCCCAGAATGTATTAAACTGGCTGGAACTCTCCCACTATCTTGCCTATCTCCAGTTAATTACCACCCACAAGATAATTTGCAAACCTCTGGGCTGTCCTGCCCTGAATTCCTTATAGATTCACTATAATCCCACTACGTCCCTTAGATCAGAAAAACAATACCTTTTGCAAACCCATAAGCCTAAGCTATCTACTGGTCAACTAATTTACTCTTGTATGATAGCCAAAACCTGGAATGCCCTTCTATTAGCAATTTGCACCTCTCAGAGCTTTGCTTCTTTCAAAACATCTCTGCATAAACACTTGTCTGCTAATTGGATCTGTAATTGTATTAAACTTCCTCCTTCCTATTTTACTGCACATCTTCAAATGCAAATAATTTAGTATTTGCTGATTAACTTAACTAAGATTATCTAGGTACCCCTTCTTACTCTTTGTTTAACTTTTTACTATTACTAATATTTTTCTTATTCTCATTCTCAGCATTATACTCTGTATTGTACTCCCTGCTTTTACTAATTCCTGTTTGCCTCTGTATTTTCTGTCATATATTTCTATATACTTAATTGTCTGCAATATATTATGTTTCCTGTAACGTTGCTATAATTAATTGTCATTGTTTGGCCTTTACTCATATTCTATGTGAATTTTATTTAAGGAACTTTTTGTAAAATTTCATGCTGTCCATATTGTTAATTGTTTTTTTTGTGGAGTTTTTCTTCCCAGGCCTCCACTGGAAATGGGCTCTTCATGGCCCAGTGGACTATTCCAGAAAACAAATGCCAATAAATCAAACAATCAGTCAGTCTTTAATTGCATGCCTTCTGCTGCAAAGCTAGGAAAAGTAATCTTTTAAATGGTATAGTTTCATGCACTCTGCTTTTCAGTGTTTTTGTTATATACTGTCACATGATGTAAGGTGAATGGCAAGCAGTATACAATGGCATTGACATTAGCAAATATACCAATAAGAATAATGCTAATGATAACCATGACTATCAATATTAGTAATACATATACATGAATGTATGTATACATGTTTATATACCAGAAGGCATAACGGTTAATGTCTTGGAGAGGCTATTCTAGAATTCTGTCTGACAACTGGCTTGATGGTGGTCATCCCATGATTCAGCAAAAAAGACTGTCACAAGATCACATACAGGAGTGGCCAACATGCAACTTGGGCAGGCTTCCTTCACTAAGAAAAGACAAGTGCGTGATGCATTTTTAAAATGTTAACATTAAACTCATAGACTTTAGTTGTCAACTTTATTCACTGCCAAATAATAAACACCCTATCAACAGTCAACAAAATATGGAAACCAAGGAATGTGCCAAAAGAGCATGGCTGATATTATGATGCTCCTGTGTATTGCAATCATTTCTTCCCTTGCACTATACTGTATAACAACTTTTGGATGCAAGAATCAAATATATGTGTGTGTGTGTGTGTGTGTGTGTGTGTGTGTGTGTGTGTATATATATATATATATATATATATATATGTGTATATGTATATATATATATATATATATATATATATATATATATATATATGTATATGTGTATATATATATATATATATATATATATATATATATGGGTCTACTGCTTTTAGCCGGATTACATGTGGTCGAAAATAATTTCAGGCAACCCACTTCACCGAAAATGCATTTCACTGAAAACCCATTTGGTCAAAAATGGAATATAGCCCCTGCCCCACTGCAGTGCTACCCTGGAGTGAGAATATAAAGTTAGGGGGGGGGTGTGGGAGGCACAGCCCCCCACATAATTGCAATGTATTCACTGTTATATACTTGTGTATCCATTAAAAATGCATTGAAACATATAACGTCAGTTAAAAACTATTTGCAAAATTTGGTGGGCTATGCCCCCCTTACTTTATATTCTCACTCCAGGGTCGCACTGCAGTGAGGCAGGGGCTATATTCCATTTTCGACCAAATGGAATTCGACCAAATGTGCTTTCAGTGAAGTGGGCAGCCTGAAATAATTTTCGACCAAACGTAATTCGACTAAAAGCAGTAGACCCATATATTGCCTCTTATTTTTGGTCTGTTCCTCATAAAGTATGTGGTTTCTGGCAAATCGCTGAGGATTGACACCACTAAATAATACTAAATAACAGACATTTGAGTTTCAGACTTTGTATCCATCATAAAGCATATAATAATGTAAAATCTGTCATTCTAGCAACTTTCTACGTTTATAGGAGCAATATTTAAAATCTGTCCCTGTATTGGGGGCTTTGTCCCCCCATTGTTTTTGGCTTTGTCTAGATTTCTTCTGCTGAGATGTCAAGTCAATCAAGTACAGACCCTTGGATAACTGTATACACCTCAAAGTTTGCTTGCAAACAAATGACCAAATATATAAATAATGATCTAGAAGTTTATTGTGAGAACCTTACAATGCAACCCTTGCACCCTGAAGCTCTCCCAACCTCTTAGCTCAAGAATCAGAGACAAAGACCCAGAACAATGAACATATTTTAAAAATTAGTCTTATGTGCTTAGAAAGTTGCTTGTATAAACATTTTGCATTAGCAAGCATTTTCAGAAGGCTATGAAGTATAAAACTGAAGTGGGTATCGTTAAGTGTCTGCAGTCCTTAGTACTTTGCCAGAAAGCCAAACCTTTTATGAGGAGCAGACCAGAAATATAAGGAATAAACAGGGACATTTGAAAGCTATGCTCACTACACACACATACACACATTACATACCCTTGCACGCAATCACATACACACAACAAAAAAATTAATTATAGCCCATTGTATGGCAGTACACTTGAGATATCTGCTTGTGATCAAGTGAATAATTAAATTCATAAAAAGCTTAAACATGTATCTCAGCTCGCTGGGGTAAAAACCATAACATGCAACTCATTATAACACCCTCCTGCTCTCTCAACTTCATAGCTCAAAAATCAACGATGAAGATCCCAAATCAGGAACATATCTTTAAATATTTCTGTTACTTAGTTGCTAGAATAACAAACTTTGCATAGCAAACATTTTCTGAAGGATACAACATCTAAAACACACAGTCCTGTTGTTATTTATGAAAGAAATCCAAGCAGTTTACCAGAAAACCACATTTTTTTAAAGAACAGACTAAAATACCTCTTAACTTTTTTGTTCAAGAATTCTGGAAGAAATCAAAATGGGAGGACAAAGGACCAAAAGGGGCACATTTTAAATATTATTTTAATTTACCTATTGATTGAATGACTTGCTCAAAGTCACACAATGGGGAAATAGAGGTTGAAGGATTCAGGCCCTGTATTTTTTGACTAGAGGAGGCAGTTCTTTAACAGTTGAGAACCTTAAGCACCAGGCAGCGCTATTTCACTTAAAACGTTTAACAGAATAGCAGATACTCCATGGACATGCATTTTTGAACAAGTAAGATTAATGAAACTCTGACCACACTACTGACTGACAGTAATCCTCAGTGATTTACCAGAAACTGAAGAAATTATTAGAGGTCTGGCAATTAATGCAGAGCTTTAAGGCAATAAGCTCTGAATGAGCTCATTCCTGTAGTCAATGGTGCAGGGTTTGATTCTTTCTTCCTATATTTGCCTCCTGTGTGATTCTGAGCAAGTACCCTATCCATACAATACCCCTGGGTTGCCCTAAAATGGGTCTACCTGATTAAAAAGGATGAGACATATATGAGGCAGAATAAGGTATACTCCTTTTCAAATCTAAGAGATAAGATGTGTGAAACGTTAATGACTGTTCTTATGGACTGACTGTAATTTACTAGAAAATTGTGATTTTAGGAGTTTTGGTATATTGATATGAGAAGTTATGCAATCCAGGTCCATTTTCCTTTTATTATACAAACACAGACACACCCACACTTTTTATTAAAGTCATGATCAAGGGGTTTACTTCCAATTCATCTCTGTTTACTCGCTTCAAATTCTTGGCTTTCAAAAACTAACTTCCTGATAAGTCATCATGCAGACTAATAGTATTTTCTCCAAATGTGAGGTCAAAGTTTTAAAGCATTTGTGAAACTGCATGCAAATGCATCATCGGGGTTAAAGCAGTGAAAAAAAGAAAAACCTAAAGAAAGCACTTTAAAGAAAACAGCAGCTTCACTGTATTATGTAGCCAACCATGGACCTCCTTGGAGTCAGAACCAGGTGGCCACACAAATTTTGCCTGTTCAAATCTGCCACTGTGGAGAACTGTTCGTTAGGCTAAACCAGGAATCCCAGCAGTTAAGCTAATGTTTTATTTGGGTTTCTGTAAACTGTTTTCATTCTGTCTCAATATGATTATGAAATGGGTATGTAGAAACAGTAAATTATAACTTTTGGCAATGTGTGCTGTTTACTGCATGCACACTTCTAAACCACTTACAGCACATTACAGTGCACTTGTGATATCAGAAACAGAACTGATAATACAATCTGCACAGCTGTGGTTTTAAATCCAATTTTAAAATATTTTTGTGTGTTCAAAACAATGTGTTTGTATCATGGCCGTACGGATGAACAAGTTGTACAGAAGTGGAGCTGAGGATTTGAATAACATATTTGTTGATACTGGCTGAAATAATTGAACCTTCTTTCAGCAGTGGAGAAATAAAATACTGAGCTTGGGATGGTGATCTCCTCTCCTGTCCCCCTACAGCAAATATTCAAAACCCCAGTGTCATGGGAAAATACAAATACAAAGACATATATCAGGAACTTCTTTAATATCAGGGTCTAGAGAGTAAGTGTAATTTATCAGTACAATGAAGTTTTAATTTTTCTCACAATTATGAATATGGCCTTTTTCATAGGAGCTTGGAATAATTGTATGTATTTATTTGTTTTCATGCATGCATTTTGAAAATCACAAAAAGGAGATTTTTTTATTTATTAGGTCATTGTATAAGGTGAGGTTAAGCAGTAAGATTGTGTTAAATACTTTTCTTCTGTATTGACAGGGAATGTGGCAGAAGAATAGCAAATATTTTAAAATGGAACTGCATTTGGTGACTCAGTCTGATGTTGATTTTTCATCTGTTCATCAACTGATGGGTCCCAGATCTGACCCTTGGATCGGTCCTTAGCCACTCAATAGACTTTAAGATCTGTAGCTCGAGCTTCTTCCTTTACCCATAAGCCCCTGACTACTTATGAGTTACCTCAGATTTCATTTACAGCTTCAGTGGTAATACGTGGTCAGAGTTAGCTTGAGTGAGTTGGTTGATCCTTGTAATAAGTATACTCAAATATACTTTTTTCCAAAGTATTCCTTGCTGTCGCTCACATCAGGGATGCTACATACAAGCCTTAACCCTGCCTGCTCCTCATTTTACCTGCTATCTCCAGCAAATCACCACCACCTTTCACAAGTGAACTCTTTCCGTTCAACTGCTATTGTTTCCAAGACCGGACCTCCTGATAAAATAAATTTTAACCCTGCCTGCTCTGCATTTTTCCTGCTTTCTCCAGCAAATCACAGCCAGCTTTCACAAGCAAACTCTTTCCATTTGACTGCTATTGTTTCCAAGAGCAGACCACCTGATAAAATAACTTTTAACCCTGCCTGCTCTGCATTTTACCTGCTATCACCAGCAAATCACCCCCACCTTTCACAAGTGAATTCTTTACGTTTGACTGCTATTGTTTCCAAGACCAGACCAGCTGATAAAATAAATTGCAGGTGCTAGGAATACTGTGTTAAAATTTTAGGTCTATTTAATTTGCCTAACAGTGGTATCAGCAGCCTAATGGAGTTTTGAGTGTGGCCCAGCAGCAAGGAGCTAGCCCCTTACTCCCCCCTCTCAGCTTATTTCTTTCTGCAACCAGTATTATACCTCACTGTGCTATTTGCAGCCCCAGGACTGCAAGCTTATTTTTTCGAGCAGTGTAGCTGCCTACATGCATTTTCTGTACTCTCTCAGGATATTACCTCAAACATTAACTCTTTTAGGGTGCCTGTAGTCTTTTTGTTGTCCACTGTTTTCTGCTTCACACTTAATGTCTTATTAAAGTGCATTGCTTACCTCTGTGTTTCTTTTTGGTGAACGCTGACGTTCTCTGGCTCAACCCATTCCATTTGCCCTCACTGCACTTGGGCTCACTTCGCTCCCCTACCCTACACCCATTCCCACCCACCCCCGCTTTCATTTCCTTTATGCCTAAGTAAACCACACCCCTGATCTATTCTGCAATCACTCCCTCCTACCACAGCAACTTCCACCCCTCCCACTGCAATACTCGTACAGTCACTTTCTCCACTAGTACCACCAACCTCCTGCCACTACTAATCTTACTCTACATCCACTCAGTTTCACTTCCTCTGTCCTCACAAAACTCCTCTCAGAATGATATTCTATCACTCTTTACACTACTACAATATGCTATCTTGCTTTCTCCTCCTAGCTTACTTTTCCATTGACCTCCATGGCTATAAAATCAAATGCTATCCCTCCCCAACACTCACATACACCTCTCCTCATCTTCCATGCAAACATTATCATCATGTCATCACCAATACTAACCTTAGCTACAATACTATTCTCTTTCCTTTAAGACATGTACAACACACCAACCCTTGGTTGTCCATCTACAAATACAACCAACTAATAACCAAACTAAAAAACTAATCTTGTACTCATTAATATGGATAAAGCTCCAGTCAGATATCCATCCCAACCTAGGCCCCAACTGTAACTCCCATCCAAGTTCTTCTATATTAAACCAAAACCTCACTGATACTATTACATATACCTCATTACCTGTAATTCTGATCTTCTAATAACCAATTTGGCTCAGAAGCTTTGTAAACAAAATCCCTGAATTCCATTCTACCTTGGGCACCTACTCTCCAGAGATTGCGGTCATAACTGAAACCTGGTTAAAGCGCCACATCAAGGAATCTGAAATAACAAGAAATGGTTACAATATTATAAGACGATATAGGCTAAATAAATGTGGTTGGGGGTATAGCAGTTATTTTTAAAGATTCTTAAACTTGAAAAACTAAATTGTTCCCCTCCAGACATTCTAACTGCTAAAATTCTAATCACTTGCCTACATGTTAATCCTCACAAAGCCATTAATATTATTATCTACCTACCGCCAGGTAGCAACCTTCATAGCATAGAATTCCTCCTGTCCTGGTCATCTTTTTCTCTAACCCAAGAAAACCATCATCCTAGGTGATTTCAACCTTGACTGGCTCTCCTGCTGCTCTGACTCCCCTACCAAATTCAATAACTTTTAGAATTTCACCAAAACTATAAACTGTCCCACCCACACTGACAAACACTCCAGTAAAAAATTACTACTTGATGGGATCTTAACCAGTAAGCCAAACCTGGGGTACCAGGTGGGCTGTCTACCAGTCACACTAAGTGACCACACCCCTATATTTTTAGGCAGAAAAAGAATTCATATTCAAACCTGTATCCCTTACAAATACACCCACAGCAAAAATAATTTCTCCCCTGATACCTTCAATATACTATTACAACACAGTGATTGGTCCCTATTAAAAAACCTGCAACTAGACCCTGCTGTAGAATACTTCAGTAACAAATTCCCTAACATATTAAATAACCTTGCCCCCTCCAAGAAAATTTGCCAAAAATCCAAACAGTTACCATTGCTATCTAATGAAACTAAACTTCTAATGAAACAAAGGGATAGAGCCTGATCACTATACCATACAACCAAAAACAAAAGTGATCTCACCATTTATCAGCAGCTCAGAAACCAATGAGTCATCAGTGATAAAAAAAAAAAAGACTTCCTTACCTGCCAACAAAATTACCAGCACAACCCACAAAAGTTCTGGCAAAACATCAACCACCTCTTCAACCCTGGTAAAACCTCCACCCCTGCTCCCCTCGCAAGTAATACCACTGAGCTCTTAGACTCGCAGTTCAACTTTCACTTCATCAACTCTTCCACTTCTCTCTTAGATAGTAAAGTAAAAACCTATCACTCACAATCCACTCCCCAATGTCTGATGTCACTAACTCTTTCTCCTTTAAACCCATTCAAACTACCTACATGAGAAAACTTCTATGTAAACTAAAACCCTGCTGTCTGGTTGCCGACCATAGGTTCATAGATTCATAGATTAGTACTAGGTTAACTGCCCTTGCAAGCCTAGCCAATTATCCCTTGTGAGACTCAAACCCTGCACCTTGTGTTTGTCAGGCAAACACCTTAACCATTAGGCCAACCTCCCAACCAGCTTCCCAATGAGTATCTAAAACTAGCTGCTCCATCCATTGCCTAGCCCATATCCATACTAATAAATCACTCTATCTCAGAATGGTATTTACCTAAACTGTAGAAGATTTCTTATATTATACCACTACATAAAGGTGGCCCCTCTAGAGATATTCCAGACTACTGATCCATTGCCATCCTCTCTTCCATAGCCAAAATCCTAGAGAAATGTATTCATCAGCAACTCATTAATCACCTTACTCCTACTAACCTACTATTCAGCTCTCAGCACGGATTCAGACCTAAACATAGTACAAATGCAGCCCTCATAACCTTTACAGATACTATTTGCCACCTCAGAAATGAAGCTATTTTCCGAGACATGTCAAAATTTGACATGGTATCTCACCAGCTACTACTCAACAAACTTGCTACTTATAATCTTAATGCCTCACCCCTAACATGATTTCACAGTTATCTATCTAACCATCAACAGGTTTTACAAAATGAGAAAACAACCTCTCCCCACAATTACCAGTCACCACAGGGGGTACCCCAAGGCTCCATACTTGCTTCCCTTCTCTTTGTCATATTTACCATTGACCTTAATACTGCCAACATGCCTCCATCATTCAATGTACAGATTATTCCTGTCTTATCTGCTCAACCCACTCCCCTCAAGAACTTCAACACAAAATGCAAACATCTTTCTAGGACATTGAAAATTACCTCACCAGCCATCAACTCATCCTGAACCCAAATAAGACCAAGATAATGATCTCCTCTAACAAATCATCCAAACTCAGCACACTACCTCTCTCCATAAACTCCTGCAGTGGTACAATAATCGAACCCACAAATCAGACCAAGCTGCTTGGATATACTATAGATGATACAGTAAAATTGATAAACACATCTGCCTAGCAATCAAAGTCCAGTCCAGACTTTGGAACTAGCTCTCTACATGGTTACACCTTACCTTACAGAACAAGCTAGACTAGCCACTGCAAGATCTCACTTGCTATCCACCCTCCTCTACTGCTCTCAGATCTGTACCAACTTATCCAAAGATGACCTTAATAAACTAGAATCGTGCAATAAGAAAATAGATAATTTTGCCACCAGTCATCCCCATATAACCCATTGCTGCACAGTTCTTCAACTTCCCAACCTGTTAGCACTGAGTCAACTTTCATTTGCCCATAAAATCATATACAACCCCACTGACTGGCCTGCACTTTCAAACCTGGTCTAACCTAACTCTAACTGTAGGCCCAATAGGTCGTCTGGCAGACTAATGCTAAAAGTGATCCAGTCTCTCAACTATCATGCCAACTCCCTCTACTTCTTTAAAATAGCTGAGGACTAGAATACTCTTCCTCAGCACATCCCAAAAAATCCCAACTTGTCCGCATTTAAAACTACCCTGAAAGATTATCTAAATACTAACTGGCTATGCCCCTGTATTGCTCCTCGCTAGTTATTCTTCCTATTACTGCTCATCTCTCCTTACTAATATCTTTACCAACTAACACTTATAACCTCTTTGCTTCCTAAATATGACTTGCATATTATCTCTGTGATTTTTCTTTTGGATGTTGTATACCTTTGTATTATTTCATAATTTTTTATGTACCTTGCTTATTTTGCATACTCTGTAAAGTTTTGCTATTACCTTGTAGTCCTTATGTGAACTTGTTACATGCATTGTTTTTGTTGTATTTGTTCTTAACTACTTGTACTTAAGCTAATTGTACTGTACTGGAACTTTTCTCCCTGGGTCTCCACTAAAAACGGGTTTCCAACCCAGTCAGACACTACCTGGTTAACAAATGTAAATAAATAAATACTCCATTTCTTCACTTTTTTCCTAGTTTCTTGGATACACACACACACACACACACACATATATATATATATATATATATATATATATATATATATATATATATATAGATATAGATATATATATATTTATATATATGGGTCTACCTGAAAACGCCAAAATTTCTAAACGCTTATGATGAGAACACAGACACTGGAAGATCGACACTGGAGAAGACCTACAGTTGAGAATCCCAACACTGAAAACACCGACATATTAAGGTGAGTGTGCGATAGGGACGGACGTTAGGGTCAGGGTGTGGCTAAGGTAAGTGTGTGATAGTGACGGACGTTAGTGTAGGGTGCGGGTCAGGTAAGTGTGCGATAGTGACGGATTTTAGGTTTAGGGGCGTGTTAAGTGAGTTAGGGTGTGGGTAAGGTAAGTGTGCGATAGTGACAGAGTTAAGGGTTAGGGGTAGATTAAGTGAGTTAGGGTTAGGGTGCGGGTAAGGTAAGTGTGCGATAGTGACAGAGTTAAGGGTTAGGGTGCGGGTAAGGTAAGTGTGCGATAGTGATGGACCTTAGGGTTAGGGTTTGGGTTAAGGTTAGTGCATAGATAGTTGTGTATGTAAGGTTTAGTGTAGGTTTATAAGGTTTTTGATGTGCTTGTGTTGTTGTGTATGTGTTTTTCGGGAAAGGTATTTGTTTTGTTGATTGTCGGGATTGTGGTTTGTCGGGCATGTGAAGTTTCGTGTTTTTGAACTTTCTTTTTTTTTCGGTTTTGTCATGTCTGTTATTTTGTTTTCAGTGTTATCAGGTAGACCTATATATATATATATATATATATACATATATACACACACACACACATATATATGTGTGTGTGTGTGTGTATATATATATATATATATATATATATATATACACACACACACACACATATATATGTGTGTGTGTGTATATATATATATATATATATATATATATATAATATAGATAGATAGATAAAGGTTTACTATTAAATGTTTGAAGTGCCTGTGCTCGACTGGCTTGTGTTCAAAGGACACTTTTCAAATGGGCAGAATGCCGACTCAAAATACATCAACTAGACTACAGCGAATGGGTGGTGTAGTTCGAGTATCTGAGTTTGGCATTTTGAATGGAGATTATGGTTCAGTGAGAAACAGGGAATTCACTGTAGTGTGATCTCGGAGTTGGTATATTTAATTTGCAGGGGGTGTTGGGGTGCAGGAGGGCTTAGCCCCACCTTACAAAATAGTACAATTAACATACTGTTGACTGTAGAGTGTAATGGTACGTTAAGGTGCATAGCATGGGTGACTGACTTCACCTCCTGCTATGTCGAATACATCGAACTACGGATGTCAATGTATTCATTTTCGCCATGGTTGCTGTTTTGACATTCAGAATTCAGCATTTCGGGTCGACCATTGTGACTAGTCGACAAATACAGTTTCAGAATTTCAATAGTAAACCTATCTATATATATATATATATATATATATATATATATATATATATATATATATAGTTTCACTTCAGAATCTCGAACTTCTGAAATATCGAATTTCAGTAGCTCGAGACCTACGTGTTGAAAATGCACTTGCGCGAAAGTGCAGAATTCAGAATGTGGAAATATCGAATCTGTGGTTGTGGAGGCGCATACGTGCCATGGGATTCCCTGTGTTCTTGATGTGCGGTGTGGTATATGGATGTAGCTGGAGATTCAGGTAAGTGATGTTTTTGGCAAGGGATTTTAGTGTGTAAGTGTATTTGGAGTTTTGAGGTGTGGGTTAGTGTAGGTAGGTAAGATTGTGAGTGTGTAAGTGGTGAGAGTGGTGGTATTTGTACGTATGTGATGTGTATTTGTGCAACGGGAGTGTAGAATGTGTAGTTGTGTTTTTTGTGTGTTTGTGTGTTTGTGTTTTTAGTGCAACTTCGGAGTTAGCATATATAAGTAGTGGGGGGTGTAGGGGGCTTGTCCCCCTGCTTATATGTACAGACCGCACGTGTTTGTTTTGTTGTTTGTGTTTCTTTGCAGTGTAGGGAGGAAGGTGTATGTGTGCTTGTTTGTGTGTGGAGTGCGTATGTGGGCAGTCGCAATTTTGAATTTAGCACTTTTGGGGTTTCGGGTTTTTCAGTTTTCGGCTTTTCAGTCTTGAGATACTGAATTTCGATATTTCAGTATTTTGGGATTGTAAAGTGAAACCATCTATACACACTTATAGCTAAATTCATAAACCGTTGGTGTTAAGCTTGGGCCTTAAGGCCTTTCTCTGTTCTTTTTCCTTCATTACCATTGTTGGTATTTCTTATTGTTCATTTTCTAGTAACTCTTGGGGCATTTCTTTGTTACTGTTGCTAGTATTTCTATCTTGCACTGCCGCCTTCTCTTTTGGATAGAAGTGTTGCTTCTTATTGTGGTAGTTTTGGTTGGTGTAAAGATGTCAGAATAATCTACTAGTTTCAAAAAGTGCTCATCTTGCTGGCACAAGATTTCAAATTCGGACAGCCATTCATTATGTGTGTATGCTTAGGTTCAGGACATCTCGAAGTTTCATGTGACATTTGTGCTAGCTTTATAGAACTGTGGTTGAAAGAAAAAGTAAGCTGATTTTGAAGGGTCTTCTGCCATCTTCTGCCTGTTCGAACTCTGGAGCACCATCTTCCTCTAAAAAGTCTTCAAGGGATACTGCAGAGATAGATGTAAGGATTCAAGGAAGCTCTTGGATTGCTCTGCTGTTTTGACTTCTTTGGACTTGGCTCTGCCCAAGAAGTTGTTGGCTCTGACAGTCTTCTAGAGCTTGACCCCCAGTGAAAACAAAACCAAAATTGTTTGATCTGTCTGCTCGTTCAGCTCTGACCAAGTCCAAATTAAAATCTCTGAGGTTTTTTCCTGAACCAGCCTCCTCAAGGCCTCACTCTCCCTTCCTGCAAGACACACCTCAAAGAGCTTCCTAGCTACATAAACTTCCATCAGATCATCCAGGAGCCTATAAAAAATGTATGAGGACAGGATGATGAAAATAATTTCTGAGAGAGCAGATTCAATTGGGTGTTTTACAGGCTTTTTCTCACATCAGACCAGTCAGCCTCCTCACCTCAGAACCCCAGGCTTCATATTCTACTCATATATTTCTTGTGGTTTTGGACCTTTTGGACCTGAGATTCCTGAGCGTTTCCGTGCCACATCTGAAGACTTGTTATTCTTCTACTCCGACACTCTCTCTGACCCAGATGGGTCTGAACCTGTTGGATCCAGAAGGATCTTGGGGAATAATGTTGGCACCAAATCCAGTGGATTAGGATCAACTCCAATTGTATAGGAGCCATCCCCCAGAGCTTCAGAGCTAGACAGCTTGGCACTGACATCTGCCACAAAAGCAGAGCCAAGGGGGGAATAGGGTTTCATCCTTCACAGGCTTCTTCGGATCTGGTGGGAGCAAGGCTGAGGTGCATCTTAACTTCACCTTTTGAGGTAGTGGAGAAAGCTTTCTCCTCGTCATTGGAAGATACCCTTAACTTCTTTGGTCGACCCTACACTCATCTGCCTTCTATGGAAGCTGAGCCTCTTCATGCAGTCCTGTCAGTACAGCCGGCTAGATCAAGCCTTGAGACTGCCCTTATTTAGGACAGTGCTGGTACTTCTGAGTTCTCTCCAGAACCTCCCAGTGAAGAAGCCCCCTTGCAAGTGGACATGCAAGTGGAGGCGCATAGACTCCCCACAACAGTCTTTAACTGCAGACACTGACTTTGATGAAAGGAAAGGTTCCCCAGATCACCCCTTGAGGCTGTTTCATTCTGAGCAATTCTCAAATTTCTGAAATGGAAAAGAGGCTGGTCTTCTGATTCCCCATTCCCAAGAGGAGTCAGTATTTCTTGAGGCTTTCTGGACTGGCTCAGCTATGGCTTGGGTAGTCCCCCCAGCAGATGAGATAGTAGACCTCATCTCTCACAGAGCTTGGAAGGACCCAGACATCATGGAGCCTATCCCTAAACATCCAGGCAGATATCTTATTTCAAAGATAAGTTCATTGGAGCAAGAGTCCCCCACTGGAAGCTATGGTGGTTGTAGCAGCCACCAGGAAAGTACTAGCGAAACAGAGTTCTTCTGTCCATCCTCCTAATAGGGAATCTAGGGTGTTCTACCTATGCTTCAGCAACCTTTGCCATCAGGTCTCTGGATTGTTTTGTACATGTTGCCAGGTTTTAAAGGGGACTTGATCAAACAGTCTTTCAATAACTTTTCATGGTTCATTTTTATGGCAGATAAAAAAAAGTTTCTTTGCAGCTGGCCACCCTCCAGTCATTATCCAATGCTTCTACGAGACTGATAACTCATGCCTCAGAGGGAGATGCTGCAGTGGCTTAACTGTTAGAAGGCATGCATGAATGCACCTTTGTGTTTTTACAGAGCACGTCAAGTCTTCAGTCATCTGGTCCCCTTTTGAAGGGTCCACTTTATTTTGTCCTGTGGTGAAAGACACTATCCAGGAGCGAGCAAGTTAGGAAGGTACTTTCTGCTATAGGAATCCATTTTTCTACACCTCAAAGGATCTTCTTCTGAAACCAGAAAGGGGGTAGAAAATTGTGGTTCTTCCCAAGACTGCTTTGGAGAAAGATTCCCTCGTGGCAAAGGGGGAATTCTAATAGAGGACGCTGTCCTCTTGACAGAGGTGGCTCGCAACATCAGGGTTTCAGAAGTTCATTCTCGGATAAGCCCTTTCAGTATTCCTGAAGGATTACCTGGCTGTTGCACTCTGGAGGCAGTTGGGGGATGCCTATCTCTGCACCTACAAACCTGGACTGCAATTACCAAAGATTCTTTTTGCAGAATATCATATCCAGAGGCTATTATGTACCAATTTCCCTTGCTCTTGCAAAGCACAACAGAAAAATAGCTGATGTTAAACCCAGTCAGAGGTAAGCTGCCACTACAGAAATAAAAAAGCTGCTAGAAAAATAGTTATCTAACTGATCCCACCAGACCAGCTAAGTTCTGGAACTTACTCAGGATTCTTTTTGATGCCAAATAAGACTGGGGACTTCAGACTAGTTTTGAATCTCAGCAGTCTAAATCAGTTTGTGAAACACTCAAATTCCATATGGTCATGGCTCAGTCCATCCTGCTTCTTTTGAGTAAAGACGATTTGATGTGCTCCATAGGTCTTCACAATGCTTACTATCATTTCGAGATACACAGGTGCTACAGAAGACACCTGTGAGTCTGGATGGGAGCCAGTCACTACCAGTTAAGAACCCTGCCCTTTGGCCTTACTTTAGTCCCCTAGGTGTTCACCAAATGTATGGCAGTGGTTGCATCTCACCTGAGACTGCAAGGACTCTGGGTCTAGATGAATGGCTGCTATCTGCTTCCATCAAGCCTCTACTAATTCAAGCCAGGGACCACTTGCTCCATCTCTGTTCACAGCTGGGATTACCATAAATTACTTCAAGTCTCTCAGCTTTGACCATCACAAACTGCGGAGTACATTGGTGCCCATCTAGATATGAAATCAGAAGTGGCAAGTCTTCCTCAATCAACATTAGAGACCTTAAGTAAATAGGCAGTAAATATCCTTACTCTTCGTTCACCTCAAGTCAAACTAGTGCTACAACTGTTGGGTTCCATGGCAGCCTCCATATTTCTAGTTCCTTTGGTGCAGTTTCACATGAGAATGCTATAGTGGATCCTAGAGGTACAGTGATTGATCAGGCATCAGTCATTGTTGACTCCCGTTCACATAACAGAGGTTTGCAGATAACACGTAGCATGGTGGATTCATGTGGAGGAAGTTTCCTAGGCCCACCCTTTCATACTCCCTTCACCCAAAGCCACTGTGACTTCGGATGCCTCCCAGCTTCGGGGTGAGGGGCATTACTTGGGAAGCACAATTCAAGGAGCTTGAACTCAGACAGGGACCAACTGTCACATCAGAGTTCTAGAAAAGACAGCAGTCCTGTATGTGCTGTTTCAAGATGTTCTCCAGCAGTGGGGAACCAGATCTCACCCACTTTATAGGGAGGCAGTGAGCGATCCCTTCTGACTGCTTTCTCTTGGCAATGCATATTCCAGGGAAAACCATTGTGCTAGTAGACAAACTAAGCAGGTCCATTTTAATCCCTTATGAGTGGTTTGTCAACTAGTCAGTGGTGGGCATGGTCTTTCGACAATGGGGTCCGCCATGCTGTGATCTTTTTGCCTCTCCCTTGCCCTGGTTCCCTTGGAGGGTGAGTCACTGAGAGATGCTCTAGTTCATGACTGGCACTCTAGTCTATTACACACCTTTGCTCCCACTCTTATTATTCACAAATTTATTCAGAAAGCTTACCAGCAGAAGAGCAAGGTGATTCTCATTGCTACATTCTGGCCTCACCAGGTATGGTTCCCCTTTCTGTGGCCTCATCTTCTTCATCTTCCATGAGTGTTGGCTCCTTTTCAGGACCTTCTGCCTCATCCGTCTAGATGGCCTTACCCAGACATTCTATCCCTCAAGTTGACTGCATGGTTTCACAATTCCAGTAATGACTAGAAGTTCCAGGCTTTCCTGCCCTATTTGCCACATTCATATGTCATCTCAAAAAGCTTCCACTAAGAAACTTTAAAAGGTAAATGGAAAAGATTCTCTGTTTCAGCCCTTCAGAGAAAGATCCCTTTTCTGTGCCTTTTCCAGCTATTTTTGATTCTCTAGCTTCCATCTTCAATGCAGGAGCTAGTTATTTGACTGTTAAGGTGAAATTGGCTGCCATCTCAAATTTTCACACTAGCATAGATAGTTTTTCATTAGCTTCTCTAAAGTTATGTAAAGCCTTCTGTAATGGGGCTTTACTGCTCCATCCTCCAATAAAAGATCCTGTATCTTCATGGGACCTTACACTGTTAACATTTCTGCTCCAGAAGACACTTTTTGTAGTGGTCATTACCTCAGCTAGATGGTATCAGAACTTCAAGCACCTCCTTCTCAACCACCTTACTTGATTTTTCACAAGGACAGGGTGTTCATAGGTTCATAGGTAGGTACTAGGCTATCGACCCAAGGGCCTACGTAAGCCTAGCCAACAAGGTTCCCTGGCTTACGCCACCCAAGAAAGTTATTTTCCTGTGCCACTGTCGAGCAGAGACACAGAAGTGAACCCTGGGGTGTATTTCCTATTTCCCATCCACTCATCAAGATTTTTCTTGGAGTGCTAATGAAGAACTTTGCTTGACATAGATGGGTAGCCTGTTTCAGAGTATGGGAAGTCTGTTGGACAGGAATCTATCGCTCCAGCATGTCCTGTTTATTGTGGTGAAAAGGTTTAGGTCCCTAGAGCGTGTTGCTCGGAGGTATTGGAATTTCTTTAGGTGTAGCATATCCAACAGCTCTGGGTTTGACATAGTTTTATATGTTAGGCAGAGATCACCTCGGAGTAGGTGATATGCTACGGACTAAAGCTGGAGTTTTTTGAGGCGGTTAGTGTAGGGCATTTGTTTGAGGCCAGTAATCCACTTTGTGAGGTACTTCTGTGGCCTTTCCAGATGCTGCAGATGTCTTGTGAGGTACATTCCAAAAGGGGTGTTGTACTCTATAATGGGTCTAATGAGTGTCGAGTAGAGGAGAACAATGACCTCTTTTTTTCCTGGATGAGAACATTTCTTGACTACTGTGGCGATGTGACTATCAAAGGAGATACTACTGTTCACCTGGGTCCCAAGGTCTCTTATCACACATTCGGTGTTAAGTAGATTGCTGCCTATGTGGTAGTTCATAGGTACAGAGTTTTTACCAAAGGGGAGGACACTGCACTTTTTGGCATTGAGCTTGAGGCCATGGCTCTGACACCAGGCATCTGTCTCAGCGAGGCCCTTCTGTAGGATGTCCACATCATTTGGGGACTTGACTATGGCTCCTAGTTTGCAGTCATCTGCGAACTTCATTAGCCAGAGGCCTTCTATCTTAGCCTGTACTTCAGAGAAGTAGATACCAAACAGGAGAGGTCCTAGGACAGAACCCTGTGGTACTCCACTTGTCACTGCTTTGAGGTCAGATTTGAAGTCTGCAACTTTTACAATGTGGGTTCTGTCAGTGAGCCAGTTGGCAACCCATCTTGTGATGTAGTGATTTATACCTAGTTTAGTGAGTTTAGCTATAATTCCAGAATGGGGGATGGTGTCGAAAGCCTTGGCAAGGTCAAGATAGGCTGTGTGAACCACCTTACCCTCATCTACGGCTTTGGTGACTGCCTCAAAGAAGTCGACCAGGTTCAGGAGACATGATCTGCCTTTCACAAACCCGAACTGGGTGGGATCCAGAGTTTGGAGATTACCAATATCTTTGTTTATGAGTTCCATGATGATACGTTCCATGGCCTTGCATACCAGGCTCGTCAGGCTAATAGGTCAATATTTTCCGGGATCAGTGGTGGCTCCCCCTTTTTGGAGTGGGATAACTGTTGTGTGCGCCATTCAGTGGGCACAAAGCTTGATGCAAAGCTATTATTGAACATGGTGCTTAAGTGGGGAGCCAGTTCGTTCTGAAGTTTGTGTAAAACGCAGCCTGGGATGTTGTCCGGTCCCATGGATGCTGTATTTTTTGCTTTAGAGAGTGCAGCTTTTACCTGCGTAGTTGTGATTACAGGGACACTGCATTCTTCCTGTATAGATATGGGCCCTTTGGGGGGGGGGGGGTAAAGTTAGCACTGAACCTATCTGCCAGGATGTTGGCAATATCAGTTGGCTGTGTAATTTTCGTGCCTTTGTACTGTAACTCAGAGCAGATCTGGGTGTTGCCATCGAGATTCTTGACATAGCTATAGAATGCTTTGTGGTTGTCCTTAGAATTAGTAGCAATTTTGTTTTCATAGCTAGCTTTGGAGGATCTTATAAGGGATCTCAGCTTCTTACTGAAGCTGACCAGAGAGCTCCTCCACTCATGGGCTTTTACTCTCTTTTGCAACAGTTTCTTCCTTCTGTTGTACAGTTTGTTTATGGCAGAAGACCACCAGATTGGCTTCCTTTTTTTGGAGGATAGCGTCTTGGTTCTGTTTGGGATAGCACAAACCATGCACTCGTGTAAGTGCTTATAGAGTGCATTTGTGTAGGATTCAGCAGTTGTAACTGTATTGTCCATATGCATGGGTGTCATGAAGTTCACCACTTCTGTCTTAAGAAGCATGAAGTTGGCTTTGGAGAAATTTTTTACCGTGGTTTCCTTAATGGTGGGGTGGGATGTGGATATCTAGGGTGATTAGCTTATGGTCGGATCGGACCAACGAGGAGTTGACTTCAGGTGTGGAACACCGGTCACTAATGTTGGTAATAACTAGGTCTTAGGATATTGTTGCCCCTGGTTGGGGGTGTGGATAAGTTGATCCAGGGCATTGAAGTTTATGAATTCCAGAAAGCGTTGAGCTAAGGAGTTGTTACACGAGTAGTTTTCCCAGCTAATGGTGGGGTAGTTGAAGTCGCCTATTATTAGGGTATTTGGTTGAACCTTAATATTTTCCAGTACATCAAGAAAAGAGGAGTGGGAATCCTGGGGCATGGTGGGGGATCTGTAGCAAGCTACAATTTGGATTGCAGTTTTGCCCAGAGTTAGTTGCACTTGGATAACCTCGGATGCATTATGCTGAGCAACTAGCCTGGAGGTGTGGATATCCTTAATGAATATGGACACACCTCTGCCTTTGGTGTTTCGGTCCAGGTTACATGGCCAAAATGTGTGGTATGAGTTATAGCCTGGTAGTGCAGGGGTGCTCTCTGGAGCCTTGAACCAGGTCTCAGTCACTGCACAGATATCAATGTTCTCCATTTTAAGGAGTGCCTCGAGTGAGTGCATTTTGAGATTTAGAATTCTAGCATTGAGTAGCATTACCCTCAGTTTTTGCTTGCCTGTTCCTGTTACGATGGTGAATTTGTTATTTGAACCTTGCCTAAAAAAAGGCACTATAGGGGCAGCAAGAGCCTTAGCTAGTATCCGGAATCCCAGGATCGACAGGTGCAGGCCATCTGTGGCAAAGCATTGTGGTCTGTCAACCATGTCGTCCCAAGCAGACAGATACTAGATTCTCTTAGAATGACACCAGAAGCTTAGCCAATTGTTGAAGTCAATCATTTTGTCCTTGTACTGCGGTATCATTCTGGGCAATGGCAGAATGCTACTCAGGGCTAGGGTCATACCTGCCTGGGCTAGAAGATTGGAGAGCTTTTCCATGTCTCTTTTCATGTAGTCCAGGGAGGTACGTCTCAGGTCATTCACACCAACATGGACAATGACAGAGTCATATTTGTACTTGTTGTGGAGTGACCTGAGTGCATGTGTTATGTGGCGGATTGTGGCACCTGACAGGCAGCTGACCGTAACCTTCTTGTTTAGCCTGGTGAGTGGGACATCAGTATGCCTGACTATAGAGTCACCTATGACTAGTGTGTTGGGTACATTGTTTTGCCTTATTGGCTGTGGTTGAATGGCACAGTGAGTCTGTGGGCTCTGTGTTATTTGGGTTGTGTTGGGGGATGGAGGTTGGTTGCGTTTCTGCTTTGGAGGTCTCTGTTGCTTAGACAGATTACTATTGAGAGCCTCCGCGAATGTTTTTGTGTTACTATGTGTGGATTTTGGTGGTGTAGATTTACTGAGACTATGTGATGAGTGTGGTGTGGTGCAAATGTTTACCTTCTCCTCATGACTGTCAAGTTCAGTCTTGGTTGGAGAGAGCTTTACCTCCAGTTTGGCTAGATAAGTGCATCTCTTACAGGTTGTAGTGTTGGGTGGTAAGAGGAGAGGGTTGTCTGTGTGCAAGAGGCAATTTCTATATTGCCCCAAGATGCCCAGATTCATCAGATAGACAGGAGAGAACACTGGGAGCTGACCCTTGGACATGCCTGAACAAAAAACTATTTTCCTCTAGATAAATGAGGAAAGCGAGTACAAGAGCAGTTTTTCTCTAAGCAAGTGAGAAAAGTAAGTACAAAAACAATTTTCCTCTAGGTAATGAGGAAGATTGAGTGCTATAGTAATTAGTAGCTTATTTAGTGCTTACAAGTTCTGAACAAGTGCTGAGCATGAATAAGTGAATTTAAGTGCTAAAACTAAGAATCTGTATATGCACTAGATGAGTTACAGGACAGAGACAAGTGCAAATGCAGGCTTTCAAATCAGAAAGTTGAGAGAGATGGAAGAGATTGCCCAAACGGCCAATAACTACAATTTCTAGGCCAGAACTACTCCTTATGTGGTAGACAGGTTACCTAGTGCTTACCACTCCCACTGATAAGCTAGAAGGCTTCCCTCCAACACAGAAAGGCTTGGGGGTCTCAGAAGCAGTCCTGGATGCAGCAAATCTGTATCTGGAACACTAGTTACAGGAAAGGTAGGAAACAGGCTTACAGTTTTTTTTTTTTTTTACAGAAAAGTAGTAAAAACAATTCACATGCAGTGCAAGCTAGCACACTTGAGCATGTAGCAATATTAGACCAAACACAGTTTAAAAAATGCAATTAAATTAAAAAGGACTAAAAACAAGTGCAGAAATAGTTTATTAGGTAGAATGTGGTAAAGAGATGGGACTGGGGGAGTGTCCCAGATCAAATCTACAGTGGGGCGGGCAGCTGCAAAAGCCACCAAATTTAAACTACAAACCAAAAATAGGGAGGGTGGGTAGGACAAAATAGTTTCAACAGAGATCTAAGCAACAATTAACAAACTGTATAACCAAAAAAATATACTCAGCTCTGTATATTTGCAGATAGTCTGGAAGGCAGTCTCTCATAACACAGGTTCCAGCAATTTTCTCTTCGGACTAACTCTTCCTTTTTTTACTTGAGGTGGTGTCAGAAGCTAATCTTAATCAGTCAATCAGCTTACTAGTTTTCTTTCCAAAATTCTGTAACAAGGGAGAATATATTTTTCATTTACTAGACGCTCATAGCTCATATTTTACTTTCACAGAACTAAAGATTTGATGAAGTCAGAACAATTGTTTGTATCCTTGTCTAAAGTTAAATTTAGCACAGCAGTATCAAAAGGGACTCTAGCTCGATGGCTCACTGATTGCATCACCTTCATTTACAAAAATAAAGGCCTGTCATTACCAAAATATCTTGAAGCACATTCCACAAAGTCTATGGCCACTTCATCTGCGTTCTGGTCTAAAGCATCTATAGATGACATCTCTGCAGCTGTTACATGGTCCAAAGCTCACACTTTTATAGCTTATTACAAGTTTACATGTTGTCTAGGAATAGAGCAGCTTTTGGCTCCACAGTACTCTGGAATATCCTTCCTTGATGACCAGCAAAGATGATTGTAGCTGGGGACTTTGTCCCATCAGTTGAGGAATGGACAAAAAAGACATCATCAGATATTATAGTTAGCGCAGATGCAGAGTTATGGTGAGTACTTAGCTGTTTTCATCCTTCCTCAACTTCCCACCCACCATTCCCTCTTCCCTGTTTGTCTGGATCTAAAGATGTCCAAGATATTTTTAAGTGGCATAGTGCTTACGCTGATGAATTGCTTGCATTGTTTAACTTGTATTCACTTTAGCTGATGATTCAAATATGTTTACAAAACACTGGCTGGTATGCAAATAAAGTACCATCATCTTGGGGTGCCTTCTCATATTCTGATTAGATTTTGGGTCTCTGTTAATTTTTGTTTTTGTTTTATTATTAGTTTGTACATATTTTTTATATTTTTGATTTAGGAAATGTAATTGTTGTCGGAAAATATATACCAAGAGGGATGCATTGGTACCAATTCAGTATCTTACACATATTCAGAAACTCAAGTAGACAGACTTGCAGAAAGTCACATACACACCACATTACACACACACACAGTTGTACACAGAGGCTAATGCAGATGCACGCCGAAGAATCAATCAAATATATATATATATATATATATATATATATATATATACACACACACACACACACATACATAGGTTTACTATCAAAAAGTTGAAAGTAAAAAAAAAAAAAAATCTATTCAGTTGATCGAACTGACATTCCGAATTTGGCAGTGTCATTTGTACGGATTGTTAAAAATCATCACCTTGACTTCCGCATTCGAACAAATTCAGAATGTCAAGAGGTGACATCAGATCCTTAAGAAGTTGTGCTGAAGCTGCCGTACAAATTGTATGTCTACAGCACAAATTTTTACAATTTTGCAGGGCCCCCCCCCCCCTGAACTCCATATGTGGGGGGGCTGCACCCCCCCCACAGCCCTGCAAATTATATATTCCACCTCCGAGATCGAACTACAGTGAGGAAAAGGTAAATTTCCTGATCCCCACTGTAGTGCGATCTGTTATCAGAATGTCGAATGTACACTACCATTCGCTCTTGTGCATTTGAACATTTTCAAAACAGCATTACGGAAGCTAGAAAAGACGCATTCGAGCATCCCAGTTTTGTGTAACCATATATGTATGTGTGTGTGTGTGTGTGAGTATATATATATATATATATATATATATATATATATATATATATATATACACACACACACACACACACACACTTAATGTACGTAGCATTTTTATTTCATGTCGTGCTTTGTCAGCTAGAGACAGTGAAAAGCATTAGTCCACCAGCCCCCCCACTCACACACACATTAAGGCATTAAATTTTCACACAGTGCTGCTCCTTATATAACAAATTTTAAACAAACCAAATATGAGAAGATTAGTGGTGAAATATACTATGAAGTAAATTTCCCAAATACAAAATCAAGAAATTGCACAAATGAAGTGATGTTTTTGCACTTTCCTGATTTTGAGATTGAGAAAGAAGATTACTGTGTTTTCCTTAGTGCCTAAGCTGAGATGACCCCACCCCCCATTTTTGACTGAAATAAGTCGCAATGGATAAGGGGGCTAAGACCACCATAGAAGAAAATAGTTTAAAACTTCACATAATAGACATTTGGCTGAGTTTTATGCTACCTTTTCCTGTGATACAGGTGTATTTTATTTCATGTCTTTATATCTGTCCATTGAGTGTGGAACTTGAAAATGTCAAAAACTTGATGGCCAGAAATGGCTACTGGAAAACTAAATTTGTTACTTATGTGAAGGCAGACTAAATTATCCTTGCTGTATCGAGGAAGAAAAGTTAAATACATTAGTTACAGTGCAAAGGTTTTGTTTGATATCATTTTAAATGTTTAGTTTTACAGTAACAACATTTTTGAGGAGAATTCGCTGAGAGATTGCAGTGCTAAGTTACTTCAAAGAAAAATGAGTAGGAATGTGTTATTCATCACCTGTGATTAATTCTACCAGCTGCCAACAGGTTTTATCTTGTAAGCCCAAGTCACCTATGAAAAGAGGCGTTTGCTTCTCATATGTGTTTACTCAAGCAACAACTAAAAAAAGTAATAGTGGTTTAATGCTTATGTTGATTTACTGCTTATTTTTCTTAAATTGCTTTGGACTTAATTGATCTTGTACATTTGGAAATTACTTTCTGTGCATTACTATGGGTCTTGTTTAGCAAGTACTCTTGAGAACTGCGATAATTCCAGTAACATTAGTTTCTGATTACGTGAATTCTTAAGTCAAAGGAAAAGTCTTCAGCTGTATTCAGTTTTAAGAAAAATCACACTCATTGCAAAAAAATCTGGAGTTCCAGAAGATCACAAAACATTTATATCAGGATAAACAAGACAGAGTGCACCGTCCCCCACACAAAAAGCAAAAACTTATCACACTAACTGCTGTGTGGACTGCAGAATGAGAAACAGGTTAAATGTAAAATAAATACCTACTACTACAGCTGACTGTGTTAAAAGTTTAATCATAGAAGTGGACACCATTGCAAAATGTTTATTATGATCTTTTACTAATGTTAGCTTCAGAAGAAACTGCACTCACTTTTTCCTGTCCAAAGTATCCCACTAACTAGGTTTGAGTGCTGCTGATAATTGACCAAAACTTTGGTAGCACTGTTACAAGGAGGACTGATACCTGTTCATGACACCTTAGCTACAATAACAACTTCTGTTTAAAAAATACCATAAAATTGGAAATACTAGTAAGAAAATAAAAGAAGCTAAGAGGAAGAGGAGAGTCATGCAACTAGAGGACACACAAGCCCAACAAACACTGATACAGCAGATCCTGGGTGACTGCTCTCAGGAAAGAGAGTCAGTGACTTAAAGCCATGATGGCATCAAAACAACACTCTAGTGAGAGTGATGGTGGAAGATGTTATGACAGGCAAACTGATTCTTGGAGTTCAGGACATTTTCACCACAGAGACTGGCTCTAACTCTACTAGGCAAAATGCCTAATTGAAAAAGTACATAGAGCATTTTGTAGCCCATCACAAAATTAAAACCCACTTCATCAAGTAAATGTGACACTTCTGAGTCAGTTTGACATTTATCTGAACCTGAGGGTAAGCAAAGCAAAAAAAAATCTGTTTTCTGGAACCAGGCATCTTTTACCACCTGAGCAGATTTACCTCTTGGAGAGACAGAAGACTGCCCCAGTGGCGCAGACAGTTAGTGAGAAGTTTGGTCTAAAACTGACTCCATCATGTTTTGTTATTTATCTGGGGGAAGAGGGAATCTTTCAGAACACTGGACTCTAATTCATGCATGCAATATGAAAAATCTTTGGTTAGGTTTGAATGATGGCAAGGTAGTACAGTGCAAATGTCACTTGTGAAATGAATAGTATTCATCTTTTTAGTTAGAATTTTGAGTCTGTTTTGTGCAGCTGTTCAGCAAATGTGTATATACGATCTCATTAAATACTCATAAATCTATTTTGCCTTGTGAATGGCTGAATTGTTACATTGCTGTTAGGACATATGCAGTGCAGCCTTGAAGCTGGAAGCCCCCTTAAGAATAAGAGATTATCATAATCTCTCAGTGGGGGCTATATAGCTTTTTTCTGTTTTCATATTGTTTTATTTCTTAATGTTCTAGTATGGTATGTTTGGGTAATATTGGGGTGTACATCCTTATTGTCAGTTTGTGTCACAAAGGCAGATATTTCCTTATTGATACTAATATACAAAATGGCAATTGTGAGGTCTGCACTGTTAGATTCTTTACTCGCCATGGGTAGCTCCAATCTGGAGACAAGACAGACTTGGGTGGTGGAGGAAACAAGGAGATAGGCTGAATAGCTGATGGCCCCGCAAGTTAAAAATGCAGCTGTGAATTCAAGAAACCCAACAAGATTGTGGTGTATGTAGCTATGAGACTTGGATACATACTGAAGATGTTATCCTATTGTATGCAACACTGATTTGTCCATCTTTTTTCTAGGTTCTTTTTCCTCCTTGATGCTTGCTAGCCATCATCCCTTCCATCTCTAGCAAACCAATTAATTGCTTGTAGATGAGAACCAATTTGGGACTTGATCAACTAGATGGCCATCAGGGTATTACTTTATCCCATCCCCTGGTTCCCCGTATAGCAGCTTAATGTGCAGTGCTGCAGCAGTGACGCATGCCTGCTTTAACAAATAATTCAAATCATGGATACCGTACACAGGAAAACAGCTGAGTGGTTTGCACATCTTCGGCTTAGCCTCTGCGTGTTTCAGTAATCACCTGTGTTGGATAGCACTCATGCATTAGATTAAGCAGCTTTCCTCCCCCCTTCCACCTTGATACATGAGCTTCCTTGGCTCTTCCAACACCTGGGTCAGTAGTTAGTGCTACGTATAACGTTGGTTATCTGGTGCAGAGGAAGTCCTGATAAAGATTCAGATGATTCAGAACTGTTAAGGCCCATACTCAAGTGCTATGTCCATTTCTTGCAGCCATATAAAACAAAATTGTTTATTAGACTTAGAGTGTGCCTCAGATTATTAGCAATTAAAATGACTATAAAATGACTGCATATGAGAATAATAATTGACAGTTCGGTATATATGAAGTCTAGGAGAGATGTAAATAGGAGGCATGGATGCACGACATACCAGCAGGCAAGTCTGACATCGTTAGCTGGTATAGAAGATCATGTGAAGGAGAAAGAAATGTGGCTGGTAGGTGTGTAGGTGGAAGGGAGAAATTCAGAACTGATTTTAGAAAATATCATTTGACAAATGGGGTGGTGCACCATGGGGTAGTTTAGATTACATATCAATGTTTGTGATGCTGAAGGCTGCTTGGGACAGGTGGAAAAAAGAGTAGGGCTAGTGTAAGGAAGAAATGCACCCATGCAGGAGCTAACTGTAACTCTTATTTGGATTTGATAAAGATAGCTCATGTTATCTTTAGTAGTATGTTTCTCTGTGTATGTTCATAAATTTAATGTCTATGTGTAAATTGTTCTGTGTTTCCTAAAAACAGTATGAAGGTGGATAATAGTTGCCTTTCACAACAGCTTGCCAGCTTTTTACTGATCTATGTTATAGTGTACTATTTTCCCCACTGAAGGCTCTTTCTCCACTGTTGTGGCTGGTAAGTGCTTCAGAATTTATCTTGTGATACAAAGGTCATTGCCTGTATCCTTGGCAATATCTTCAAACATAATCTATTGCATCATTTCAGAAATTCATCCGCTCACAGAAATTGCCTATATCCTTGTCAATATCATCAACTTAATCTGTTGCATTATTCCAGACATTTATCAGCTCACAGAAAACTTTGAAGGTACTTCTTAAGAAATATCAAAAAGCAAGAGGCAGTGGTTCTGAATTATAATGGAAAATGTAAAACAATGTAAAAATGAAAATAAAATTCAACGTGCAACATATTCTTCTTGTTCTTAAAAGCATTCTTGAATGGCTATTTTTTGTTCTTCTTTTCATACTGATTTCCAAGATTTTTAATGCAAGATGCATTTTGCCATAAACAAAAATTAAATTTGCATGGTTTTACTCCTTTTTTTTTTTTTTTTTTTTACCTAAGTAGTTCAGTGTTAATACAGTTGAATAGAATGTCTTCAAATTTAAAGCAGCAATAAACAGAAACTGTATAATTTTAACTAGCATTGTTCACTCTGTATTATTGTTGTTGGATGTCTTCCAGTTTAATTTGCGGCAAGATGTTCAGTCAAAATTTGTATTTAAGAACTATAGGCATGGCTGAATATACTTATTCATAAACAGAAAGAAGGCATAATTGCCTCACCTTTTCATCAGACTAAAACCTGTTGAAAACAACAGTCCAAACAAGGCAAAAATATATAATGCAAGCATTCAGAAACCTAAATTGCAGATTTGAAGTATTTTAATCTATCAACAAATTAGCCTTTCTGAATTGCTTTTTTATTGAAATGTTACCTTAAACAACATTTAAAAGTAACACACATTAAATGTTAATATTTATGTTAATGTGTTGCATCGTATTGTGGAAATTGTTTTTTCATGTTTAACATTTTGAGTGTGTGTTGGACATGATGGGTAAAGGACTGAAAAGTTTGGTTTACTAGTTAAAACTGCAAGAGCTATAGCTGTTCACTTTTATCTGCTAATTAATTAAAAAAAAAAAACAGTAACTTTTATTATGCAGAGCAAATGCCTCTCAGCTGCTAAGATTTACATATAGTACTCTGATATCTACACTGAGATGTAGCCTTGCTTCTCTAAAGCTTGCTTGCTTTCTTTATAAAAGTTCAAGAGTATATGCATTATTGAATAACTGACTGATTCATTATCATTGAATGTGTTTTTTTTACTATATAAAGTCTTTGTTTAAAAAAATGGCAATTTGCCCAACCATTTGATATGATTTCAAAAGTTATGGTGAAGGCCTTTTGTCTGTTGTACAGATCATTCAGGACAGGGTCATTTCAGGCCTTGTAAACCAAACAAAGGTAAGCCCTAGGCGGTCTGTTTGAGACACACAAAGATTTGAGGCATTCTGCATAACTAATAGAACTTAGGCTCTTGATTTTCTTTGTGAGGAAGTGTTGGAGCCTTTCAGCTTGGGTCATATGTCTGGATCAGGTGCATGCCAAAGGGAGTATTGTATTCAGTTATGGGCCTAATAAGGAAGGAAAAGAGAGGTAAGCTAACATCGCTTGACCTGGAGTACTATCCTCAGTACTCAGATGGGACAACTAGAAGGAGTTCCTAATGGCTGCGACCTAATTTTGATCAAAGGAGAACTCCACATCAACAAATGTGCTCAGGTCTCTGAGAACTAGCTATTTTTTGGGGGGGGAGGGGAGTACGATTGAGTTGGCATAAGCAAGGATATTCGTATTTGCCAAACTCCAAAATTTCACATATTCATTAATGGTGCAACCAAAAGTCCTCATAATGCTGTAGTTTTTGGCATTTATTTGAAGTAATGTTTGCAGCACCCTTTTTAGTGCATGTTAGACATTCTTGTTGAAACTGTCTCAAGGCTTACAGTCATCAACAAACTTAACCAAGGGCCTTTGCCATTAGTACCTCCTTTTACTCAATGTACAGGTCAGTTTAGTTCACTATTTGTAAAGTAGATGAGCAGGCGCTGTATTTTCAGACACTGTTTCCTAGTGTAGTTTTATCTTCTTTAAGGATGGTCTTCATTAAATGGTGGCTGTCAGTTGTTCGTGAGAAATAGTTTTATAGTTTCATAGGTGCATATAATACTGACAGGCAAGACCATGAGGAGGCTAGGGACTGCAATTCTGATGTTCAGAATCCTCATTTAGCCAAGATCCTGGTCATTCTTGCCTGTCTGGTCAGGCTCTTTGACAAAGGTTTGCCCTACTCCTCCGTAAAAATCCATGCCTTGGCAATTTTGGCCAACATCCCTGCCCAACCTCCTATCTTCTCTCACCCCTTTATGAGACAGTTTCTTCGAGGGGTGATCCACATCAGGCCACACAGAAGTCCTCTGGCCCCACCCTGGAACCTTCATTTTGTTTTGGAGAAACTAACTCTTCCAGCATTTGAACCAGGTCCTTCAGCTGAGTTAAAATTCCTGGCATAGAAGTCTGTCTTCTTATTAGCAATCACTTCCTCTAGAAGGGTTTCTTAGCTGGAAGCACTTGTGTCAGTGGATCCATTCCTCATCTTCCACCCATAATCTCACTCAGGACTAACCCCTCCTTTGTGCCCAAGGTGGTGACAGAGAAAGAAAGAATTCTCCACTCCTTGGATCTACTGTTTTTGTGACCTTTGCCACTGGTTGTGAAGGGAAGCCAGTTTGTAAACAAACCATCTCTAAATGGATCTCTCAATATACCTTCTTTTGTTGTAGCCATCATAATAAAACACCCCCTGAGGCTATCAGGACACACTCCTCTACGGCAAGTGCTGTCTGTACTGCCTTCCTTTAAGGGGTCCCTACCAAAGACATCCTGGAAGCTGCCACATGGTCTTTAGTGCACACCTTTACCAAACATTGCCACCTATCAGCTTCTTCAAGTCTAGGGCAGGGTTTGGCACTGCCATCCTGCAGTGCATCCTCTCCTTAATCTGCCATTCTTCCTCCTTCTCAGCTCTGGGAATGATCCCACAAGTCAGGACTGCAACAGTGCAACACGAACAACATGGTGCAATTGTGTATACTTACCATAAATGTTTGCTCAAGTGCATTCACTATTGCAGTATTCATTCCCACCCACCCCCCACCCCCAGCCTGCTGGGTAGGCTTGGACAAGCTTATTCTCAGAGGGAACCCTCTTCCTACCCTTCCCTTCTTTAGGTTCCAATATTTCAGTCTGTGGACATCGAGGCACATCTAGGGGGGGCTCCTACCTCTAGGGGGCAAGAAATAACTGAGATCATGATGCTGGCTGACTCCCCTTGTACCCGAGCATACTGATGTCGATTAGGGCATCCGTTGGCTGTAGGATGGGGGGATTTTTTTCCTCTGATAGTCAAGCTGGCCAGGGGCTTCCATGGTGGGAAATCCTCCACATGTCAGGACTGCAACAGTGAATACACTCAAACAGCTACATTTATGGTAAGTATACACAACTGTACTATCTTCTGTGGCACTGTCTTTTTTTGAGATAAGGAGGCATAATTTAAGAGGTAGGGGCAGGGATATTTTTGCTTTCCAGAGAGAACAGTACTGCATTTTTTTGCATTACAGTTATGGCCATGGTCTTGATAGCTGGAATTCGTGTGGGTTAGGTCCTTTTGGGGGAAGTAGATCATTTGGTTAGCTGATAACTTTGCTGATGACTGCACACTTCTAGCATTTATCAGCCAGCAATCCATTTTTAAGTATTTTTTGTTAATTTAACATATTTACAATATATACACAGAAAGTAAGAAATTCAACATCGCATACTGTTATACAGTGTTAGGAATGCATTGGATCATCAAAGTAATCATGCAGTTAACACATTAAGAGTCTTGATATTTCATTGGCAACATTTCAGGGCTATCCCAACCACTAAAAGTCTTAGTATGATTTATAGATCTTATTCTGACCACATTTTTCAGTTTCACATAGTATTGCTGTTAAATTTAAAAATTCTTTGAATTTAGAAATTGATTCCCAGTTTTTTTGTAATAACTTTCCTAGCTACTGCCAGTAAACTCCAGAAATTTTATTGTATGGCTTTTACAGATAAAGGAAGTGGAGCATTCATTATTATTTTTGATCTAGTTAAAGAACAATTATCAGACCACATCCCCTAAAAATATACGTATCTCTTCCCAGTATGCATTTATTTATTTTTTTTCCATAAGCATGTGCCTCCAATCAGCTTTTACAACTTTACTATATCTCAAACCATATGAAGTAATTTTACTAAACTTAGAGATTTTATAAGAGTAACAGACATTCTGTTTATATATTTACACATAAAAATTTTACAGTATAAACTTGAAGAAATTTGACTAATTGATTTAAGTAGAAAAGTTTAATTCTTACCATTTATTGAATCATTCAGTCCACTATTATCTAAAAAGTTTCAGAAATTTTCATTATTATTATTTATAATTAACTTGCACAAGCTTTCTGTGTAGGTCAGTTTGCCTTCAGTGATAACAATGATATATCCATATAATGGAGGAATAGTGTTCTGTTCCTCTTCACTCATATTATCTACAAATTCATTTAATTTTTTTTACTCATAGATAAAAATAACTGGTTAACAGATCCATACAACTTAAAATCTTTCGTTAAATATTCTGGCAACTTAGCTTTTCCTCTTTCAAAGCAATCAAATCATAATACTAATCCATTCCTTTTTAATAAATTCATTTTAACATTGCTCTGAGTTTCCTTAAATTTAGAGGTGTAGTGCAATAGGAAAACACACAAAGTTCCATTTTGATATAAATGGAGTTTTAAAAAACATGTTTCCTAACTTTTAAGAATTGATTTCATGTATGCAAAGTCTAAATACTGAAATAAATTTCCTTTTAAGGTAAATTTTATTAAACAGTTGAAAGGATTGTTACTTATTTCTAATTTATCATATTTGATAAACTAATACAAATTTAGTATAATCTGCTCCTGAATGGTTTCCCATTGACTAGTGTTGGTTGTTTTTATCTAGAGTATTTGTTTGTTTGTGTCTTTCGGCTTTTCCTGGTTAGGGGTTGCCACAGCGGAACTCTGGTCCGCTAATGATTGGCAGTAGATTTTTACGTGCCGAGTTACCAGCCCTGACGCACAACCTTCAACGAAGGTATGCCCATTCATGCATGTCACCACACAGAAGACGCTCTAGCTGAGAATCGAACACGTCAACGTCTTACTGTGAGGCGACAACGCTACCGCAGCACCACCACCGCAGTGCTTTATCTAGAGTATAATAGAGTTAAAATTTGTAGCAGTAGAATAAGATTCTACATCTGGAAAGCTAATGCCACCATACTCCCATAATCTTATAGGATTTCTATAAGTAATCCTCTGCTTTTTAGGATACTGTAAGAATGACGTTAACATTTTTTTCCATTTTCTTTAAAAGTTTCTTGTCAGGTATTAAAACTATTGAATGCAATGTGTGTATATATATATATATATATATATATATATATATATGATTTGGGGTAATATAATAATTTTAATAAGTAGTAATCTATCAAAAGTAAAAAAAAAATCACACTTTTTAACAAGAAGTAACACTTCTTCAATTATTTTTTCAAAATTATTATTAATCTTACATCTTGATAAATTTTTATTCCTAAATATTTTAGTTTTTCCTTCCCAATTATATTTATATTTGTCTTTAAACTTACTATCTAGTAATTGATTTAACACTAAAGTTTCAGTTTTATTATTAAATTTCAGCAGCTATACTTCTTGAAGCTTTTCAATTTTCCTCATCTATTTCTTTGATTGAATAATTCAGTTCTCTTATAGTCAGTAAAATGTCATCTGCAGAAAGCTGCATTTTAGATTGACAATCCTTATTAATCGAGAATCCATCATTTTTTTCATTGTTGCTTATATTAAGCTAAGGGTTCGATAAAGGCAAATCAAGGGACACTCTTGCTTTGTGGCTTTGTTTAAAGTGAATCTTTGAGAAATGTAAGATCCAATTTTAACATGATTTAGAGTCTCTGTACAGTTTTTTTTTAATATTCCAGTAAATTGTTCTGGAAATGCAAATGCCTCTAAAGTTTTAAACAAGTAGTTCCAATCTACAAAATCAAAAGTTGTCTTCATATCTAAACTAATTGGGGCCAATTTCTTGTTATTCATTTGTTAAATCTAAGTTGATTACTACCTATTTTATATTATACTTTGACTATATATCCTGTTTGATCTTTATGAATTAATCTAATGTAGCTCTTAATCTTGTAGCGAAGATGGCAGTGAATATTTTATAGTCTACATTTAATAATGATCCTTTCCTTGTTTAAGTATAGGTGAGATTATAGAATTTAATAGTGATCCTTTCTTTAAGTACAGGTGAGATTATAGAAAATTTCCAAGAGGGAGGAATTATTTCGTCACTCTGAATTATCCCGAAAACATCATTTAATACTTCTAAACTATTGAACAGCAGCAGACTATATAATTCCATACTTAAACCCATTAACCCTGGAGCTTTACCATTTTTTCACTTTATAAAGGCTTATTCAACAGAGATATTAGCTGCACATTAAGTTTATTAGTGACATTTGTCTTTAAATACTTATCAGATTTGTAATCATCAGGATTATTATTTTTCTTTAGTAAGATCCTCATGATTTTTTTTTAAATATTAATCATTTCCTCTATGTCTGAAATAAGCTTATTAATGTTGGGATTTTGGATATTACTGGTTTGTGCCTTTTTGCTTAACATCTTACTTCTATTAGCTAATTTATGTAGATTTTTTTGAAGTCATTGCATAACTGTACAATTTTATTTTTTCTAAAGCTATCTCCACTTTCTGCTTTAAAACTCTGATATTTTGTCATTAGTTTTTAATTACTTCAGTATTTGTTTTTTGTTGTTGTTCAAACCTCACTTTGTATATTTCATCTTGTATTTCTAAAAATTCTTTATTCCACTCTTTCATTTTATTACTAGCCCATGTTCCCAGTCTATATTTAATATGCATTTTAAGTAGTCCCATACTATGGCTTTACTAACCTAACCATTATCATTCAAAGATAAAAAAAAATCTTGATTTATTCCTTAGGGTAATGCTTAAATTCTTTTAATGTCTTCATATATACTGGGATTCTGTAAATAATCTGAAATTTCCTTATATCCATTACTATATTAATACCTGGTGCATTATGATCAGATAAAGGACAAGGGGTAGTTTTAAAATAATGCACTTTATTAAATAAATCTGTAGAGGCATACATCCTATCAATTCTAGTTCGTGTCCCATGCTCATAACAGTAATGAGTGAAGAACAATTGCTTATCTTCTTTTTTTTTGCTACTAATCCATATGTTCAGTGCTTTTGCTGAAGCCAGTATTTTAGCATTCTTCTGTTCCTTTGTATCTCCTGTACTAGGTATACAATTAAAATCCCCTGCTAAAGTTAAACTACCCATACAATGACTTTGTAGTAAGTTTAAGGGATCGCTAGTCACTCTTGCATCTGTTTCAGGAATCCAGTAAAAATTAACTAGTGTCTAGAGTTTGCCGTTATATTTAATTATTACAAATGCATACATTCCTATGGGATCATTAATGGATTCCATGACCATAGGCATTACAGCAGATTTTCTCCAAAATATAGCAGTTCCTGTTTTCTTTTTGTTAAAAGAAACAGATGATAATATTTTGTAACTCAGTGTGTAAATATTATGTCTTTATCTATCAAATGAGTCTCTCTCAAGAATATAATGTGTTCTCTGTTGAATTTTAGACGTCTTTAATGATTTTCTTGTGTTACCATTATTTAATCCATTTACATTAATAGATAATAGATTAATACTATCCATACTTTGTATCTAAAAAGATATGACACATTTATTCACCATATTAATTTAATTCTATGTGGCTGTAATGCATTCCTCCAACACTATCTTAACATTCCACATTTTTTGAATTCTTTCTTTCTACAAGCTAAACTACTAACGCTCAAAAATAACAGAAAGAAAGACAAGTCTACAATATAACTGTATATATTGTTAATAAAACAACCTACCGTGGATATCAAAGCCCCTAATTTGCCTGTTGATTAGACTGCTATACTATCTCTCTACCTACCAATAGCTAAAAAATCATGAAAACGCTAGCCAAAAGCAACTGTGACTTACAAATGTTTAATACATTATATACAAGTCAAAAATAATAAGGGACTATTAATTTTAGTAATATGTTTTGTAATTTACTTATGTCCATACATTACCTTTATATCCTACACTGTGAGCAGGGAGCATACATATGATGTATGATGTCCTTTAAAACCTACGGCTTTGGTATAAAGGCCAGACATTGGGCTGCCCTTGGCACCAGAGACCTTTAGTGAAGAATACTGCAACAGTGAATATAAAGACATCTACTGTTATGGTAAAATTTTAGACAGCTGTACCTTCCAGTCCATTTCTTCAGTGTTGTTAAGAATTTTGTTGTTATTAACAAAAGTGGATGCCTCCTCCAGCATGTCAAATATTTTAGTTCCTTCAGAAAGAAATAATTTTATCTTTGCAGGAAACACCAAAGTTGTTTTAATATTATTCTTTATGAGTTCCTTGACAGGATTTTCTTTTACTCATTACTTTTCTGGAATAATCATTGTCAAAATATTTTAATAGGTAGGGTGGATCATGTTTTTCATAAGTGATCTTTTTCTGAGCTAGACATAAACTTAACTACAATTGAATTTGGAGATGAGTTTTCCATATTTAAAGGTGCTCATGGGGAGCTATGTGCTCTTTCAATTCCAAAAGATAAAGATTCAGGTAAATTTAATGTTTTATGTAGCCAGGTTGTTTAGAAGTTTATTATATTGTCTCCCTCATACTTTTCAGGTATACTATAAATTCTAATGTTATTTTGTATCTGTCTGATTTCTAAATCATCAACTTTATCTGTGAGCCAGTTATTTTTTAAAAGAAATTCAGTCTGTGTCTCGCCTTCAGTTATTCTCTCTTCATGATCATATAAAGCTTCCTCGGTACTGCTGATTTGTGTACTTTTTTGTTTCATAAGAATTTCCAAATGTTCCATCTTCTTTCTGATCTCTTCTTTGAAACTTTCTATTTTGGTATCCAGTTTGTCTGTTTTAAGTAATACATCCTGTATACTAGATATAATTGTCTTTTTTTAACACAAGAATCCTGGGTACAATTTCTTGATTGGCTCTTGCTTAAGTCTCTTCTCTCTTAACCAAGCAGCTGAAATTCTGAAAGGAAAGTTGCAGCTTTTGAAGAACTTGAAGCTACAAATCTTTTTTCTGACTGTTAATGAATAGAATTAGCTAACAAGTATCTCTAAATTTTTATTTTTTCATTATATTTTCTTTCAGAGAAAAGTTTTCAGTCATAGATCTTTCACCAGTTGCTGCTCTCAGTTAGCCATATTGGCCACACCCCAGCCTGCAATCCTTGATGCTGGTTTGGACCTAATTGAATTTTATACAGAAGAGGAGTGACCACAAATCGAACCCACCAGAACATCACTGATTACCTGCCTTTTTGAGTGCTAGTTATACTCTTCTGAGCTGAACTTTGTGGTTGTCTTTAAGAGTGAATGAATAACTTTGCAAGGTAGAAGGTGTTTGGCACTAATGGACAAAGTGAAGAAATGTAACCTGTTTGCTGAATTTACACTAATGAGTATGGGAAATTCTGGAATATAATTTAATGTAGCTAAAATCCACTGTTTAAAAACAAAGAAAGGTTATTCTTGGGTGGACAGTTTATGAATGCATGAAACTTTGGAGTATAATTTAATATAACAAAATCCACAGCATTTTACTTGACTAGAAATAAGGAAAAGCTGATGTTTGCAGGCAGATGCTAACTCAGATTGAAAGGTACACCATGAAAACAAAGAAAGAAAACTACAGCAGACAGTTGCATTGAAGAAGCAATGTATCAATGGTTTGCTGAAACATGTAAGAATGCTTTAAACACAGGACCTCTCTTTTGCTTGAAAGTAACTGAGTTAATCAATTTCCAGTGTATTTGGGAGGGTTGAAACTCGTGAAACTTGCAAAAACTTCTTTCAAATGAGCCCATAATGCCATATGTTTTCTGAATCATCAACCAGTACTTAATAGCTAACTGCAATTCTAATTTAATTGCTCCCGTGCTGTTTTCAGATAAAAACAAACAAGCCATTCTGTTGACTGTTATTCTCTCTAAGGATCTATTTCCAAAATCCCATTCTTTCCTTTTTCCTTGAATTTACCCTCACTGCTTCATCATCATCTCTTTCTAGTTTGTATTGTAGTTTTCTGCTTGTGTTGTATATAGGAGCCTTAACTGTATAGCTCTAAAATATCCCTTCAAATCAGGTAATCCTAAACCTCCTTGTTCTGTTGGGAGGATCAGCTTATCCCTCTTGACTTTTGCCCTCTTTCCTCCCAAATAAAGTTCTTCAACTCTTGATTAATTGCTTTTCACAGTTTCTCCTCTGGTTGATAAAAATATGAATGTCTTATGTATAAAACAAAAGGGGCTAAAAGCATCATCATACTTGTATTTGTCCATATCCATAGGCACGAGCTTCCATTTTCTCATTTTTTGTTTTAACTCTTGTGTAGTCTCTTCAAACATATCCTTAACTGCCAGATAGAATCCTTTTAAACCATATCTCCTAAATATTTAATTTTATCATGTCCTGATAAATATGGGTATTGCTGAATCAGTTCACTTATGGGTACCATAGTTTATAGCTATAGCCTTTCTTTTATCTTCAATACTTTTATATTCTGAAAAAATGGAACTGTATCAGAATGTTCCACAACACAGAGATGTCTTTTCTGCTTCCATCAGGTACACTACAATATCATTTGCAAATAAAGTCAAATTTTCTTAAACACCATACCAGTTATATTTTTGAATTTCATTTGTCCCTGATTTTCTTTGCCAGTGGTTCTAAATGTAACACAAATAAAGTGGAAAGAAGGCACTTTGATTTTTACCTCCTTTCACTCCTATTTGCCTCCTTTTACTCCTGTATCCCTCTGTTTAACCTTATTATTGTATAAGGAAATGCAAATGCTTCTATTGCCCTACTCATAAAATCTCAGTTTACTCTGTTGAATTCTTTCTGTGCACCAATAACTGTGACATTTTTACTTTCTGCTTCCCTGTTGGTTATCATTGTTCTGTTATTGTTGTCAAATGTTTGCTTCCTCTCCACAAAACTACATTGGTCCATATCTAACCATTTTGTCATCATATTTGCCACTATAGATATAATCACTTTATAATCATGGTTTAAAGTTGAAATTGGCCTGTATGAAACTGGATCAGCTGGGTCTTTACCATCTTTAGATACTACAGCTAGCACAGCTTTTTTCCTGGTTGTTGGTGCCTCCTCTTCTTTTAAAATACTGTTAAACAAAGCCTTCTTACATCTTTATCAGTTTCATTCCTCCTAGCTTGCAAAATTCCACTGGAATACCATATATTCCTAGAAATTTTCCTGCAGATTGATTATACCTTACCAGTTTTATCTCCTCTCCTAAACAAGGAAAAGTGACTCAGAGGGCGACACAATAAAGCCCCAGCAGACGGTTGAAATCCACTCCAAACAAATGTATTGAGTATCCACACAACATAAACATCAAGACAAGTATACATTTTCATTTTAGCAACTTCATCAGATGTGGGATGATGATTTTACAAAAAACTTAAATACCTTCACCAATTAAGTAAGATATGTGATCAATTAAATAATCATCTCATTAAAAAAACTTATCTTAAAAAAAACAGTACAAAACACATTCTATTAAGCCCTAACCAACACATTTAATAAAAAATAAAAAAATAAATAAATATAATACATAAACAATTCCTTAAAAATGTATTCTTCATTAAGTACCAATGTTAAAAAATGAATCAGTTAAAACCTTACTAAATGCTGAAGAATCTACACTCTGCAATTTATTATACTCTAGTTCCCTCTTGTGACTTTTCAAGGAAATGTTATACAAACAATAATAAAAAACATACCAAGTGAAAGAATAAGGGCTTTACTACCTAATCTAAAAGACATTGACATCCAAACTTGGATATAATATATATATATATATATATATATATATATATATATATATATATATATATGTGTGTGTGTGTGTGTGTTTGATTAAAAAAAACTGATTGAAAAATAAATAATCAGTAAAAACTTACATATATTTAATTTTGTTACAATTTCGCTGATCTAAGTTTGAGCAAGGGAATTAATGAATTTTTTTCATTGAGACCAGGTGGTTTACTAGACTGCATTGTGACCTGCCATCAATGTTCTCTGTACTCAATTGTCTCTTCCTATAGGTCTCCTCTTCCATCAATACTCACCCCTTCAATAACAAAAAATAAAAATTGAGCATTGGGACATTCTTGTTTATGTTTATACAAAGCATTGGTTTCTTTTTGTATCTGAATCTCATACATGTGTTCATAAATCCTCCTCCTCAATTTACGTTCCATTTTCCCCACGTAAAATGCATGACATATTCCACAAAATGCTAAGTAAACTAGACCTTTTGAATCACAATTGCTAAATTCATTTCCTTCCAAGACACCATATTCCTACTCTCCAAAAAAATACTTTCCTTACTGATAACATATGGACACTGCTAACAATGCCCACATTTAAAACTTCCCCTTCTTTTTTTATTATTGGAACATCCTTCTTGGACATTTGATTCCAAAATATATTTCAAACTACAGGAATTTTTGTAAACTACTTTCAGATTTCGCCCAGACACGTTTTCCAAGTCTGTGAATGCTGAAAATCTATTCCGCTCCTTTTCCACAATTTCTCTAACTACCTTGGAACTGGCATTAAATTCAATAACTAGTGCTCTGCCGAAGTTTTCATCCAAGATGTCCTTACCTTTGTTTTCATCAATTAACTTGATACCCAGAATGGGTTTGAATCTGTCACTCCTTCCATTCAAGATCTCCTTCTCAACTTGTTCTAACAACCATTCAGGATAAGAAAAATATAGTTAAAGGTCAATACATTAGCGGAAGTAGGATGACTTCCAGGGACAATGATTTTTTTGGCGAAATGACAGTTTTAAAATGAATGTTCAAGGCAAGGGGTTACCCTGAATGGTTAACCCTTTCTATTTTCTGTTGCCTAAGTCATTCAGCCAAAAGTTTTTGTGCTCTAGAGTTATTATCAAAAACTTTTGCTTAACAACGATCTTTCTAAACACATGCATGCTATCCAGGTACTCCTTTATTTTCTCTTTGGTACTCTGCAGTTGCCCATCTTCTTGCTAAGTTCAAATCCTAGGTTTTGTTGTCATGATGTAACAAATTTGTATTTCCTTATGTGTACTACATTTGTTTTACTTTATTGTAATTTGTGCATTAAAATTTACTGTTACTTATGGACCTTTTATCACCAGGCCTCTGTTGACAAAGGACCTATGTCCAGTTGGATTTCTTGGTAAACAAATGTTAAGTAAATAAAATAAATAAATAATACTTTAACCTTTTCAGCCCCTCTAAATAATTATTACTTCTTAACCACATTTTATTCCACTTACTAGCTATAACTTCTGCTTTCTATTCTCCCTGATAACTCCAAGATAATTTCCACTACCCATTCCTTAAGTTCCTCTCGTTTTAACAGGTAAGTGGGGAAGCGCCAGTGTCTAATCTTTACTTCATTACCCTGCATTCTAAGTAATTATTGGTGCATAATCTGAAATAGTTATTGGATGTGTATCAAAGTTCTCAGTTAAATGCACATGTTCCTGTGAATTATTTCTCTGTAGCCTAGCCCATTTAATGTACCTTGGGAGGTAATATGTAAATTCTCTGCTACTTCCTACTACTGAATTCATGTCTTTCATACCAAATATTTTCATAAATTTCTTCATAAATCTACCCTCTTTTGTTATATTTTTCCTTCTACGCCCCAGATACTAACTCATTATTGCAAATCAAATTCCATTCCCCTGCTATAAGTAATATTTTGAAAGCTGATTATTTCTCCCAATTTTTAAGCTCCATAATAGCAGTTTTAGGTGAAATATAAATATATGCCAGCATAATTCTCATCTCTTGCTAGTAGCCCCTTACTACTACGAATCTGCCATTACCTCTTCTGTCAATACTAGAGCCCCTCTAGCATTTAATATAAGTACTCCTCTTTTCCTCTGTTCTTGATATTCTGCAGAATATCCATCCTGAAATCCTTTCTTTATCAAATTTCCATGCTAATTTCTTTCCAAATGTGTCTCCTGTAGCATTGTTATTGCACTCCACATTTCTTAATATAATTAAGTATTCTTATGAAGTGACTCTCCAAAATTAATTTGAGACGCGTGCTGTCCCTCTGCTAATAACAAAAGCAGTTCCAAACATAAAAAGTACTGTTATTTGCTAGTAGCTAATTAGTACAGTGGGTTTGTATTGGCTGTTTTCCTATTCTGTCTTGTTTTAATTTGGTTGCATGGCCTTGTGTTTGTTCGAGCTGTGCTGAATGCTGGGTAAAGCACTGCGCAATACTAACCACGCTATCGAGACGTTGGTGGGTGACCTTCTTCAGGAGACTGCTCCCTTAAGTGGCTTTGCAGTCCATAGCAGGTTGCGTATTTACATTTTTTATTTTTATTTTACTGTGTTTACTTGCTTGTAGTACCTTTGCTGCTGTTTATGCCATTTTTGAATTGCAGTATAGTGTTTACATAATTTCTTAGAATCTGAACCTGCATTCTGCAATTGTTTTGTCTTATCAGGTAGTGAATTATTGTACTGTGCCACTGAATTATCACATTTTTGTCTGTTTAATGTTATGATAACCATGGTTGTAGTCTTGCATCACTATGACTATATTCTTTAGTCACTTTGCCTTATTGTATGTTGTGTGTATTACCCATTTTTCTTCCTTATTAGTGGCATTCAACCTGTATTTCTGAGTAATTTTGACCTATTTATTATCTCAGTTGCTGTACCTTGTGCTTATATTGTTTAAGTTGCATCTCAGATCTTGCAGTGTTTTTGGCTACATAACACCCGGAATTGACTGCAGGTTTATAGCTGTACCCCCTGTAAATAAAACACTGTATTGCACATTTTAGCTAATACTGTCTGTAACCGGAGAAGTTAGTGACAGTATTATCTGCAGTATCATCATTGGTGATGATGTTATCCAGCACGTTTACTCCACATAACCAGGCTATCGAAGAACAGGGTGATTGTGAGCATCCTGCCTGTCTGGAGAAAGAATCTGAGATGTTTACAAGGGCCCAAGGACCCTTAAACATGAGAAATATGATTATAGCCTAGTGCTGGCTTGTGTGGAACTGATTTAGGTGCTCTGCCCTAATGGACATGCAGAAGGACATGACTACTTACTATGCATGCTTATTATGCAGGGAAGACGCTGGTCTTGGCTTCACCAAACATAATGCCTGAATGTTAGGACAAGATAATTAGTTTTAACAGTTGGCTAAGTAGGTGTGTGTGTGTGTGTGTGTGTGTGTGTGTGTGTGTGTGTGTGTGTGTGTGTGTGTGTGTGTGTGTGTGTGTGTGTGTGTGTGTGTGTGTGTGTGTGTGTCTGTGTGTCTGTGTGTGTGTGTCTGTGTCTGTGTCTGTGTGTGTGTGTCTGTGTTTAGTGTCTTTCAAAGGGGATCCAGAATGTCCTGGGATGTGATGAGTACAGTACACCTCTTGCACAAGGCTTTTGTATAATGACAAAAATATTTCTTTCTCCCATAGTGCCTTTTACTCCAGTTACTGGACAATCCAACATATCAAATTCAGATTCAAGCAAATTGAAGTGACAACCACTCAGTGCTAGGTGTCTTAGCAGAATGCTGCCAGAACTCTAGGTACTACTGCAACTTTAACATCTCCATATTTTTGTAGTTACTGAAACTTGGTTCCAGTCCACTGAAAGCATTTACTGTATAACACAATTCAGCATCTATCATGTTTTCAGACGTAAGTTAGCTGTGATGTAGTGTCTGATTTTGCCAGAAACACCATCACTTGACATCTGATTATATACAATCCTAATTTAAAGGTCCAAGTCACTCAACAAAACCAATTACTATATAATTTATACCTACCAATCCCCATCAGTGTCCCAAAGGACCATGATAGCAACCTCACTGCATTTAAAGGATCACTACCAAACCTAACACTATTATGTTGGGAGACCTTAGCTACCCAGCCATTGCTTGGCATACTTCTACCTTAAAGAATAAATATACTCAGCATTTCATGGATGTCAGTAAAGTAAATGGCATGGAACAAATTATTAAACTTCCTAGTAGGAGTTCAAACATTCTTAATGTGTTTTATTACCCCCGTAACTTCAATCTGTATAGCACACTACATCACAAAATTCCTTCTAAAATCTTACTACAAATCAGTCTTTTCCTTCAGGCCTTTTGGTACCTCCCTTCTATCTAATTTATCAGTCTTCAAAGACTTGTCAGTGACTTGCCTTTTACATCTCTTAGACAATGTAGGCAAATTCCCCAGAACCTCCTACTCACACATCCAAGGAAAAGGTGGTTTCCTTCACTTTTGACTTCTGCCATCACCTCTGTAGTTGCATAGACAAATCAGAGTCCATTCTTTCTAAGTATACTAAGTTTAAGAATAAACCCATATGGTGAAACACTCATATCAATAAATGGTGTAACAAAAATTTGAAGTGTATAAATAGCTAAAAAAAATAATAATAATCCACCAGCCTCAGAAATGTTCTCAATAAGACCAACAGTGATCTTAACAGCGCCATTAGGAAATGTAAAACCCTCCTTCAGTTATGCAAGGACTCTAAGAAACAATACCCAGCAATGTGCTGAATAGGTCCACAGTAATACCAGTCACTTCAATCCAGAAAAACATAGTAGATATATTGGCAGATAGATTTAGTTTGCATTTTACCCCACCGAGCCATATCATCCCTTCATCCCCATTTCCCCAAAATTACTACTGAATAAGTCTTGGAATCCTTGTCTATAACTAAAACTAATAATTCTGTGAGACCTGACAACATACTGAGATGCATCCTTATCAGTTCTAAAAGTAAACTATTCCAACCCCTTCTCGGTCTTTTGTACATTGTCTTAGCCACTAAGAAAAGTGGAGAACTGCTACAGTGATGTTCTTACATGTAAAGTCAGTTGTTCTGATCCTGGTAACTATAGGCTCATCAGCCTTAAATGTAAAGCTGTGGAATGAATCATATCTGAACTCATAGACTTAAGCAACATTAGTAACCATGACCCAAAACAGTTGGATTTGTGAAGTTTAGATCCTGCCTCCCAAACCTGGCGAGCTTCTTTGACAAGATCACTGATGCAGTGTACAGTGGTCCCTCAGTGCATGCTACTTATCTCAATCTGGTCAAGACTTTTGATACCATTCCTCATGCTGGTGCTACAGACATATCAGTACAACTCTGTATAAAACCCTACACTGTGTGTTAGATTATCATTTGCCTCTGTGAGACAACCCAAGTTGTGAAAGTTGTAAGTACCCTCTCATGGTATCGAACAGGTTCTGTGTTGGGACTTCTCTCTGTCATATATTTGGCTAACTTTCAGGTCAGTACATTGAAAGTATGGCTATGCAAATTTGTTGATGACTGCAAACAGAAACTAATTTGATTATTTATTTATTTATTTATTTCCAGTTTGATAACCGGGGAAGTCCACTGGTACATTACACACAAAAACAGCAGAAAAGATCTAAACTAATATATTACACACAAAAACACACTCTGTTCTAATAGCATAATACTTTAACAATTTCCAAACAAGAATGAGGTGCAATGGGCACTATACATAAGAAAAGATATATTAGTGCAAGTGTGATGTTAGTAAGTAGGAAAGGAAAGCAAATTATAGATAGAGTTTGAATGCAAGAGCATGGATGCATGAGAGAAAAAAAAGAAGAAGCAAAGAAATTAAAGGAGAGGTGTTAGAAGAGGATAGAAAAGAACAGAAAACTAATGTTCAAATTGTGGTTGAGTCCAGGAGAAGAAAAAGGCAAAAGAGTTAAGGTGAGAGGAGCATAGTACTTGAAGGAAGGTAAAGGGTTTAATCAGGAGGAAGGAGGAGATAATGAAGAAGGGAGGGAGAGTCAGAAGAGGGGGAACCAGGGGGGGTGGGATGGAACTAGGATAACTTGAGATCTAGGTAGGAAGTATACAATTACATTTCCAATTTAGGAAGAGGTGAGAATGAAGAAGAGATTTAGAGATTTAAAGTGTTCATAGCTTGTAGTGGCTCTTAGAAGGGAAGGAAGTGAGTTCCATTTTTGCTGTAGTATAGGAGAGTAAGAGCTGGCCAGGGGTCGGTTTGGGTTTGTAAACTGAAATAAGATTTTGGTGGCTAGATCTTAGGGGCCTTGGAGGATTGTATATGGTGAAGGTATTAGATAATGCTGGGCAAGCAGTAGGTTTAAAGATTAGTTTGTGTGCAGTAGTAAGTTGGAGGAAATTGAGTTGGATTAGGAGTTCGTGTGTAGAATGAGTGGAGTTAGTAAGATAGAGGAGGAGAGATTGGATAGAAGAGCACCATACAGTAGAGAAGGGAGAAGGGAAGGTAGTGTTGTCTTGAAGATGGAGTAAGAAAAGTTTTCATTTCTATAAAGCATATAGAGCCTTTGATGAGTTTTCTTTATGTTTAGTTGAATATGATTGTTAAATTTCAGGTGTTCATCAATGTTAGCACTACTAGCAACTTCTATTGAGGACTGGGAGAGGCTGGAAATTATGAAGGATGACTTATCAGGAGTCAGAGCTTTTGAGAGGGGAGAAGAGAATGATGTACTATTTGAGCAAGAGGAATAGAAGAGTGGAGATCATTGATAAAAATGTTAAAGAGCAGAGTAGGTAGGAATTTTGAGGTACCAGTATTCCATTTCACAGCTTGGGATCTATCAAAGAGATAACTTCTGAACCAAGAAAGGAGTTGTGGGAGAGGTTGAGGTTAGAGGGCCTTAGAAAGGTCAAGAAGAACAGTGGAGACAATTTTCAGAAGTCACGGGTTGTGTTGACAATTTCTAGGAAGGAATGAAGAGCTGTTAGGGCAGAATGCGGAACATAAGATTTTGGGCAGCTCTCCAAAGTTTAGAACATAAGATTCTTGGATGGATCTATTTGAGAATGCTGATAGGTATGCTTGAGAAAGAGTGATGGAATGTTGTCAGGGCATTGGAGCATGGTTTGAGTTTAGAAGTTGTTTGATGCTGGTGGTAGACGCAGGATGTAGAATGAAAGTGGGAGGAGGATTATGAGAGTTGGAGTGAGGGATGGGTGCAGAAGGATGCCTTGGGTTAGGGGTAGGGGTGGAAGAGGAGAAGGATTTAGTCAGTTCAGCTATTGAGCCAGTAAAAATGAGTTAAAGAGAGTTGCTATTTTCAGTGTCAGTCTATTTTATTCTGGGACAGGGATTGATTTTGTACCTGGGTGTAAGAGTGAATGGATGGAATTCCAGAATTTTTTGGGATTATTTGTGAGGGAGGACTGAAGTTTGCTGTAGTAAGATTTCTTATCTTTTATAATAAGTTTTAGTTGCTTAAATTGCAGTAAAGAGGCTGAGTTTTGTTGTAAAGTTTCCATGTTTTGTCCCTTTGTCGCATTAGAGTTTTGTAGTGTCTTTAGTTAGCCAGGGCAGAGTTGAACTTTATCCTTTTCTTGGGAATCTAGGAGAAGGTAGGAAGGTAGTATTGAAGAGTTCATCTAGGGGAAGGGAAGAGTAGTGAGTCCCAGTTTGTGTTAGTCTAAGGGTTTCTGAAAATACTGAAGGATTAAAATAGTTAGAGTAGGCATATTGTTGTTGGTGTGGGAGCTGTTGGGTTTTTCGGTTAATAAAGGCTGGGGAGATGATCACTTAATGAGTCTGGTAAGGTACCGAGTTGGAGATATTGTTAGGGTGGCTGACTAGAATCCAGTCCAAGATGGATCCTGGAGGGTTGGTTTTGTTAGGTCTGGTAATGTTGTTTATTAGTTGAGTAAAATTATAAAGATTGATAGACTGAAGGGAGTATTGTTATTAATATTATTCCAATCAATATTTACATCACCTAGAATGAAAGTTTCCTGTTTAATATTGTTTGAGGCCCAACAGAGAATATTCATATAGATGGTTATAATACAGATACTTTGAAGTTGTTTATTTTGAGGATTCCTATGACTAGTTCTGCATTATTAAAGTTGACCACCTTTTACCTGAGTGCTTGGTAGCCAGGTGGTAAAATTTCAGAGTTACTAGTTTGAGGTTTTAACCAGGTTTCTGTTACTGCTACAATGTCAGGTTCATTTATATTTAGCCAGGCATGAAAGTTTGTTATTTTGTTATTAATATCTGGGTATTAATGGTAATAAATGTAAGGTATTTATTATTGTGCCTATTTGTGGGGGTAGTGGGAGAGAGAATGTTAGTTGGTGTTGGCCCAGGGTTAGGATGGACATAGAGCAAGACAAGAGGAGGAGTAGAGGAGTTGAAACCTAGAAATGGAAGTAAAGGAGATGTAATTTACATTTGAAAGTGGGAGATTTTTTGTAGAGTGTATGGTGTTTAGTTTAAAGTAATGAAATGGATTTGGATGAAGGAGGGAGGGGATATCAAAAAAGATAGTGGAGGATGAGTAGTGTGGTATTAGAATAAGAAGATGCACATATACAAATGGAATGGTAAGAATGAAATGTAAATGGGGGGAGATAGTGTGTGAGAGAAAGATGGGGAGTAGTGTAGGATAGATATTGGAAGATAGGGTAGTGGCTATCAGTGGAGGAGCTTGGGATAGGGAGGAGGAAAAGGCCTTACCAGTAGAGATAGTAGACAGATCTGGGGGCTGGCAATGCAGCAGAAGATCAAGAGTACAGGGGACAGAGATGTAGTATGAAAGAGAGACTATAGTGGATTAAGAGAGTAAAGTAAGAAATAGGGCTTACAGATTAAAGGGAAGAAGATAAAGAAGAAATAGGAGTATAAGGCAGTAATTAGATTAATAGATCTAGTGGCCAGGTGCTGGGATGCAACTAAGGTCCACAGAGGGGGCTAAAATAACTAAAGAACAGTAGGTTTAGCAGATGGTGCACATACTCCCTTGGTTTTCTTCAAGGGAGGCTTGTTTCTAGTCCAAGAGATGTAGGTCTGGAAGTCCACACAGGTGTATCCAAATAGGGAGAGCAGGGGCTAAAGTTCCTTGGTTTCTTCAAGAGGGCTTTTTTTCTAGTCCAAATAGGGAGAGAGCAGCACAGTTTGTTGAGTTGAAGTCCACACAGGTGTATCCAAATAGGGAGGCTTGTTTCTAGTCAAAAAATGGGGAGAGCAGCACAGTGTTTTGAGTTGCTTGGCGGACTGGATAAGCTGGGAAGGCTTGAGATGTAGGTCTGGAAGTCCACAGGTGTATCCAAATAGGCTAAAGTTCCTTGGTTTCTTAGGCTTGTTTCTAGTCCAAATAGGGGAAAGGGAAAGTGCTTGTGTAGGTCTGAAGTCCACACAGGTGTATCCAAATAGGGGAGAGAGCAGGGGCTAGTTCCTTTGGCTTTTTCTCAAGGAGGCTTGTTTATAGGGAGAGCAGCACAGTTTGTTGAGTTGAAGTGGTGTATCCAAATAGGGCCAAAAGTTTTAAAAATGGCCCCAGAGGATTTGGGAAGTATAAGAAACCTCTGGGAGGGATAACAGGTTAATAGGTAGGGACGAGAAGAGATGAGACTTGGGCATGCTGGAAGTAAGTGAGTGGGGAGAGACAGAAGTATAGAGAAGAAAAGAAGCTATGAAGTGAAGATAGGTAGAGGAGGGGGTCTCTGATTATAGGTAGAGTAATTTAGTGAGTAAAGAGCAGAGCAAGATGTAGGAATGTGGAAGATCACAGACAGATAAGGGGTGTAGTGGGAGAGAGAGAGAAGAGCAATGCAGCAAGGTAGGAATGTGGAAGATCAGCTAAGCAGACAGATAAGGGGTGTAGAGGGAGAGAGAGCAATGCAGCAAGGTAGGAGAGTAGGACAGCAGAGGTCCAGGAAGGCATGAATGCCACTTTGATCTAGCAGGGGCCAAACTATCTGCATACTTCGTCTTCAGAAAATGGTCTCAAACTGAATGCTAAAAATTGCAAGTATGGTACTGTTCACCAAGCACGCCATTCCCAATTCCTATCATATAAACTATATTTTATGTACATCTTAGTTTGCATTTTGTATATATCTTTTTTTCCATTGTACTCTGACTAGATCTTTTAATGTTACTGTATCTTTACTCAGTCTTACTATGTTCTGAATTTTGCTATATTCTCATTTTGTATATAGTGTTGTTCACTGAAAGACCACAATGTATTATTTGCTCTTGGAGTTCTGGTCATGGCTGGAAAGGCTCAACAGACCAGTCCACCTATCCAGTGAATAAATGGTAAATAAGTAAATAAATAAATAAAATAATACTCCTGTACAGAATGACACTGTTATTAAAAGACTTTGGCACATCCATAAGTTGTTATTCGACTACTGTCTCCCCAACATAGTTAGGAAGTCTTTCTGTCTGGACCAACCAAAATCCAAGGGAATTTCCTGTAGATCTGAAGATGTTGTTATTGTAATATTTCCTTCCCTTATTAGATTTATTATTGAATACAAGCCCCTTTTGCTATGTAGCAAACAAAGCACATTACCCAAAGGCCACAGAGATTTCTAGCTATGAAAATAAAGTCTTAAAGCCGTCATCTACCCTGATAGATTAGTTGAACCATCCTTGTATTCTGTGGCCTACTGGCTCCCATGCCTATCCTTCCACTCCATAAAGTTGGATCTATTTTACCTTAGCAGGACCAATGACATCTAAAACACCTTTTTGAAAGATCTTAATGTACACCGGTAAATTAACAAAACTCACTGCAGAGAGGGAGCTTCATAACCAAACATTCCCTACGTAAGGAGCAGACATCCTTTACATATCAAGCATATCAATACTGTAGCTACTATCCCTCATCAGAGCAATCTTAGATAACTAGATGGTAACCACAAATTTGCACCCAGGCATGCCTTTATGGCCTTCTTAGATAAAAAAGGTGAGGAGTGTTACTGGTGTGTGTTTTAAAAGTACTTAAAGTGTATTGGTCTTGTTCAAAAGAAAAATGTAAGTAAAACGCACATACTTTATAAAGTTAAAAATAGATTGTTTTTGCATTTTATTTTTTTGATAAGGATGGCCATTATTAAAACTAGTGCATAGACTACTGTATCTCCATGCTAAATGTGTGATCAGCAATTTCTTTCTTAAGATTGCCAGTGAAGCAGTGAATTCTGCTACTGAGCCGTTGCTTGTTACTGTGTGTGTGTGTGTGTGTGTGTGTCTGTGTGTGTGTGATGGTGGTGGGGGGGGGTTAGAAGTCAGACTGATGCCTTCCCATTCCACATTGTCATTCCAATTCATTTTTTGTAGGAGACTGTAGGTTAATTATTTAATTGATATAATGATTGTGCTAACAAAATATTTATACCTGAAATGTTCTGAAGGTGGGGAAAGCAATTAGATTCCTGCTGATTTTAAAATAAAAAAAAATGTGTATAGCATTACCTCGCCTCGGCACCCATTGCTATGGCACTTCTTTGTAGTGATATAACTCATCATGGATTACTAGGGAATGCATTCTGAAAATCAAAACAAAAAAGTGCAAATGTTGATGACTGCAGTCTGCATGATGATTTTGCAGTAGTCCTGACACTTTCTCAGCTTGCTTAGTTGAAACAAACATTTGCCTGAGGTATCTTACAACTTTAGAACTAAAATAAGAGTCAGAAAATCTGCCAGCTGTCTCTTTAGAAGAAAGTACTGTAGCAGTGACTCTGGGTTGCTGAATTTACTTTTAAGAAGACACTCAGCAGTTAAAATTATTATTTGAATAAGTTACACTAAGTGCTATAATGACTTGAAAAATTATTATTTTCTGTTACTTTCATTAAGTTAGACATTAACGGTGAGTGGGACTGCTCATGAAATAGCTACTGAACTCTGAAAACGTGTTGTATAGTTTATGGTCCACTGAAAAAGAACAGGGTATCATCTTTATACTCACTAGTAGATATAAGCAAAGGTTACAATTTGGTCATTTATAAAATTATTTTACTGAGTCCTAATGCAGAATCCTGCAAGACCTGTATATTCAGCATTTGTGAAGAAAGTGATCTTGTCTGTGTGAGAAAAAAAAATAAAAAAAAACGGAAATAAGGAAGTTGTTCACTCAGGTGGTGGCCTTTCAGCTGTTGAGTTCATTGACTCACTGTTGACTTAGATCATGTAAAGCAGCTTTAGAAAATTTACAAGTAAAAGGGTTTGTTACAATTTCATAACTAAGCGGTAAGCAGAGAGACTATGAAGTAAAGGCTAAAACAAGGGAGCTTATTTTATTTTGTAGTACAAGCCTGGAAAATTAAGAAAAATGGTCTTGCTTGAAAGAAGTGCATACTTCTGGCTGGAAGGCATAGAATTCTTTCATACATGTGGAGGCTAATGAGGTTTGATTATAATTACTTGAAAAATCAGTCACCATTGTTTTTACCTATAAGCTATTTAAATCTTGAGATCTGTGTTATTTTTGTCCTTATTTCAGGAAATAAAGAAGAGTCCCTTTATTTGGTGCTGCATTTGATGGAACAGCTCAAACAGAAATAAAAGCATCAGATCCAAACTATAATCATTGCTTTTATTTTAGGATTGTGTGTGCCTTCACAATTTTTGTAGCATTTAAATTGTTAAACCAAAGAAAAAATCTAAACCATATGAAAGCACATGAATTATAGTTAAACCCATTTTTTATCTGTTAATATCTTCTGATTGCTAATGCTATACTGGCAATGGAGTTTCTGCATTTTTTTTAAATAAAAGCATGAAATTCAGTTTTATTAATTTTAATTTTGTAACTTTGTCTGTAGGGGTATCTGCCAGCAAATGTAGACAGAAGAGAAAGCACATTGCAGCGTAAACGGCAAGAATATTTTGGTTTTATTGAGCAATACTACAACTCCAGAAACGATGAAGACCATAAGGAAACATACAGACAGGTATGTTGATTAAACATGTTAACTAGATATTTGCGTGTGCTTTCAGTTTAGATAGCTTAATGTGCAGACAAATATAGGTAGAGAAACAAAAGTGCTGTTATTGGCACTGACAGGCAAATATGCTTCAGTGTCTAGAAAATAAATCTGTAATACGTTTACATTGTGTATCTTGCCAGTACAAAAATGGTTCTGAATGAGTCATAAAAAATAAATTAATGTTCTTCTGTTGTAGGCTGACTAGCTTTCTATTTGCAAGAGATTAGGTGGGGTAATTCACTTATTTAAAGTACATTTTACTCAGGTGCCAGCTTTTAAAAATGAGATTTGGAAAATTTTGTAGCTAAGCATTTTACATAAAGATTTAGATTCTAGTCCTCTGTCCTGGTAAGATTTACTATTGTTTTTCTAAGTAGTAGCCTTCATGTCACATTCTATCATAGTTAGAATATTACTGCACTGTGAAGTGCAGTGAATTAGTCCATTACCAAGCTGTTCATCTCCAATAAATGTATTTTGTCATTTCATAGTTATATTTATTTGCTGCATGTCAGTTACACAAATTGTATCCTGTCTCTTGCCAGAGATTTCTACAGTATGTAACTGGAACTACAGAGATTATCCTGTGATCTTCCATATTTTAAGTAGCAGCTTCCCGTTCATTCTTAAACCCCATTTTGTTCTGCAGTGATAATCAGCACAGTATCCTGGGTGGCCACAGTGGTGCAGTGGTTAGCATTGCCACCTCACAGCAAGAGGTTCTCTAGTTCGATTCTCAGCTGGGGTGCCTTCTGTGTGGAGTCTGCATGGTCCTCCCTGTAGTCGCGTGGGTTTCCTCCGGGTGCTCCGGTTTCCTCCCACATCCCAAAGACATGCTGTAGGTGGATTGGCTACTCTAAATTGGCCGTAGGTGTGAGTGTGTGCGTGTGTGTGCCTTCTGTGGAAGGTTGGGCGCCGGGCTGGCAACTCGGCACCATAAAACTCCACTGCCAATCATGAGCGGACAGGTGATCCGCTGTGGTGACCCCTAACCGGGAAAAGCCGAAAGTAGAATCAGCACAGTATCCTATTTTACACATTTTAATACTTAAATGAAAATGTGCAGTTCTGCATTTATTGCAGCTATTTACTGAAAAGTATGCAATGTTGCATCTCCTTAATTTGTTGCAGGGGTCTTTTCTTTTTTTCTTCGTTGTTAAGCTAGATCATTCCACCAGCAACACACATCCATATCAGTGCTGACTCGACTGGTAAAGTAACTTATTCAGAGTCACACGATTTGCAAGTGGAGAGTGAAAGAGTCAAGTATTCGATTGCAGGATGAAGCTAATTTGCAGATCATAGCCTTAAACTTGGCTCTCTAGCAGGCTGTTGACTCGTTTATTATCACCTCATACAGCTGTGATCATGAATTGAGTGAAAATTAGCTAATAAACACAACATTTGAAAAAAAAAAACACAAAGAAGCATTTTTGCAGCAAGCAAGTCCACCCTAGACCCCACAATACTTATATGTACACCATCTCTGAGGTTACACTATCAAGAGGACAGAAGAAATTCCCATTACACTGGCTATTCGACTTTCTGGGGAATAGCTGGACACTCACATACTAGTGATCATACATATGTCAATCACTAGCATTTTGCTGACAAGTTTTGTTCCTCTTAATCTTACATACTAAAGTACCAATTTGTACTGATGCTACTTGCAGTTTAAGTGCCACCTGAGGTTTCTTAAAAATTATTTTCTGATAGTTATAACTAGGATATGAATGAGCAAGGTGGAAGCTATTAAAGTGATACCATTTCCTGCCGTGGGACATTGTCTAAATTTGAGTATCATGGAGCTAATTGGACAATGGTGAATTCTGTAATAGACAAGATAACGGGTCATTTTAGAAGTTCGCCTGTGAGACAAGTAAGGAATATTTTGTAATGGCTTTGTTGGTGGGTTGTTAAGTCGTACAGCTTCGTAAATTTTACAGATATGTCGTGTATTTGTAATAGTTAAATATGTACACATCCCTCTAGTTAGCTAGATGCACATTTTCTTGAGTCTGAATTGGTAGGAACCTACTACTCCTTGAATCTGCAAAAACCTTTCTTCACAGATATTGGAACAATACTGTAGGGTGCCAGAGTGGGTGGTAGAGGGGTATTACTTCGAAAGGGCATGGAACAGATGGTGCAAATGTGAGAATGATGATAGGAAAAGGGGAGATAGAATGCTGAATGCAATTAAAGGGCAGACTAGATAACTAGGCTTACTGTTTGTCATGCTGTCAAGCAAATGTAACACTTGATGAATTTACACTGATTCCATTATTATACATTTTGGATATGTTTGTTGTATATGCGAGTCCCATACTACATTTTATAACACTTTTAACAGGTAGCCCATATATAACAACACAATATATATACCATATTATTTCTATTGCTGTGTTGCAATTTCAAAATTAATTGCATGCAGATATGTTAAAATAATGAATTCCAGCATCCATGGCATTTGTAATCATTTTTCAGGCACTGATATGTTTGATGTATTAGTTGGGAGCACTTTGTTATATATGGAAAATATCTGCTCTTGCTTGTGTGACTCAGGAACATGGTCCATTCTTGATAAGTGTAGTTCCAGCATGTTAATATTTTGATATTTTGCTTAACTCATGAAAGTAATATTTCATCTACTCAGAGTCTCTTTGGACATAGTCTGCTATAGTATGTAGGGAGACACAGAGCAACCCCTTTTGCATTTCTGTTTACCAGCTATCATTAACCTGTGAGGGACAGAGTGACTTTGTGAGAATTGTACATGTACAGGCGTATACCTGACTTTCATGTAGTTGCTACCATGACTGCGCTTTATGTACTTCAGTTAAAGGCTGCATTCACATCATACTCAATCGCTTTGTTCAACCCACTCTAGTCACACTACTATAGTGTACACCCACCTCAGAATATGAACCTCGCACGCTGTTCTAAGCATCATATGTTGCAGTAGGTAGGAGCATTTCTTATTTCTCTTGAAGAATGACAGCTTAGTGAGGAAGCTCTTGACTCTACTTTTAAACATATTTTGAATATATTCCTCAGTAAGTTTTAAATAATCTGTAGTGAATCTGCAGGATGAGAGAGCAGGGGGAAGAAACGGAAAATATGACGAAATAAGTATTCAACAAAGTGATCAGGAGTGGTGATGAGGGCAACAGCAAAATTAAGAGCTGAAGTTTGACATTATTGAAGTGGAGGTATAAGACAGAGCAGATAAGTTCCCTGACTAAGAAACAAAACATTAGCCTTGGGCATTGACAGAGTGACTAAAAACACACACTCTAATCAGGAGATTCTAATGAGGAGAGTAGCCCTCTGGCTATGTCAGAACTTAAATTTATGCCGATATATTCCACCAGGTGCTCCGGTTTCTTCCCACATTCCAAAGACATGCAGTAGGTATATTGGACACTCTAAATTGACCATAGATGTGTGTGTGTGTGCATGCGAGTGTCTGGTATGGAAGAAGAACCGTGGCAGGGCTAGCCACCTGGTGGCGTGAATCCTCGGCTCTGGATGATTGTCACTATCGAAATGATACCCCGGCCTCATGCAAAAGTGGGAAAAAGGGTTATGGATGGATATTCTATTCAAAGATTTTTACCAGTAAGAAATTGTGACCACTGTACAACTTTCTGAGGAGCATAGGCAAAATGTATGAAAAATGTTCAAAGGACAAATAAGGAAACAGAACCAGAAATTTAAAGCGCTTTGGTGCTGGACCAAAAACACGACCACAATGTTTTTGAGCTTTATGTTTTTGGTTCTTTGGAGTGGAGCTTTAAGTTTTTGGTTCTTTATTTTGGAAAGCAGTTGCCAAAATGTCGTTAGTTCCTGACGACAGTAATGAGATAGGGCATACAAAGGTATCTTTTGTAGTATGATCATGTACCATGCCTTGCAGTAGCTTAATAAATAACACAAAGAGAGAGAGAGATTGTAATATTAATTTCAGGAGTTCTTTATTCCAGTTTAATTCTATGGCAGTTCTGTGTAGCACATGACTTGCGCATCATTCTAGCTGGCTCAGTAGTGTTAAAGTCATATACCCATATAAAACCCCTCCCTTTTTTAAACTGCAAAATGTGCTTAAAGGGTAGCATACAATGTCACAGTGGTCAGCCAGCATTAACCTTAGCACTTTACATTGGAAACTTTATGGGCTAGTTACATCAAAATGAAAATTTTTTTTAACATGTTCAAGACCAACCTAAGGATTCAATAAACTCCCTGTAGGCTTAGCGCTAAGCCTACATGGAATTAACATGTTTGTGAGGTGAGCAGAGCACTAATTACATATTAATTTTGTGCACTGTGTTTAAACGTAAATAAGAGCGGTGTCGTGGCTGTCAACAGTGTTGCTGACCAGGAAAACGTGTAAAGCAACACAGACTGCAGCAAACATGTAAACCTCTTTACCTATGGGTAAACTAGGTCAGCATGTTGTATGAATATAGTTCCAACACATTATATGAATGAGCATAGAGTGCAGACTATTGAAACCTGACCTGTGTCAGGCATACTGAACAAAAGTTGTGTAAATGATCAGTAACAGTGCATAGACTGCCATTAAAAATAAACAGTTGGGAAATGTGTGTGTTGAATAGGGACACACAGATGGATTGTAGGAATGTACATTGAGAGAGGACAGGTGAAACATGTTAACATATGGTAGATGAGTGTATGTCAATGAAGACAGTTGTAGCAGGAATCCTAATCACATATTGACATGATACAGTACGAACTGTACAGTGAATGTATATTATGTGACTGTCATACAAGGTGACATAACAACGGAGAAGATTTCTTTGGGATGTAAGCATTTTGACATGAACATTGGAGAAGACATACATAAGGGATGTTCTACACAATAGGGGTTAGGTGCATATTGTGAAGCTGTATAAAATGAGTTGCGTGAATATGACTGTAATGTCAGCAGAGGTCTCAACCAAGTGGGGCACACAGTTACAGATTCATGGATGAGAGTAAACAGAAACACGCACAATCATGGACAATATTAGAATAGTACCAGCAGTAACCCCATGTCTCTGGATTCCACTTCTAACCATCAAAATTTCAAAACTTCGAAGTTCTGATCATCGAGACCAGAACATCGAATTTTAAAACATCAAAGGCTACAAGTGTAACCAAAAAAACCCCAGAAAAATAAATTTTAACAATTGTATACAGGGGGGCTGTGCCCCCCACACCCCCCCTACTTTAATGTTGCTACTCCGAGACCGCATTACAGTGGGATAAAGGGAAATCTCCCGTTTAGCGCTATATGCAGAAGCGCTAAACTGGAGATTTTCCATACCCTATTTGTAGTGCCATCACATTGATGGCACATAGAGTTACACAGTATGCAGGGCACCTTGGTGCCCTGCAAAAACACAAACATTCTCCCACCTACACTTCCCTTTTTCTTCCCCTTCAAACCTTCGATGTTTTAAAACTCGATGTTTTGGTCTCAATGATCAGAACTTCGATGTTTTGAAATTTCGATGGTTTGAAGGGGAACCTATCTCTGACATAACATATGTGATTGTGAGTGATCATGGATGCTTCTGCATGAACACACTTGTACAAATATGAGTAGTAAGCACTCTATGAGGGGGGAATCAAGTGCACCCTCCTGACACTGCAACATCTGTTGGAGGTGTTAGGAAGGACATTGCTATGTCTGTATGTGAGATTATGATCTTATGAACAGGTCTGACTGCACAAACAAAAAAGGTGGAGGCGTAGCCATAATCTACTCTAACCTACTTTCCATAATTCCTTTCCCAAATCCTATTCCTCAATTCGCTAATGCAGAACTAGTAGCTTGTTTACTAAAAATGAATAGTCATAAAAGCCTATGTATCATCGCCCTATACATCCCACCTGGAAACAACACTCCAATCCTTGAAGAAATTCTCGCATGGGCCTCAGCCAATATTAACTTTGAGACATATATACTAGGTGATATAAACATAAATTAGGACAACATCAATAATTCCACACCTACCCTATGTATCAGTCTTTTCAACTTTACCCAGATAATTCATTCTACAACCAGACCCAATAAAGCAAACTCCCCAGGTTCCATCCTTGACTGGATCCTAGTCTCCAACCCAAATAAAATTACCAACTGCAGCACCATTCGTGACTCCATCAGCAACCACCTCCCTGCCGTTGCCCATCGCTCAACCCCCTCCCCCTACATCAACACCACTACGTAACCTCAGTAATTTTGACCGCAACACATTCTCAAATTTCCTTAAACAAATGAATTGGAACATTCTAAAAACCCTCCCACTTGACAACGCTGTCAAATATTTTAATTCTACTTTCCTAAATGCTCTAAATTCTCTTGCGCCAACAAGAATAAAAAACAAAACTGCCCTATGACTAACCAAGCAACTTATGCACCAAAGGGACAAATTCTGGATACTGTACCAAAAAAAAAAAAAACTCCCCGAAAACCTACTTCAGTACACACAGCTCCCAATATCAACCTCACCCTCACATACTCCGTCATCCAAGACCTCCCTTCATTGCACTGACCCCAATTCTCCCTTCATATTCAACCTTAAACCCATCTCCACCAACTACATAAAAAGACTTCTCTCCAAAATAAAACCCTGCTGCAATGCCCCTGACAACATCTCCTTTTCTCCATACCCCAACTGGTGTACCTCAGGGATCCATTCTTGGTTCAATGCTGTTTAATATCTTTATCAATACCTTTCACTCTGCCATTCCCACTGCCAAAGTCAGATGTCTCAACTTTAGTTTGCTTCGCCATGAGCCTTCCTGATCTTTTAACTAAGACCCAGACCGCCTTCTCTACCACTGAGGATTGGATGTTCCAAAATCACCTTTCCCTAAATGCAAACAAATCCAAAATATTAATATTCCCACCCTCAAAGTCCTTCCCTTTTGATAAAACTTCCTTCCAAGTCCAAAGCCAAAACAACACTCCTATTGAAGTCATTCCCTATGCTAAATTACTCGGTGTAACTATAGATGAGCACCTAAAAGTTGATAACCATATACAGCAAAACATAAAAAAAAAACACCAAAAACTTGGTATGCTATACAGAAACTGTCACTTCCTCTCATCTCCTACCAGACATACTCTCGTCTCTACTTATGTCCTTCCCTCCCTAATGTCTGGTGCTCCCCTTCTAACTAACCTGTCTACCTCCATCTCTTCCAAATTAGAAAACTGCTATAACAAAATTTCTAAATTTGCCACCAACGCCAAAAACTCCTCACATCACTGTATTGCCCTCCACTCTCTAAATTGGCTAGAACTTCCTAATTACCTGGACTACCTCCAGCTAAGTACAGTTCATAGATTAATCTTTAACCCCACCAAATGCTGCACCCTCACAAACATCCTACCCCCCCTACATCCCAAGTAGAACTCTCAGATCTGAACACCAAAATCTAATTAGTGTCCACAAACCTAACCGTCCTCCAGGTCAACTTCTCCTGTCATTTTCACTAGCCAAGAAATGGAACTCTGTCCCTTCCTCCCTAAGACAATGCAGAACGTGGATATCTTTAAAACACAGCTTCATACCTACCTCTCTTCTAAATGGAAATGTACTTGCATTCTTCCAATCTAGCTCTCTTACCTCACTTGTTCAGCTGGGTCATTTTAAGCTTGTTCAGTCTTATAACTGTTCTCAATCACCACAACTACAATTGTTTTTCTCATGTGAATATTGTAGATATTTTTCTTATGTGAATATTGTAATAGTTTTCTGTGTCTTAGATATGTATATGAGTTAAGACAGGCACTTGGAGGCAGTGAAGAGTTACCGAATAGCTGGGTAACTACAGCAGAGCTAGTAAGGGAGACTGCTAGAAAGGTGCTTGGTGTGACATCTAGACAGAGTAAGGAGGACAAGGAGACCTGGTGGTGGAATCAGGAAGTACAGGAGAGTATACAGAGGAAGAGGCTGGCGAAGAAGTGGGATTGTCAAAGAGATGAAGAAAGTAGACATGAGTATAAGGAGATGAGGAGCATGGCAAACAGAGAGGTGGTGAAGGCTAAGGATAAGGCATATGGAGAGTTATATGAGAGATTGGACACTAAAGAGGGAGAAAAGGACCTGTACCGATTGGCTAGACAGAGGGACAGAGCTGGGAAAGATGTGCAGCAGGTAAGGGTGATAAAGCATAGTGAGGGAAACGTACTCACAAGTGAGGAGAGTGTGTTGAGTAGATGGAAAGTGTACTTTGAAGGGCTGCTAAATGAAGAGAATGAGAGAGAGAGAAGGTTGGATGATGTGGGGATAGTGAATCAGGAAGTGAAACAGATTACCAAGGAGGAAGTAAGGACAGCTATGAAGAGGATGAAAAATGGAAAGGCTGTTGGCCCAGATGACATACCAGTGGAATCATTCTTAGGAGAAATGGTAGTGGAATTTTTAGCCAGATTGTTTAATGAAATTTTGGAAAGTCAGAGGATGCCTGAGGAGTGGAGAAAAAGTGTTTTGGTACCTATCTTTAAGAATAAGGGTGAAGTGCAGAGCTGCAGTAACTACAGAGGGATAAAATTGATCAGTCACAGCTTGAAGTTATGGGAAAGAGTAGTGGAAGCTAGGTTAAGAAGGGAAGTGATGATTAGTGATCAGCAGTATGGTTTCATGCCAGGAAAGAGCACCACAGATGCAATGTTTGCTCTGAGAGTGTTTTTGGAGAAATACACAGAAGGTCAGAAGGAGTTGCATTGTGTCTTTGTGGACTGAGAGAAAGCATATGAAAGGGTGCCTAGAGAGGAATTGTGGTATTGTATGAGGAAGTCAGGAGTGGCAGAGAAGTATGTAAGAGTGGTACAGGATATGTACTAGGGTAGTGTGACATTGGTGAGGACTGCAGTGGGAGTGACAGGTACGTTTAAGGTGGAGGTGGGATTACATCAAGGATCAGCTCTGAGCCTTTTCTTATTTGCAGTGGTGATGGACAGGTTGACAGATGAGATCAGGCAGGAGGTCCCGTGGACTGTGATGTTTGCAGATGACATTGTGATATGTAGTGAGAGTAGGGACCAGGTTGAGGAGACCCTGGAGAGGTGGAGATGTGCTTTAGAGAGGAGAGGAATGAAGGTCAGCAGGGCTAAAGCAGAATATATGTGTGTAAATGAGAGGGAGGGTAGAGGAATGGTGAGGCTGCAGGGAGTAGAGTTGGTAAAGGTGGATGAGTTTAAGTACTTGGGATCAACAGTTCAGAGTAACGGTGAGTGTGGAAGAGAGTACAGGCAGGGTGGAATGGGTGGAGAAGAGTGTCAGGAGTGATTTGTGACAGACGGGTACCAGTAAGAGTGAAAGGGAAGGTCCACAAGAGGGTAGTGAGACCAGCTATGTTATATGGGTTGGAGACGGTGGCATTGACAAAAAGGCAGGAGTCAGAGCTGGATGTGGCAGAGTTAAAGATGTTAAGATTTGCACTGGGTGTGACTAGGATGGACAGGATTAGGAATCAGTATATTAGAAGGTCAGCTCAGGTTGGACAGTTTGGAGACAAAGCAAGGGAGGCGAGATTGTGTTGGTTTGGACATGTACTGAGGAGGGATGCTGGGTATATTGGGAAAAGGATGCTAAGGATGGAGCTGCCAGGTAAGAGGCAAAGAGTAAGGCCTAACATAAGATTTATGGATGTGGTGAGAGAGGATATGCAAGCGGTTGGTGTGAAAGAGCATGATGCAGAGGACAGGAAGAAATGGAAACAGATGATCCGCTATGGCGACCCCTAACGGGAACAGCCAAAAGAAGAAGATGAGATATGTATTTGTATATGGCATTTTGTTATTTCATTATTGTGTCTTGACTTGTATTTTGTATTATGGAGCTTTTCTCCCCAGGCCTCCACTGAAAACAGGCTCCCTGAGCCCAGTGGACTTCCCCGGTCATCAAAATGGAAATAAATAAATATATATATATATATATATATATATATATATATATATATATATATATATATATATAAATGATCAATCCAGGCTTGCTGACAGGTGTGCATGGCATATATATGGCACAATCCACACTGTCATAAATGTAACCCATGCCATCAATGTTGTAAATCAGCTATGTATGTACTGAATGCATCACCGGAACAGGTATCACACATGCATCTGGTAAAACATCTTGTTGGGTGTTCCACACCATCAGACAGTAATATTTATGCAACAAAAAGAATACTTGGGTATGGCCAATAAGATAGTGGGAGCTCACTGACAAAGTAGTACTCTTGAGTTACGCATCCATGGAAGATGCGTTGGGAGGTACATGAAAAAGGGTGCATTGTATTCTGTTATTGGTGTGATGTAGGCTGTGAACTGTGGCAATATAATGGCCTTTTGATATGGATGTCTTGCACATACTCAAGAGTTGTGTTGCATACAAGGGAGTTGTCACCAGTGTGGGCACATACTGGTGGGTGTTCGTATAGCCATCTACCTCAGTAAACAGGTCACATACCACTTGGTCTGCTCATAGGGGTCTGCTGTCTACATTATCATTGGGTTGTGCTCTGCTCTCAAAATGGGAAGGCATGATGATGAAACAGGGGAAGCTCATGAAACAAGGAGAGACTGGAATTTTAGATGCAGACCTTTAAGGAGAATAACAATAATTATATGGCATATTATATTCATAAAGTAATAGAAAGTATTCTAAAAACTAAGCCAACATGGGAATGGAGAAAGGAGATTCTGCCGATAGGGATGACTGCAGTAAGGGATACAGACAATAGGCAAGAGGGTGATGGAATTTATTGGAGAAAACTGGCAAAAGAGCCAAAATATTGGAAGCAAATAACTAGAGAGGGAAAGGTAATAGAATGGGAAGGCTCCAAGAATTTATTTGGACTGCAAGTTAGAGATTGCCTTTCCTATCAAGGATTGATATCAGAAAACAGGCAAAGAGAAAGAAGGAGGTCCTAAATGAAAAACCAGCACTGGTATAGTTTTTAGCACAGTCTAGAACAGAAGCTGTCATTAAAAACAGTAATAATTAGTAGAGATATAAAATATTGTATGATAACTATAAGAATCAATCAGAGGAGAGGAGAAGAGGTTAAAAAGAATTAGGAAGAGAAATTGGATAAGGAATTGACGGAGACAATGAGGGGATATATGTATGTCTCCCAAATATGCAATGAAGTCTAGAAGGTTTACGGTCTTTGCTACCCTAAGTAGACTCCAAAGAATCTTTCCTCAGATAGACAGTAAATGTTGGTTAAGTGGGAAGATATTTTCTGGGAGTGAAATGAGGTGGCAGACTTTAAAGATTCCTTGCAGACTGCTTATCAGAGATACTGGGTGAGCAAATTGGTATAAATAAGGAAATTAATTTTTTGAGCAATGATACAGAATCAGAATTGCCTAGACACAGTAAGACCTTGCTGAGCCTAATTATGGTGGCTGCCAAAAAAGCAGTTAGTAGAAAATGGAAACCAAAGTAAGTCTAAGCCAGCTTTACTAGAAGTAGCAAATATAGTTAGAGATAAAAACAACTGGAATTGGGATCTTTAGAAAAGGGTAGGAGCAAATTCTGTAGGAAATATGGGAATTGCGGGAACAATATATGCAGGGGAGGAATGAGGTTTAAAAGAAGGCAGGATTTGAATGAGCTATGTAATGTCTGACTGACGATTGGATATATTAGAAGTGATGCATAATATTTGCAACTACAGTTGTGTCAGTGTGGTTTGTAATGTATAATGTTTGGAGCTAGAAAACAAAAACAGCATTTGCCACCTTCTGTTCCTCAGTAGAGGATAGAGCCAGTAAGTCAGGGTATCTGGTAATGTAGTCCATGACTATGAGGCTATACTTCTAAGAGTCACCACATCAACAATAGCTCCCCTTTGAAACAATTCCTGAACAATGGGCAAAGACATTAAAGCATAGCTTTGTTTCCTGCCTTGCTACCCTCTTAGCACTACTGACATTTTCTGTAGTAACCCATGCACATCCTTTGTGATACCTGCCCAGTAGAAGTTCTGCTTAAGCCTTCTTTTTGTATGTTTTATGCCCATATAGCCTGAAAAGGCAATATCTTGAGCTATGGCTAGAAGTACTTGTTGGTAGATCTTTGATACTACCAGCTGTTGTATGACTTCTTCCTCTAGTCCTCCATCGGGAGTCTATTCTGTATGTAGTAACCTTTTGTCCTAATTATGTAGACTCCCTGTGTAGTTGAAGATTGGAAGACTTCCTGGCTACTGCCCTGAAGTCCTGTAAAGGAGGGTCAAAGAGCTTCTCCTTTCTCAACTCTTTGTCTGTGACCCTCCCTAGCTTCCCCTCCAAACAAAGTCTGATGTCTTCTAAAAATGGTGTCCTAGGTTCAGGCTTGGTACTAACACCTAACTCTCCACCTGAAGTAACACCTTCTAAGGGAGGCCAAGTAGCTTTCAGCAGGTATGGATCAGATTCAGGCTCATTGCTATTAACTAGCCCTCTCCTCCTGAAATGACAATATTAGCAGCCTCATTTAAAGCGGGTGGACACTGTCTTTTTCTCCTTACTGCTTCCTTCCCTGCATGCTTGTCTCTGTGCCTGCCGGTGTGTAACCACATGTACATAAGTTACTGTTTTATCAAAATCTTTACCTTTTGAAATGTCCGCTAAGATACCATCAGTCACTGTTACCTGCATGTTTCCTGAACCTCCTTCACAGTCCATTATAAACTCTGGATAGTGGTACCTGAAAAGGTTTTCTTCCAAATGCCCTATCTGGAGTGGTCTGACCAAACAAATATTGTTCTCTTTTTACTACTGCAGGCCTGGCAGTTATTATAGCCAGTACTATATCCCTCTTGACAGCTGTCTTTTTCTCCCTTCCACAGTAGGGTGCAGACTGTTTTGGTAGTTTGATGCAGCAGTTGTTTTCCAGACAGCCCACGTCTTTTGTGGTGCTAGCCCTCTTTACTGCCTCTTAGAAAGTTTGTAAACACCACGCCTCAGTAAATAGGGTACCATGCATGTCTCCCTTTGGTACACTGAAAACATTTAACCCCAAGTCCTGGGACCACCAGATTTGGTGGTTTCCTCTGTTGCCTGAGGAAGTTGCTGTGATGGCCATCTAGATTGCCATGCCCTCAGGCAGAGGTCTAAGCAATTGTCCCCTCTTCAAAATGTTTGCTACATTTTCAGATGTAGTGACTTGACAAACACTCATCTAGCTAGGAGAGTAAGTAAATATTTTGCAGTATAACCATTCACACTGTAATATGCCTATTTTATTTCCAGATCGTCGGATCCAACTTTTGAGCTCCTCCCTTTATTCATAATACCCCACTAACCTAACACACCTCAGATCTCATTTACTGCCATATTGCTTCATATGTAGATCTTTTCTCTTTTGAGCTATCAGGTGTTTTCCCCTAAAAATAGTGAGTTTTCTTTTCTCTATTTACTTCTCAGTTTTAGTTAACCTTTGAATTTTATCACCTGTCCTCCCTTTCTGGAGTTTCTAAGTTTCTAACCATCTACTTCTTTCTTCTGCCTAATCTGTGGTATTTCCTTGAGGATCATTGTTGGTATTTTTGCCTTTCATTCCTCTTCCCTTTCTATCATTAGCGGACCGGAGTTCCGCTGTGGTGACCCCTAACCGGGAAAAGCCAAAAGAGAGACACACACACACACACACACACACACACACACACACACACACACACACACACACACACACAGAGACACACACACAGACACACACACAGACACACACACACACAGACACACACACACACACAGACACACACACAGAGACAGAGACAGACACACACCGAGACACACACACACACACACACACAGACACACACACACACACACACACACACAGACACACAGACACAGACACACAGACACACACACAGACACAGACACACAGACACACACACAGACACACACACAGACACACACACAGACAGACACACACACAGACACACACACACAGACACACACACACAGACACACACACACAGACACACACACACACACACACACCTTCCCTTTCTACCCATTAGAAGGTATTTCTTTGTACCATTCTGGGTATCTTTTCTCTTTCAAAAAAAAAAATCCTTTCCATCTTCTGATTATTTGTGGTTAAAGCCTCTTATTTCTGTACATAATGGCAGACAAGCGAACTAGATTAAAAAAATGTATTTACTTTGGGCACAAGATCCCCATCACTGATGCCCACAGTAAATGTATCTATTGCTTGGGCGCTGCCCACATAGAAACTGATTTGTGCTGGTTTCAACACCAGAGCCATTAGTGATAGAAGGAATAAGCTCATTTTGAGGGGGCTTCTTCCTTTTACCTCCTATTTTTCTCTTAATATTGGTGCTCAACCCCCCTCTAAGAATTCAAAGGGAAGCCTGATTTTGCTTCTAAAGACAAAGTTTCCAGAAAAAGCTTTCTGGACCCATCTACTACTTTATCATCTCCAACCTCTGAGCCACTATCAAAAATTTCAAAAAAGTTGGATCCCACTCCTTCAGATCCTACTTTCTCTAAGCCAAAATCCCCTTGGATCCTATCACCTCAATACTAGTTGGAGCAGATACCTACTTGACTTCCTTCTCCCTTTCTTCAGAAGACTCTATGGAAACCATCTGGACCACTGTCTATCACCTCTTTGCTTAGATCCTTCAGGAGCTTGTTTCAGGCCAAGGTGGATAGGATGATGGAATTCCTCAGAGCTCAGATCCAGATGAGGGTTATTCCAGCCCCAGCTCCCATCAGACCAGTGAGCCTCCCCATCACAGATTCTCACTTAATTTCTCCTTCTCCAATCCATCCCATGGTTTTTGAGCCCTTGAATCCAAGATCCTTCAGGTGTCCTCGTCTGATCTGAAGACAGATCACTCTTTGACTCCAGACACTTCCCTGAGCCATCCAGCTCTGATTCTTTTATAGCAGGAGGACTCTCAGAGCCAAAGCATCAGTGCTGGCTCCCATACCTGTCAACTGTCCAGACTTTCAACTCATATTTTTTGGTCTGTTCCTCATAAAATTTGTGTTAGGGATGAGTCCCTAAATAATGGCATACATTTGAGTTTCAGACTTCAGATCCTTCAGGAAATGTATGTTAAAACAAACCCTGTTACTCTGGCAACTTTCTAATTTTATGCAAACAATATTTAAAATATGTCCCTATTTTTTGGGCCTTTGTCCCCCCAGTTTGTCAGGCTCTGACCAGATTTCTTGCAGTAAGAGTTTGAGAGGTATACATGGCTCCGGAGGACTGGGATGGACTCCAAAATTATTGGAGCCATCCCTGCCTCATGGCTTTTCAGTGCCGGACACCTTGGGTAAGACTCTATCCTCGGGAGGAGGGCCAGGGGTTTCAGGGGTCATTGGCACAGAGGATTTCCACTGCAGTGCTGCCGGCTTTGATCCCACATACTTCTTCTGGCTTTGAGATTGTGGATAGGGCCTTCTCTTTGCCTAGAGAGAGGACATCCTTGCCCCCCCCCCCCTGGATTCTGTTTCTTTACCACCTTCGTGTCTTAGTTATGAGTCCCTCACTTCTATTCCACTTGGACAGCCAACCTGTTCAAGTCTCCAGACAGTCCCCCATGACTCTCCTGTCACTTCCAATACTTCACCATACCATCCCACTGATGAGGTCTTTCGGAAGAGAATGTGTAAAAGGAGACAATTAGAGTCCCCTCAGGAATCACTCACTGAGGACACTGACTTCAATGAAGGGAAAAGGTTCCCCAGATCTCCACTTGATTACGTCTCCTTTGGAGACATACTAGAACTTCTAAAACAGAAAGGTGATTGGTCAACCAACACCTCCCCCCCCCCAGGAGGAGTTGGTGTTCCTGCTGGCTTTTTGGGTCTCACCCAGCTACGTCTTGGGTGACTTCCCCAGCTCTTGAGCCAATAGACATTGTCTCACACCATGCATGCATGGAAGGAGCTGGATAATGTGAAGCCTATCCCCAAGTGCCCAGATGAAATTTTTGCCCTTCAAAGGACAAAGCACACTGGAGCAAAGGGATCCAGTGCTTGGACAGACATGGTAAGCACATTTATGCTTCATCGACCTTTGCTCTGCAGTCATTGAATTTATCTAGCACAATTCAGAAGGTTGCAAAGAGATTTGACTAAAGACCTCTCCAAATCTCTTTCTGGTTCCATGTCTAGGGAGGACCAGAACAAGATCTCTTCACAACTGGCCACCCTCCAGTCCATATCTAACTTGTCCACGAAATTGATATCCCATGCTGCAGAGGATACCTCATGGGCAGTGGGTTCTGGCATAGCCATCTCAGGAGACATGCCTGGATGCGCCTGTGTGGTTTTGCACAGACCTTCAATTCTTCATTAATCATTGCTCCCTTTGATGCATTTTCCTTGTTTGGCCTTAAAGGGAAGAAAATGTTCTTCATAAGTGACCAAGACAGAAAGACCTTGTCTGACATTGGGATCCATTTTTCTACTCCTCAGAGACCCTTTTCCTGGAATCTACGAGGAGACAGAAAGATGTGGTTCCGCAAGACCCACGGTCCTTTCCAAAACTCATGAAGAGATTGTTCTCCCAGAAGCAGAAGGGGGAACTTCAGTGGAAGATGCTGCCCCCCCTAGAAGAGGTGGCTCACAGAACTAGGGTTTCCAAGAATCTTTCTTAGGCAAAACACTACCAGTACTCTTGAAAGGTTGCCCAAGTGCTGCTCTCTCAAGGCAGTCAGGGGGCATTTGTCTCTGCATCCCAAAGTCTGGGCATCAATTAGTAAAGAATTCTGGTTGCAAGGAATTATATCCAAAGGTTATTTTGTACCATTTTCCCAACTTCCCCCTTCAAAAATGTAAATAATTCCCAATGTTCCACACAATCAGAGGGAGGCGGCAGCCTTAGAAATAGAAAAGCTGATAGAAAAAACATTCACCAGAAGGTTCTCCCCAGACCAGATAGGATTCAGAACCTACTCAAGATTCCTTTTAATGCCAAAGAATACAGGGGACTTGAGATATATTCTGGATATCAGCAAATTAAACCAATATGTGATGTATTCACACTTCTGGATAGTCACGGTTCAGTCCATTTTGCCTCTTCTGCAAAAGGGTGACTGGGTGTGCTTCAGAGATTTTCAAAATGCATACTATCCTATCAAAATGAATAGGCACTGCAGAAGATATCTGCACTTCCAGCTGGGACCCAGTCATTACCAGCTTAGAGCACTGCCCGTTGGACTCACCACAGCCCTCAGGATGTTCACCAAATGCATGGCAGTGGTAGCAGTTCACCTGAGACTGCTGGGATTCATAGTATTTCCAAACGTAGACAACTGGCTCCTAACTGCCCAACCAGGCATCTACTTCTACAAACAAGGGACTACTACTTCCAGTTTTGCCTTCGACTAAGCATCAAGTCAACTATAGCAAATTACAGCTCACACCTATGCAGAATCTGGAGTTCATAGGTGCTCATCTAGACTCCGACATTCAGATAGCATCTCTTCATCCAGCAAGAATTCAGACACTCAGATCCCATGTCAAAAAAGTGATCTTGCATTCTTCTCTTCCAGCACGGCTGATCTTGCAAGCCTTAGGATCCATGGCAGCAGCAGTTACTCTGGTTCCTTTAGCTAGGTTTCATGTGTGAATTCTGAAGTGGACTCTGTGCAGTGGTCTTTTCTTCAGCAGCCCTTGTTTGTCCCAGTCAAAATCACTCAATCTTGTAAAAATAGCTTTTTTGGTGGTTTCACTTGAACAAAGTTTCTCAAGGCCATCCTTTTGTTCTCTCCCTTACCATGGTGATGATGGATGCCTCCTAGTTAATGTAGGGGGGCATTTCTTGGGAAGGACAGTCCAAGGTACATGGTCCCTAGAAGAGGCCAAGGCACATATCAGTGTCCTGGAAATAAGAGCAATCCTCCTAGCATTGAAGGCCTTACAAGCCACTGATGAAGGCTCTGTGCCAAAACCGGTTTGATATCTCTGTTCTACAGTAAAGATTCTTTGAATGTGTCTGGTCTGATGCTGGCTTTGTTTGCTGCTTGGATTTGTATTTAGCATTTGCACCTGCTGTACATGCAAGCTATTGCTCAGCTAGCTTACAAGCCGCTGCCCCATCTGGGATGGTTGCTGTTCAGACGGACAATATGTCTGTAGTCTGGTACATCAACAAACAGTCAGGAACCAGATCTTATCCACAATGTCGAGAAGCAATGAGAATATGGCAATGGGCGATCTGTTCCGGCTGCTTTCTCTTAGCAATGTGCATATCGGAGAAGGCCAACATGATTGCAGACAAACTAAGCAGATCCATTCTGATGCCTCATGAGTGGTCTCTCAATGCCAAAGTAGTGGAGAGAATTTTCCATTAATAGGGCCAGCCATGCTGTGACCTTTTTACTTCTCCCCTCAGCAACAAGTGTAGCAGGTTCTTTGCCCTAGTCCCTCCACCAGGGGTGTCACAGAGAGATGCTCTAGTCCATGACTGGCCGTCTGATCTCCTCTGTGCTTAACCCCATTACCTCTAATCCCCAAATTTCTACAGAAAGCATACCGCTTTAAGAGCACAGTTATCTTCATTGCACCTTTTTGACCATATCAAATTTGGTTTCTCAACCTGTGGCCTCATCTTCTGCATCTGTCCTGGATACTGGACCCCAGTCCAGACCTGTCTCACCCGACAAAGATGACTCATCTGGACATAACAGGCCTCAGACTTGACTGCATGATTTGTCCAGTTCCACTGATTGCTAGACAGCGTAGACTTTCCACCCCATCCATCATATTGTATTGTCTTCTCAAAAGGTTTCTACTAGGAATATTTACATAAGTAAATGGAAGACATTTGCATGCTGGGCCCATAAGAGACATTTGGACCCATTTTCTGACCCTATACCAGCTGTACTTGAGTTTTTAGCTTCAATTTTCAATAAAGGGGCTAGTTTCTTTACTATTATGTGCAATTGGCTGCCATTTCAAACTTCCATTTTGGTGAAAATAATTCTTCCTAAGCTTAACTATCCTGCTTCGAGGTTTGACCATGACCCTATTGAACCTTTAGACAAGATAGCCCTTAACTTTTGCCCTGGAAAACTATTTAACTTTTGCCCTGGAAAACTATTTTTCTAGTTGTTGTTATATCAGCTAGATGAATAACTGAACTCCATGCTCTTTCCTCCAAGCCTCCTTACTGGTTTTCTACAAGGACAAGGTTCGCTTAAAGATCAACCCGTCTTTTTTGCCTAAGGTGAATTCTGAGTCCAATATTAACGAGGTCATTAACCTCCCAGTTTTCTTTCAAATTTAAAGTAGCAAGTATAATGTCCACTGAATCGCCAATACAAAAGAAGCAAGTTTAATGTCCACTGAATCGTAATACAATAACGTTTTACAAAAACAAACGTTTTCGTCATCAACTTCCTCAGTAATGATCACTATAATAAACCTGTTCTTTATATAGTGTATTACACCCTAATTAATGTTTAAACTGTCCAATCATAATGAAGCAAAATGAAATATATATTTATAACAGAGCTTAATATATGGTTGAGGAAGAATTAATTATTTTTCAATCTATTTGAAACAGTATTTTTTATGATATAAATATATGGTTTTAACCTTTGGAATGAATTCAACATTTGTATTTATACTTAATATGTTTTACAATACAATCTGCTGTGGTTTAGCTGATGTATTTAATTATTTAATCTATTATTCATTATGTATTTCATTTTGCTTCATTATGATTGGACAGTTTAAACATTAATTAGGGTGTAATACACTATATAAAGAACAGGTTTATTATAGTGATCATTACTGAGGAAGTTGATGACGAAAACGTTTGTTTTTGTAAAACGTTATTGTATTACGATTCAGTGGACATTAAACTTGCTTCTTTTGTATTGGCGATTCAGTGGACATTATACTTGCTACTTTAATTTGGGACCTGATTTATGTGTACCTGGAACTGGTGGTTATTGGTTTTTTATTAGTTTATATTTTCCGCCATCGGCTCCTGTTTTGTGTTTCTTTCAAATTTGTCTAATAAGGGAGAATATATACTTCATCTTTTGGATGTGCTCAGACAACTTCGGTTCTATCTCCATCAGACCAAAGATTTTAGGAAGACTGACCAATTGTTTGTATCCAGGGGTGTAGCTAGGATTTTCAAATTTGTACTCACAGCTCTCAAACTGCTACCACCTCCCAAGCCAAGCTACTGCCATTCTCGTAATTCATGGTTCGCACTTTTAGTGACGATGAAGAGGCATTCACTGTAATGCCTCTTCAGTAATATAATATAGATTCACACAAACTCGGTTCCTTGAATTGAAAATTAACCTGAAAGTCAGTTCTTTGAAAAATGCAGCATGGTAGTTGGGGTAGAGGATTCATGCTGTTGTTTTCTGTAACTAAGGTACAGGTTTTGAGCTTGAGTAAATTACTAACCACCTGCTACCCCTAACTAGGGTGTTTCATTCACACACACCCCTACCTACCTCTTAGTACAAGAAATATGGACAAAGCCTAAAATAAACAGTGACAGATATTAATTAATGCTGTCGTGAACTTAGAAAGTTGCTAGAATAACAGGATTTGTGCTAGTATGAGAAAGTTACTAGAATAACAGGATTTGTGCTAGTATGAATTTTTCTAAAGGACATGAAGTCTGAAACTCAAATGTCTGTCATTATTTAGCAACTTCAGCCTTAAATGATTTTCTAGAAAATCACAAAATTTATGAGAAACAGACAAAAAATATGGGGCAAAAATCTGAACATTCTGCAAAATTTGGACAGTTGAGAGGTATGCTTCCTACCTACTTCACACACACACACACACACACACACACACACACACACACACCTCTCAACCTCTTAGAGCAACAAGCCCATAAATATAACTGAGGCAAAGGCCCAAAAATAAGGACATTTTTTTTTTTTAAATATTGCTCTTATAAACTTAGAAAGATAATAGAATAGTAGTAGGACTTGCATTAGTAAGAATTGTTTGAAAGGTATGAAATCTGAAACTCAAATGCCTGCCATTATTTTCTAACTTCAGGCTTTAATGATTTGCCAATTGTTTGCCAGAAAACCCCAATTTTATGAAAAATGGACCAAAAATGTGATGAAAAAATATAACATTGCCAGACAATACAGCTGGGAACCTGTCAAAGAAGGGACACTGTTTTAATATGAGCACTGTTAACTTGAGCAGCTGACAAAATTAGAGAATCTACATGCATTTCTGAAATAAAAGAAATGTATAACTCTGATCATTACAGTTATTTATAATTAAAAACCCTCCACGTTTTCTTCCAAAATTGCTATTTTGCGGAAGGAGTATTAGGGGGAGAGCAACATTTTGAGCCAAAATTGGGGACAGTTGAGAGGTTTGGATATTTTTAATTCTATAAAGCGATTTATTTGAACATACCTCTCAACCTCTTAATGCAGGAAATCTGGACAAGGCCAAATATATTGGGGGAACATACAAACAGTACTAAAAATTGATCTTGTATAAACTTAAGACAGTTGATAGAATAACAGGTCTTGCTTTAGCATGCATTTTTCTGAAGATTATGACGTCTGAAACTTAACGTTGGTCATTATTTAGTGACTTTATTCCTAAAGTTTTATTTTGCATTTTACAGCACGAACACCAATAAATATCTGCTAAACAAAGCAATGCAGTCTCACAGTGAAACTAGACTTAGCAATAAAACTTCTCTGCCCTTGAAACTCACATTCATTGAAACAGGATTGAAACCCACATTCAAAGAGAATACATTTTGCCAGTGGCAGATAAAGATTAACTTTGGGCTGTTTTCAAATCATAGGCCCCTTGCACATGAAACATACACGTGGTCTTTGATACACCTTCCTGATTGTATTAAGTTATATTCCTTGTACAATATAGTACAGTTGTTAGAGGGCATTTTAAATTTATTGTTTTGAACATTTTTCCAGTAAACAGTGAAACAAAATGCATGCACCAATAATGACAAAGCAGCCCAATTCAGAACATTTCCATCATAAAAGTCTACTCAAACTTCTACAGTCCACCAGTATCAGTAAATATGCACAATATCTGAACTAGTAAAAGCCATCTACATAATTCCACATTAAAGAAATCTGTAACTAATGAAGAGGTTGCTGCTAGCAAACAACTTTATATTTCATGGTTTCATCTACAAATAAAGTGCCTGTTGCTCTTGAGGAATAAATTGCCTGTTGCATTAAAAAAATGATACACTAGTAATATTGCAATAGGGAATGGATGGCAAACCGATAACAGGTTCATAGTTACTACTAGATATCTTCGCCAAAAAGGACTACAGCATCCACCCCCCTTTACAACACAGTACAGTATCAGCAATGCATCTACCTACTGTGGGAGAAGAACCCACAGCCTTCTGCATCAAAAGCAAGTACGCTACCTGTTGTGCTATTTACAGTACAAGCAGACTAAGCATACGCAGCACTAAACTTTAGTTCCCCTGCAGCTCTCAGCTCCTTGTAAAATGAACTCGACACTCAGCTGTATCTCTGAACTTTGCAGCACAAAAATCTGGAAAAAGCAAACATTTATTGGGGGGGGGGGGGGACAAAAGCCCAAATACCAGGGACACATTTTAAACATTGCTTGTATAATTTTGGAAAGTTGCTAGAATAAAATGCTGTGTTATCACCATGCATGTCTTGAATCCAGAACCATATGCAATATAGTCAGTGCAATATACCAGTATGCTAAATCAGCAGTTTGAAAAATAGGAAGACTGAAACTTAATGGCTATCATTTAGATAGCTTTCAAACTCTTAGCACAAAAAACTGGACAAACAAAGCCAATAATGAGGGAATACAAATTCAGTTCTCACTTCACACCTTAGCACAAAAAACCTGGACAAACAACAAAAACAATTTGTTTGTGTCTTTCAGCTTAGGGGTCGCCACAGCGGAACTCCGGTCCGCTAATGATTGGTAGTGGATTTTTACATACCGGTTTACCAGCCCTGATGCACAACCTTCAATGAAGGCACGCCCCATTGACATATGCCTCCACACAGAAGATGCTCTAGCTGAGAATCGAACGGGACAACGTCTTGCTATGAGGCGACAGCGCTACCGCAGCACCACCACAGCAGTAAACAACAAAAACAATAATGGGGAAATACAACTTCAGTTCTCACTTCTCACCATAGCTCACAACTGTTAGAAAAACAAATCTGAAAAAGTTCAGAAATGGTGGTGGTTAGGGACTTTAGGCTCTTCTTACCCTGAAGCAAAGGTACAGGGTTTGAGCCCGAACACCTATAGCCAGCAGGTGTATTATGTGGGGGCATTTTCACAGACACACACACACACACACACACACACACACACACACACACACACCTGATAATCCGTTCACCCGATTGCCTTCACCACAATGACTTCCTTCCACACCTACCGTACCTGATAATCCGATTGCCTTCACCACAACGATCTGATTGCCTTCACGATCACCATCCATTCGCGATCACCACAACGATAATCCATTCGCGATTGCCTTGCCCTTCCACTCACTACAACCAACAATGATTATGCAGCTGCCTCCACCATAATCCAATACATTCAAGCTGTGCACATTTCCCGCTCGCAGCCAGCCAGCCAGACATGACGTGATGATGTGAGCTCAATTCCGACTGGCTGGTATGTAGCCATGAAATATAACTTAAAGTAGCCAACGCTGTTTAAAAAAGAAGAATATGTAATTTTTATAATTAAAAAAGCTACCCCCTCTTCTAAAGAAGTAGTACTGAAATCAGTACAGTGCGTATGCCTCCCGACATCCCTGTTTGTATCCTTCTCACCAAACAGATTGGGCATGGCAGTTTCTAATGTAACTTTGGACAAATGGTTACCCAGTTGCATAGCCTTTGTCTGTAATCAGTGAGAGATGTCTTTGCCGAAGGCCCTTAGAGCTCATTCCACAAGGTCTATGGCTGTTTCTTCAGCTGTTTGGACAAGAACATCTATAGATGACATTTGTGCCACTGCTACTTGGTCCAATCCTTATACCTTTATTACTCATTATAAATTTGATTTGGTTTCTAGGAACAGACCTCCCTTTGGCTCCTCAGTACTGTGAAATATCCTTCGTTGAGGACCACCCAAGGTTCATCTAGTTGGAGACTCTATCCCATCAGTTAAGGAATTAATGAAAATGACAACATTAGATAAAAAAGTTATGTACTCACCGTAAGGATACATCTGTGCTGTCCATTTTCATTCTTCCTCAACTTCCCGCCTTCTTACCCCCCCCCCCTTCCTTTTGCTCCTGAAGAGACCTAAGGTATAATACTTTGGGAGCCTCTGTCACTGGTTGGAGCTCTAGTTCCGTCTCTCTCACCTATACTCATTTTAATTTCCTTATGGTCTTAACCATGGTTTACTGAGGGGCAACAAACACAATCTGAGGTATGTTAGGTTACTGTGTCATTATGGCTAAAGGGAGGAGCTTGAGAGTTGGATCAGAGGATCCAGAAAAAAACAACCAAGTCAGATCCAAGGCCCATCAGTTGAGGAGGAATAAAAATGGACAACACAGATGTAGCATTGTGGTGAGTACATAACCGTTTTTTTAACATAATCCAAACATTCAGCTTCATTTAGCTTTGAGACAGCATGCATGGCTTTATTCATGTGCAGAGAAATTAAAAGTGTCACCTACTGCTCCTGATTAGTTTGTTGCTGATAACACAAACATTTAACTGGCAAAATTAAATTATCAAAATTATCTCCCACTTTAAACTGTGAAAATAATTTGGTATTGATCTTTGGTATCTAGGGTTCTACCATTTCCTTCCTCAGTACCTGTGTGCGTCTGACAAAGGGTTAGCATTTCTTTTTCATGCTAACACTGCTTTTCCTTTTCTTTGACCTCCTGCTGCTTCATTCTTGTAGCTGCCTCAAGCTCCTGAGGTTACATCTCTAGGCCAATCGATGTAATTCCATATGGATGTTAAAGTCATCAGAGGAGGGTTTAGACTGCCCTTTTTCTGCATGTAACACATCTACAACACCTAACAGGATGCCTCCTGATTTAGAGGGCTGTGGTCCAGCTCCACATAGTGCTGTATCATGTTCTCCTTGGATATAGTTAGCTGTGACACATGCATCTTGGAGTATTCTTCACAACTCATTTCTGCCTGTTCCCTAAAAGTATTCTAGCTAAACTATAAAATATATACTATGCAGTCTATATTTATGTATATTTATCTTGTAGCTATAAAGGTACAAACACCCCTTTGGTGACAAAACGTCTTTACAGACTAACATCCAGTTTAGTTTCCATACCACTACTAGCCAATGTAAGAGAAGCTTTATGGTGGCAGACAAGTGGAGTTTGAATTTCACTACTGCCAGCCATTGTGAATGAACACCAGGGGTATGGTCTCTCACTAAATAATTCACACTAAGTGCATCCTTTCCACAAGACCTCGCAGGAAATATTTACTGCTGTCCTGTGTAGGGATCCTCACTCTCCACACCCAAGAATAGGTTTCACAGTGAACATACCAATGTGCAGAGTCTTTGGTCTAGTTTCACAGAGCCCTTTCTCACCACTCTGAGTCTCAATGTTTTCTGTTACATACCTTCCCACATTAACTGTATTTTACATAATGTCATCTAGACAGACACAGTCATGCACACACACACATGAAAATGCATTTCCAGGAAAGGTTGATAGCATTCTCCAACACCGTGGCTTTCTGACCTGACTTCAAGAAGTAAACTGCCACTATAGTAATTTATCAAACTGGGGACTATCATTTCTCTTCGCTCTTGATAATATGCCAAATAATTACAAACACAAATGAGAGTGAGGGCCAAGCAATCTGGTTAATGGTGGTGAGTGCTAGCAGTTTGTTACCATTTGATCATAAATACGTTTTTTGCAAATAATAAGACCACACATAAAAGATGACCAGCTGCAAACTTTTTAAAATTAAATAAATAAAAGTACTTTGAAAATGATGAGTTAAGCAATGCAGTTAAGAGTTAAGTATATAGAGAGATAATGAATTGCATGCAGAAAATAAATTTTTTTAACAAATATCACACATGAAAGAAGACTTTTAACCACAGCTAGTCTTTTTTTCTGTAGTTGTTTTCTGAAACATAAAAAAATTATTGAGTCTTAATCTAACTTATCTGTATTTCCAGGCAGGGAAAGAGACAAGTGCTAAGAGCAAAGCTCACTGCTCCCAAGCTCCAGCTAGCATTCCTTCTTGAACTGTTCCGATCTTCTCCGCTCTTACTCCTCTGAATATTTTATATGTTTTTCATACAGAAACCACAGATGTAATGCAGGTTTTCAGATTTGCATACTGCTAAGCCTGTTTATTTACCTTTGGTCAGCCGTTTCTTTGAATAATCTTCTAATTGCATTTCTTCGACTCTAGTTTTCTGGCCTGAGAAAAGTCCCAGATCTGTGATTACCAAGCAAATCAATTATATTTCCACATCCTATGTATAATTGCTTTGGTTTCCAGAAAGGCAGGAATCTGCATTTTTCATCATCTTTTATAAATACCCCTTCAGAACCCACCATTGTCTTAACTTAAAACTTCTAGGCTGGCTCGAATTCCAAAACTACCTGCTAATCCCTCAACTCTCTACTGCCCATAGTATACTATACCAACCTGACAACACCCCAATTCTCTCTCAACTGATAATCCCCTATAATAATCTCAACTCCCTACGCTCTTCTCATAAACTGATAGCCAAATCAATTAAGTCAAACAACTTTGCTGGTGACTGTCTTTTCACTAATACAGTAGGTAGAAACTGGAATCTTCTACCTAGTGACATAACTCTGACTATATCTTTGCCTCTTTTCAAACAGAAAATTAAACTGTACTTCCAAAACCACTGGATCTGTTCCTGCAGCATACCTGATTAATTTATCTTACTTATTACTCTTACTCCTCTACTCCTTTCCTCTCTACTCCAACTCCTGTTCTGATTCTACTACTATTAGAACTTTAAGTATTATACATTTTTCTGTAAAATTGTTGGATTTTAAGAACAGTACATTTCTTTTTTCAGAAAAATTGTTTCATTACTGTTGAATATCTCTCTTGCAGTGTTATTAATCCTCATAAGCTGTTTTCTTAGTAATATATTTCTTATGTAATGTACTAGTAGATAGTGGAGCTTTTCTCCTCGGGCCTCTGCTGAAAATGGACTTGTTATCCAGCCAGACTAGCCCGGTCAACAAATGTAAAATAAATAAAATAAAATAAAAATACAATATATTGTTTTCTTTTTTACATTTATAGAAATTTGTCACATGTTTACACATCTTTTCATACCATTAAAAATGTACACATTGTAGTTTATATCACAAATTTTAGTTTATCTGCTGCAGGTTTATCAGACAGTAGTAAGGGTCACGTTTGTGTTGCATTCTGAGTCTGAAAACAGTTGCATATTTAGATATAAACCTCAAGGAGTATTTTGTGTTTAGCCTATAACATTATGCCAGGAATATGTGTGTGTAGTCAAACTTTAATCATTTGAGAGCATAGTGACAGAAGTAAATTCCCTGGAGTGCAGGTCTTGGAATTATTTTTGCATTTAGTAGCATTTGAGCCATGTATAACACTTATCAGATTACTACGCCATCCCCCAGTATTCTTTGACTAGGTACAGGCAGGCTTACCCCTGTAAAAAGAAAGAGAGTATTTTGTACGGTTTTGCGCATAATTTTGATGGGTGCATTTTGGGGGATTTACTTATTTACATACATACAAATATTTCAGGAATTAGCAGTAACACCCTTCTAGCCAACCAAAATACCAAAAACAATAATTTCCATAGTAAGTATCCAAGTTCTTCTTAAAAATATCTAAACTAGTGCTTTCTCTAATTTAATTTGATAGTGGTTTTTGAGTATGCTACTCTCTTGGCGAGCCGACTGGTGCATCTCTCATTCCCATATAATCTCCTACACAGGCTGTCTGATGATTCTCTAACTCTTTGATAACCCCAAACATACCCAGAAGTAGTTACCTCTAAATACCCTGTATGCACAAATAACATTTCCTCTTAAATATATATTCGAAACATTGGACATGTTCAGATATTTCAGTATTACATAATAACTTAAATTTTTACATCCATGGATGCCCTTGACATATTTCCGATGTATTCTCTCCAATTTGCTAATGCTGGTTTTGTTATAAGATTTCTATATTACATTCTCTAGTTTGGGTATGGTGTAATATTATTTCATCATTTCTGATGTCCTAGACTTTATACTCTTTTAATACAGCCCATAGCTTTTATCTGTCATTAATCAGTTGGTTGATATAATTAGAAAAACTCAAAGCTGGATTTAACCACATACCCAGGTGCTTAAATTAGTCTACTTTTTCAGTCACTGTGTACTATATTAAATATTCACCCTTCAGGATGCCTCTCAAATCTAATATGTTTAGTTTGTACATTTTTATCAGCATTTTATTCTGTTGTCCCCAGTTGTTCAGTTTAGTCAACTTGTTTTGCATGTATGCCCTATGTGTAACATATGTAATATGTTTACCCCTTTTCAAGTTATCAAACTGGAGAACACCAGAGATGAAAAACATAGAGCTGAAATGTACAATCTAAACAAGTATGGGCCTAGGACAGAGCCCTGTGGGACACCCTGACTGTGACCTAGAGTTTTACCCATCCAATTGCTGTATAATACTTGCCATGTCCTATTTTGCAGCAGGTCCTTTGTCTCCAGGAAATTCTATTTTGAGACGTCATAGTGATTTCTTTGTGCAGTTGTCTGTATTCCTGTCTAGCTTTGTGAGCAGTGCATACGGGACACATGCTGTCTAGCAAAGCACTTTAGAGCTGCATGTGATCATTATTTCAGCTTTTCATCTGCTCTTGACTGACAAGTCACTCCCCAGAATGAGCATTCAACATTCCAGAATTCTCAAGGTCAGACATGATCAACCATAATGGGGTCTTTAAATATGTGTATAACAGCTAATTTTGACTTTCTTGTTGGACTACATCTTAATGTCTGGAATGGGAAGGAATGTTATTTTTGTCATACTGTTAAATAGTGAGGAAGAGCAGATGACTAGTATAGCTAGTGAAATTATTCTTTCTCTTAGTTGTATTTGTAAAATATTTTTTTTATGAAAAAGCTAGGTTGTACAGCACATATTTTTAAAAGCAGACTAGGTTGGCAGCATCCAGTATACTGTCAACTTTTTTTTGACTTTGTATTTGAGCTTTTGAGATGATGGTTGTATGTGATTACATAAGTTAAAGCAAAAAGCTGTACTAATTAGACTTTGCCTTGGAACTAGAGGCTTTGCTTTTGGACTGTGTAAGTTGGTCTTGATTCTTAATATATTTCTGTTAACTGGAATAGAGATATATGCTGGTTTTAGCATAATGTATTTCTATGATTTGTAACGGAGTGTGAAAGAGAAAGTGATTTATAACTTACTTACATTTTATTTTTATTATGTTATCTTTAGACAGCACTTGTGGTATTTCCCTAAAGACAACAGGCTATTACTACATAATAAAATTTGCTGTACTTGAATTCCACTAAAATAGTGTTAATTCTTTAGTGTAATGCATTGCGATTTTAGTACTTGACATTGTCTTCTAACTGATCATAACGCAAACACAGACAAATCTTCACAAAACGGGTTTTAACTTTTGTTATAACCATCCATCCATCACCCCTTTTTCCATTTTTTGGACATTGGGTCAGGGCAAATTATCAACAATGACAATGGTCTGTATACTGCATATTTAACTGGTGAGATGGCAAAAGACAAAAAAAAAATCCAGCCTTCTACTAGTATAGGAAGAATACTGGAGAATGTAAAATCCTGTATCAGTGAAACAAGAATGATGTATGGAGGAGGTGCCTAAAAGACAATCTGTGAAATGGTTTAGGTGTAATAGTTATATGACTGTAGTATAGCTCCGAAATAGTAGATGTTCTTCATTTCACATTGCTGCAGTCATAACCTGTGGGGTAGTCCGCTGTCCTCGGTCGGCCCGAATACCAAAGTGTTAGGCTGGCGTCGGTCATGGTCGCTCAGATCTGACGTCAGTAAGCCGTGTGTATTAAAGCGCATGACCGACGTCATATCCTCAGTCTTTCTTGCCGCATTGTCCAAAGCAGAAGCAGCGTTTGCAAGTGCCGTTCGGCATTCTGAAATTTTCGTATTCTGAGTTTCAGACCGAAAACCAAGTTGGGCTAAGTACCCCGTTGGGGAATATTTTTGTCTTTTCTTACCTCAGTTAAATCCGGATGTCAGAAAAAGTGAATAATTGTATTTCTTGTGGGAAACAGATACCTCATAGGGATTACCACTCTCTCTGCATTCCTTGTTTGGGGCCTGAGCACGACGTAGTCGGGTGTCGCTTTTGTGCTAGATTTAATAAGCGCACCATTAAACGTAGGTTAGATTGCGCTAGGCTTGTCTTCGGTAAGCGATGTAATTACAATATGCCGTCGGATCCTCCGACGCCCGCTACCGCTAAGAAGCGCAAGGAAAAATCGTTGAAGTCCAAGCAGGATGAGTCGTCCGTTCCGGACGCCGGTTCTTTAGAAACTACGGTGGAATCTGTGGATCCAGCCGAGGTTTCAGCTGAGTCTCAGGGGGAGCCGTTAATTTTGCAAGTGTGGCCTCTCAGAAGTCGGGTCAGGCTGAGGGGGCCTCTCAGGTTGCTGTACTCCCTTCTTTGCATAAGGTGGTTAGGCCTTCCCCTTCTGTCTCTAAGGTACCTTCCAAGGTCAGGCCTGGTTTGTCTTCCTCTGGTGTCAGTCCTAGTTCTGCAGGTTCTGTACCTAAAAAACACATGCTAAAAATGGCAGAAGATTTGATTTCCTTAATCAGAGGTTCTATGCCCCCTCCAGATAAGAGGCCTAGGGTGGAGCCAGAGGTGGAAGGTTTGGAACATTCTTCAGATTACTCAGAGTCTTCGACTGAAGACATTCAGGATTTTCCTCCTTATTCTGATTCAGACGCAGAGGATTCTAGTCCTTCTGCTTCTCCTCCAGAGGATTTTTCTTTTTCAGAAACCCTGCATTCTATGAGGGAGCATTTTAAATGGGAAGGTCAGTATTTCTCAGATTCCCGAAAGAGGCTTAGGGAATTTTTGTTTTTACCACAACATAGGCCCTTGGCTATACCTCCTGTTTTGGATGTTGTTCAGGATGTTTTCTCTGAGGCTTCCCTTAATCCAGACTCTTTGCCTCCTGCACCGGTTAAACCAGATAGGTATTACAGAGTTCCAGAGGCTCATAAATATCTGTATAAGAGCCCAAGGGCTGACCCGAAAACTATTAGCCAGGGACCTAAGGGTGTCAGGGCTTCTGTTGTAAAGAATCCAGTTCCTATGGATAAAGATTCTAGAGCTTTGGATAGGTGGGGTAAAAAAGTGTATACCTCTTCCACTCTAGCAATGAGGGCTTTGAATTGCCAGTTTCATATGTTGAAGTACCAGAATTTTCTCCTTACTCAGTTAAAGTCTAAGGTAGATGCTTTGGCAGAAGGCATAGAGTGTAAGGAATTACAGGATTTGGTTCATGCCTCTGATCAGGTGGGTAAGCATTCTTTGCAGTGTGGTTTCGATGCTTTACAGGCTTCTTCCAGGGTGGCTGCCACTGGATCAGTTATTCGAAGGCACGCCTGGCTTAAGGATCAGAACTTGTCAGAGCATGTTAAAGCTCGAATTTTGGATGCTCCTCTTCAGTCTGAAGTTTTGTTTGGTTCTCCTGTGGAGTCAGTCTTGAAGAAAATGGAAGACAAAGCTAAGTCTATGCAGACTGTTAAGGATTTTTTGCAGGTGCAGCCCCCTAAGTTTAGCAGAAATTGGCCTACTAAGGGATGGGCTTACCCTTCTTCTGATTTACAGTCTAGGGGCAGATCTAGACGTGGTAGGGGCAGAGCTCAGGGTTCTTTCAGGCCTAGAACGTGGAGTTCCCCTGCACAATCTACAGGTGAGGGTAGGGGCCAGTCCTTTCGTAAACAGACCCAATGACCTGCATCTTCAGCTGCCAGATCCTTCCTGTCTGGCAGCTCCTCTGGGAGGAAAGTTGGCACTTTTCAGGCAAAATTGGCTTTTAGTCACCCAGGACAAATGGGTGTTGGACATTATAGACCGAGGCTACAAGTTTTATTTCCACACATTGCCTCCTTTCAAAGGCATGCCAGACGTTCCTCCTCAGCAAAGGGCGGAGGCTCACAAACAGATTTCTTTACTTCTTCAAATGGGGGCTATACAGCAGGTCCCTCTGTCAGAAGTGGGCCTAGGATTTTATTCTCGCCTGTTTCTTGTACCAAAGAAAGGAAACACTTGGAGGCCAATTTTGGATTTATCTCTCCTCAACACATACCTGGACATTCCAAAATTCAAAATGTTGACTTTGCAACAACTTCTGCCTGTTTTGGGCAAAGATCACTGGATGGTAACTCTGGATCTCAAAGAGGCTTATCTTCATATTCCTATCAGGCCCAGTTGCAGGAGATTCCTGCGTTTTCGGGCTGGGACTTTACATTATCAGTTCTCTGCATTGCCCTTTGGCTTATCTACTGCGCCCAGAGTGTTCACAAAGGTTCTGGCTCCAGTGATAGCCTTCTTAAGGTTAAGAGGAATACAAATTTATCCTTATTTGGACGATTGCCTGATTCTTGCTCAAGACAAAGACAAGCTACTTCACCATCTACAGTATGTTATGGCAGTGTTAAGGTGCCTAGGGTATTCTGTGAACGAAACAAAGTCCAGTCTAGTACCCTCTCAGGAAATGTGCTTTCTGGGTGTGAGACTGAATACAGCCTCTCAGATGGCTTTTTTGACCCCGGACAAGCAAAGAAATCTTACACTTTACTTCCAACAATTGTCTCTACGGTCCAGGCTGACTGCAAGGACAGTCCTTCAAGCCTTGGGGTTCATAGCATCTTGTATTCTGGTGCTTCCCAATGCCAAACTGCATATGAGGAAGCTACAATGGTATCTCAAAAGTGTATGGACTCAACACTGCCACGATTTGGACACTGTCATTCAGATAATACCTTGCATTCAAAAGGAATTTTTGTGGTGGGCTCAGGAATGTCACCTAAACAAGGGACTCTCTGTGACCCGACCAGAGGCGAGTCAGATCTTAACGACAGATGCCTCAGACAAGGCTTGGGGAGCACACCTCAATGGAAAATGGGTTCAAGACACGTGGCCTGCCAGACTTCAACATTTGCATATCAACTTGAAGGAGATGTAAGCAGTCCAATTTGCATTGATGGCTTTCAAGGATCTACTTCACCCAGGACAAGTGTTGATTCAAACAGACAACACAACTGTCATGTGGTACATCAACAAGCAAGGGGAACCCATTCGTACCCTCTTTGCAGGCAAGCTATGATTTTGTGGGAGACTGCTCTCAGTTTGCACCTCACTCTTCAGGCAAGGTTTCTGCCAGGAGCACAGAACTCCTTAGCGGATGTTTTGAGCAGACAGATGGTGGATCCCCACGAGTGGAAGTTGGATCCTCATGTATTTCAACAGTTGACAGTGATTTGGGGGACTCCAGACATAGATCTGTTCGCTTCTCCACTAAATTTCCAGTTGCCAAAGTTTTGCACAAAGATGTTTCATCCAAAAGCTTGGAAAGTGGATGCTCTATCATTCAGTTGGAACAATCTTCACGTCTATGCCTTTCCTCCTCTGCCTCTCCTTCCCAAGGTGCTCTTGAAAGTCAGACAAGACAAGCCCTCCATGATTCTAATAGCTCCAGATTGGCCACGACAGCACTGGTACCCTCTGCTGAGGAGTTTAGTACGGGAGCTTCCTTGGCCTTTGCCATCAATTCCACACCTTTTGTCCCAGGCAGGCAATCATTTCCTCAATGTCAGGATACAGTCCCTGCATCTGACAGCCTGGCATATTCTGTTCTAGAACCTGGAGGGTCGCAGCTTCCTCAACAAGTTTTGAATGTTATTTTGGAGGCTAGAAGGCCTAGTACAAGGAAAGTTTATGCTGATAAATGGAGGAGATTTTTTATCTGGAGCAAAGCAAAGAGCTTTGATGTTTCAGGGCCTAATTTGAGTGTTTCACTTCAGTATCTTACAGAATTATTAGACAAGAGTTTGTCTTTCTCCTCTGTAAAAGTTCATGCTGCAGCCATTTATGCTCACTATGACTGTGACCCACCATTATTCTCTCATCCTTTGTTTAAGCAATTTCTTAGAGGGGCAAAAAACATAAGACCCCCGCGTAGAGCTCCTACTCCTTCCTGGGATCTCAATTTTGTGTTGGAAAAACTCACTTTACCTCCTTTTGAACCTGCAGCTACGTCTGAGTTAAAGTTTTTGTCTTGGAAGACTGCTTTTTTGTTGGCCATTACGTCTGCTAGAAGGGTATCTGAATTACAGGCTCTAATGGCAGTTGAACCCTTCCTGATTTTTCATAAGGATAGGGTATCTCTGCGTACTAACCCTACTTTTATGCCAAAAGTGGTTTCAAATGTGGCCTTGAACCAATCTATTCATTTGCCTACATTTTATGCTGATCCCCAAAATAAAGGGGAGAAAATTTTGCACACTTTGGATATTCACAGGCAGTTGCGATATTATTTGAGCAGGACTACCAGTTTCAGACTGTCTCAACAGTTATTTGTTTCTTTTGCTTTGAGCTCTCAGGGGAAACCTGTTTCAAAACAAACTATTTCTAAGTGGATTGGCCATTGTATTGCTTTTTGTTATTCTCATCATGGTAAGGAGATTCCGGCTGGAATCAGACCTCATTCCACTAGGGCTACTGCCACTTCTACTGCTTTTTTAAGGGGGGTAGCTACTAAAGATATTTTGGAAGCAGCTACTTGGAGTTCAGTGCACACTTTTTCTAAACATTACCATCTCCCTCTTTATTCCAAATCTAGGGCTGGGTTTGCCACTGCAGTTTTACAGGGCATGTTAGCAGCTCCCAATGCTTTATGATTTTGCCAACCTCCCTTTACCTTTGCTTTGGGATTCTACCCACAGGTTATGACTGCAGCAATGTGAGATGAAGAACATAGTACAGTTTTGTACCTACCATAAATGTAGATGTTCGAAGATCCACATTGCTGCAGTCCAATTTACCCTCCCTCCTTCCCCTCTGTAGTTTGGAGTGGTTGTGTGGTTTGGGTTGTAAATATTGTTTGTACATGGGTTTTGGAGGTTTTCTGTTTTTGGCTATGGCCTTTCTTTTTAGGGCCTTCTGACATCTGGGGCAAGAAAGACTGAGGATATGACGTCGGTCATGCGCTTTAATACACACGGCTTACTGACGTCAGATCTGAGCGACCATGACTGACGCCAGCCTAACACTTTGGTATTCGGGCCGACCGAGGACAGTGGACTACCCCACAGGTTATGACTGCAGCAATGTGGATCTTCGAACATCTACATTTATGGTAGGTACAAAACTGTACTTTTTAAGGATAGGCTTTTTAAGCTTTAAAGGCTGAACTTGCATCATAATCGGAACATTTGGCTGTAGGGACTACTGGGCTCATGCTGAATGATAAAGGTAAACTCTGAAAGATTTGAGCGTGGTTGAGTGTTAGTAAGGTTACAAGGGTGGAAAGGAAAGTACTGTGTAACGGAGAAGCTCAGTGCTGAGGCAGACTTGAGACCAAGGTGGGGTTGTCAGAAAACAGAGTAAAGAACTTGTGTAGAATTTGTAAATGCTGAATGACTTAGACTGAGAAATGCATTTTAGGAGAAAGAGTTATGATATACAGATTTGATAAGATAAGACCACTGAAAATTTGGTGAAGGGCAAGTGATTATAGCACTGTTAACAGTAAAGAAAGGGGACTTTGTCGTAAGACTGAGTTATTATATATGTGTGTGGCAGGGGTTCTTCTGGGGTGTTAAAAGGACAGACTTGACAGGTAAGGGCACTAAGGAAGAATCAACACGAAGGGGTAAAGAAGCATTAGAGATGGTGAAACGGTGAATAAAGAGAGGACTGGGGAAAGAAAAAGACTATATTTGGAGACTTATGTCATTGTGGAGTTGCTAGACCATTTATATTGTGAGGTCTAAGTACTGCTTGAGGTGCTAGACCATTTCTGTTAAGAGAAATGAGTATTGCTGTAGGTACTAAACTATTTGTATTGGGAAATTTGAGTACCATTGAAGAGGTTAGACTGTTTATAGCAAGAGGTCCAAGTACTGGTCGAGGTGTTAAACCATGTATGCTGAGAGATATGTGTTGTTAAGCTGATGAACTATTTATATTGGGTGGTTTAATTATATAATGTGTTAGTCAGGAGAGGAAAGGAGAAGAGGAGGGACTGTGTATGGTAGTAACTGTGTGTCCAATTGATAGATAGAACAAAAAACAAGGAAACATAGATAGAACAGCTGACGCCACAGTATGGAAGCAGTTAGAGTGGCTGGATATACTTTGTGTGATTCTACAAATGGGGCCAATACTGCAGCTTGTCAGGAGAAACGGTGGAGAATAGTAGAACTGTGCAATCTTCTGCTAGGTGCTATACAAGAATGAAGAAACAAAAAGAAAATGACAAACCTTATTGAGAGATTATAGGAAAGCTGCTGCCAGCAGGGATGTGACATAGTAAACTGCTGGGGAACTACATAGGAAATCCAGACAGGAGAATGTTGTAATAACTTTGTTCTTATCTACACAATAATAAAACATCAACACCGCTTGTATCCTTCTTTATCTGGTGTACTGTATATAACTCATTCTGATTTACCTCACGTTATTTTTTGTATGTAGTAATGTCTTATTGATTGCATTGTACTGAGGATTATTTTGTTGTTTGGAATTGCATCGCATTATAATCCTCTTAGCCATTGAATTTTTAATTTTTCACTTTATTTTTTGTATAATAGTAATGTCTTTTTTGTTGATTATTTTATTGTTTGGAATTATGTCACATTATATTCCCTCTTACTTGTTGCATTTTAATTTGCCTGACCATATTGTGATGTACTTAAGATCGATGCATTTCAGTGTGTTGAATTTTAGCCTTTGTAGTGATTGAAAAGTATCCTTGCACCACCCCAGTCAACCAGCTAACAAATGATAGCTAGTTAATTAAACAGATAAATTAATAAAGGCTGTGATGGCCTGAATCTTTGGGGGGGGGAGGGGATACATAAAGGTCATCAAGAGGTGTACATGTGTACGCCTTGAGGTAACTTGTCTGAATTCATAGACAGCCCTATCACAATTCTGTGATAAAGCTGGCTTGATTTCAGGACTTGATTTCAGCTACTGTTTAATGCAGTCTGCAGATGGCAAGAATTTAATTCTTCCACAAAACCTGGCTGTCCATTTTTCTCTTTGGCAATAGATATTCTCAAACAAATGGGTTCTCAGAATGATATAGCCAGTGGTACAGACGGCAGTGGAATCCCTTACTCTTTTTCAGGGGATTTCTCCTCATATTCACAAGATCAAAGTTCCTTTTCCCACCTGTCATTCAGTCATCTGCTGACTTGGGGGGGTGTAGAACCTGTCTTTCTTTTTCTGATAGGGTAAGATTTTTATTCAAGAATGTTTCTGGCATCAAAGATAGAAGCTTCTTGGAGATGCATCCTTTATCTTTACTTTCTAAACAATTTTGTGAAAGTCTCAGCATTAAAAATTCTATCCCTTCATGACTTGTTGCCTCGTGATTCCTCCTTTAAGTTTCATAATGTTTTCATTCTGGTTTACACTTTCAATTCTCCACAGTACCCTTTGGGTTATCCACTGTTACAAGGATATTTATAAAGTATTTAGCCCCAGACAGCCTTTTGCAGACTGCAAGGTATTCAAATTTCCTTATTAAGACAACTTAGTTATCTTTGCAAAATCTTTTTTCAAAGTGTCTTGTGTGAGAGATCTCCTTCACTAACTGGGGTTTCAAGAGAACATCGAAACTTCTTGTTTGACAACTCCTCGCAAGATTGTTTTCTTGTGGTATTCCCTTGGTACTTCAGTTCAAAGAGCTTTTCTTCCACAGGAAAAAAGTCAGTTTATATCTAGGTCTACTCCTGAGTTTTTCCACTGTGACTCCAGTGATTTTTTTCGGGATACTAAGATTCATGGCATCCATAATTCTCATACTTCCTCTAGTCAGACTCCACATGAGACAGATTCAATGGTACCTAAAATATCTATGGACCCAGTATCAACACCCCCTGACAGTACAGGTCCCTGTATTGGGATTAGTTAAAAAGGAACTACTTTGGTGGACAGACCATTTTTATTTTAATCCAGGTCTGCTATTTCCCTTCCAGCTCCAGCACAGTCTGTAACTAACCCTAATCTCCCTAACTCTTGTTTTGTTTCCCACACTATAATAAACCTTCCATCTTGCCGCTTAATAACTGAAAGGCCTTCCAATACCTTCTTACTACACCTCCCCCATATTATAAGTTATCTCTCTCTCCTGCCTTTACTTTATCACACAATATGTTACTTGTTCTCTTCACTATTACTTTGCTTTTTCTTCTCTCTATCTCTACCTCCTGTCAACACACCTTTACATACATAAACCCTGTCCCTACACTTAGCTACCTACAAACTAACTTCTCAACTACTCACACATTCTCAATTGCCCCTGCGGTATTCAACCACAATGGCACTGACCTACATAAAATAAAACTATTTCAACAGCCCTCACTATCTCTCAAAATAAAGCCAAAGGATCACTTTTTTAACCTCAGCTGTTCATGCTAAACTTAATACTCTCAGGTGATATACGCCTCAACCTAGGACCAGTCACCACCTCCTCTTTCCCTATCCATTCCTCACCCAGCTCCTCTCTCCCTACTCTTCCGCCACCACCCATTTTCCCCTTCTCAGACTTAGTCCTCCACATCTACCATACACCTAACTATACTATCTCTGAAAATTCACTGAACTACATTCCTGGATATCTGTCCACACCCCCGACATTCTCATCCTCTCTGAAACCCGGTTAAAACTCCACATATCTGACAGTGAAATCTTACACCCCTGCTACAGTATCATTTGCTTGGATAGACTCAAGAAAAAAAGGGGAGGTGTAGCTATACTGTACTCAAATCAGTTTTCCTTCTACCCCCTGTCAATCTCACCTCCTAATTTCTACCCTGCAGAAGTCCTCATAGTAAGTTGCAAATTGAACAATCATAACAAGATAGCCAAACCTACCATCTATATTCCTCCAGAAAATGACATCCCTACCATTGAACACTTACTGGCCTGGATCTCACAAGCTATCTCCTATGAAACTATAATTTTGGGTGACCTTAACTTGGATTGGAATTCTCTAACCTCAGCCTCTCTAAATACCAGCATTAACCTCTATGGCTTTTCCCAACTAATCACTTCCCCACACATCTGAGTAAACACACTAATACCAACACTACAATTGAATGGATCCTCACTTCCAACCCAAACCTATGCCACAACCCCATCACACTGCCTGATACCTTAAGTGGCCACCTTCCAAACTATATCAAAAGAAAGTCCCTCCAGTTGTGCAAATCTCATCGATACTAAGACTGTCACAAACTTTCTAACTTCAACCCAGACACTTTTAACCATATAGTCTCTTCAATTAACTGGTCCTTCCTCTATGATCTCTCCGTAGAAGAAGCTGTTCTAAAATTCAACAGCACATTCTTAAACACTCTAAACTCCCTGGCCCCCATCAGGAAAATTAGTATGAAGTCAAACTTCACTCCTTGGATAATTCATTCCACCCGCTCTCTCATGTATGAGAGAGAGAAAATGCCTGGAAAAAAAAAACAAATCCCCTTCCAATCGTCAGTGTTCTAGAGAACTTCGTAATTTAACCAAAAGCAAGTCAACCATGACAAAAAAACATTTTTACCTAAAGCCACAAAATAACCCCCACTTCAACCCCCGAAAATTCTGGAATATAGTTAACAAGTTACTACAGCCAGGTAGGCCCTCTACACCAAATTCCTGCCCCAGTAGCTCTGCCTTAGACACTGGCATACTTCTTAACTCTTTCTTCATTGACTCCATCCACAAGTTAACTAAAAAAGATAAGAGTACCTACCCCACTACTTTTCCTTCTCCATCCACCCACACAAGCTCCTTCTCTCTTAAGCCTGTTCCCACTGCTTATATCATATCATTTCTAAGAACTCAAAACATGCTCACCCTCCACCGATAACTTACCTCCTGTTTTCCTTAAACTAGCTGCAAAATCTATGTAAACCACAAGAAAAGGCAGCAAGTACTACACGAATACCACATGAGACTGGCCAGTAGTCCAAAGATAGTTATTTTTATTAAAATACACAATAATTCTCTAGCGTCTCAGCTGTAAAAAGCCTTTAACAGAGAATAATCACACATACTAAAACCAGAGCTTATATACTTTTAAACTATGTGAATGATTTCATTAGTAAAACAATTAGTCAATTACAATTTACTTAATTACATTACACAAAACACTTCCAAGTGCATTCTTGATTCAAGACCCTAGGGCTCATAGTGTCAGACTTAAGAATCAACATAGTCTCTTTTTTTTTTTGTAATACATTTTTTTGTATGTTGAGCTCATGTGGTATTTGTGTAGCTGCAAAATCTATTGCATATCCAGTCTTCATACTAATCAATAGATCAATCCAAGAAACTGTAGTCCCTGATATCTGGAAGTAGTTCAGTGTTATACCCTTACTTAAAGGAGGAAACTCCACTAACCTCTCTAATTTCAGGCGTACAGCCATTCTGTTTCCCCTATCAAAGATTCTTGGAGAGTGCATTCATAAGCAGCACCTAGATCTTCTTGTACAATAAAATCTCCTAACCCCCCCTACCCAACATGGCTTTCTCCCTAACAACAGCACATCCACAGCACTAATATCTTTCACACAGGCTATCTGTAGATTTTGTGGCAACAATAAATTAGTCTCCTGTGTATTCGTTGACCTCTCAAAGGCCTTCAACACTGTTTCCCACAATCTACTAAACTGTCTAGTCTCAATCTCTCCAACTCTGCTCTTTACTGGTTCTCTAGCTACCTTTTCAGCAGACTTCAGTCTGTAAAATTGCTGTCTGCATCTTCCCCTTCCTTCTAGTCCAAAATGGGGTTCCCCAAGGCTCCATTCTTGGACACCTCCAATTTAACATTTTCACTAACAATCTCTACACATTTTGTCCTCACTCCTCATTAATACAATATGCTGATGACTCCACAGTAATTTCCTCCTCTGACAATCTTTCCCACTTCCTCACTCTTACCCGAGAATCTCTCCACTCAGTTGAAAAATGGCTAACATCCAACCAACTCTTACTGAACCTTAAGAAAACTAAACTCTTCTTCCCTAAATCTTTCCAACACCACAAATCTACCTTCACTGTCACCTCCCTCAATAACACAACTATCATAATAGACGACCAACTAAAATTTGATCTTCATATCCAACAGTGCATCAAAAAGATTCATCAAAAACTGGGCTTAATCTATAGAAACAAAAAATTTCATAGACATGAATCTAAATTCTCCTGCACAAGACTTTCTACTACCCACTGTATTATATGCCACCCCAATCCTTACTAACCTATGATCTAATTTTATGTCTAAGCTTGAACTCACATCTAATAACATTGCTAGATTTTCTGCAAATCATTCCTGTAGCTCACACCATTGCCTATCTTTAAAAAATGTACAGTGGCTAGATCTTTGCCAACAACTCCTTCTGTGTCAGATACACCTGACTCGCTCATTTCTAAACAAACCCAACTTCTGCCTTGCTCTCTCTAAAGTCTCATCTCTATCTACACTCCTAATCATACACTCCATACCTGTAACCAACACCTCCTAGAAACTTACATTGGCAAACTTCTCTACAGTCACTCAGTTGCCAATGCATGGAATAAACTCCCCCTATATTTAAGAACAATTTCTAATACAAACCTTTTCAAAATAACTTTAAACGGCAACATGTTAAACTCTTGGACTGGCTCCTGCCCTGACCCAACTTAATCTACCTCTCCCCTCTGCTACAACTAACCCCTCCTTCCTCTTATTCTTTTCCTGCCTATCTGTTACCTACCTTTATTTTAATCCAAAATATAGGCTATACTTCAGACTTTTTGCCCTGAAGAGATGTTACATTTTATCCTGAACATACTTCTTGTTATATGTTTGTATGTAATTTTATGTGATTACTGTTGCACGTTTTTTGTGATATTATATCATGTATGTATCTTTTGGAGCTTTTCTCCTCGGGCCTCCACTGAAAAAGGGCATCTGCCCAGTCAGACTAACTGGTTCAACAAATGTCAAAATAAATAAATACTTTCTTTGGGAGCAGTGCCTATAGGAGTAAAAGTGCAGGGCCTTTGGAACACAAAGAACAGACTAAAACACAAGCATAAAAGAGATGTTGGCAGTTATGAATGTTGTGGTCTTCAGGACTATTAGCAAATGATTAGAGACAACACCACAGTGATGTGGTGCACAAACAAACAAAGAAACAAATGGGAGAACCAGTTCTTACTGTGTTTGCAGATTCGCGAGTAGCCTGGGATATTGCTTTTCCACACAGCCTCACTCTAAAGACATCACATAAAAACTTTTGTGGCAGACAAGCTGAGCAGGACCAGGACAGACTCTTATGAATGAGAATTGTATCAGAGGATCAGGAATTGAGGAATAACTCAGACAGATTTACTCACCTCAATTCACAACAAGCAACTGACAAATTTCTGCTTCAGGACTCCTTGCAAGCGATTCTGGAAAACAGATGTATTTTCATTTCATTTGTCAGGATTGTTCATGTATGTTTTTCCACCCTCCACTGATATCCATGGTCATTCTGAAAGTTCAGAAAGACTGTCCAAAGATCATTTTGGTGGCTTCCTTCTGGCCTAAACAACAGTGCATTCTCCATTCTTTTGAAAATGACTAAGGGCAGTTACCACAAGCTTCCTGACAGACTGCACATACTCACACAGGAATGTGGTTGTTTGATACACCCCACCTTGAGGCAACATCAGCTAGCTCCTTGGATGATAGAGTTTTAATGCCTCTTATGCACCTATTTTCTAAGGACATGCAGCAGGTATTGAAAGAGGCCAAGAAATCTGCTTCTGTGAAGTCATATATTACTAAATGGAAAAGATTTCCTAACTTATTCTAAGACAAGAACCAAGGTCTTGTTTAAGGCAAGCATTTCTCTAGTTCTGCAATATTTGTGTGAGGTATTATCTTTTGTGCTTTCTTACTGCTCTATCAAAGTTCATAAGTTCATAGGTAGGTACTAGGCTATTGGCCCTAGAGCCTATATAAGCCTAGCCAAACGGTACCATGGCTTTTGCCACCCAAGAAAATTATTTTCCTGTGCCACTGTCGAGCAGAGCCACAGAAGTGATCCCCGGGATGAATTTCCTATCATCAAGAATTTTCTTGAAGAGTGCTAATGAGAAGCTTTGTTTGATATAGATATGTAGTTTGTTCCAGAGTATGGGAAGTCTCTGGGACAGGAATCTATCCCTCCAGCATGTTCTGTTTGTTGTGGTGACAAGGTTTAGGTCCCTAGAGCGTGGAGCTCGGAGAGATTGGGATTTCTTTAAGTCGAGCATGTCCAACAGCTCTGGGTTTGACATAACTTTGTATGTTAGGCAGAGATCGCCTCTGAGTAGGCGATATGCGATGGAGTAAAGCTGGAGTTTTTTGAGACGGTCTGCGTAGGGCATCTGTTTGAGGCCAGTAATCCTCTTTGTGAGGTATTTCTGTGGCCTTTCCAGTTGTTGTAGATGTCTTGTGAGGTACATACCAAAAGGGGTGTTGTACTCTATAATGGGTCTAATGAGTGATGAGTAGAGGGGAGCAATGACCTCTTTTTTTCTGAATGAGAAACCTTTTGTGATGAGGTGAGTCACGTAGAAGGATTTCCTGACCACTGTGGCAATGTGATTATCAAAAGAGAGACTACTGTCCACCTGTGTCCCAAGGTCTCTTATCACACTTTCGGCATTAAGTAGACTACCACTTATGTGGTAGTTCATGGGTGCAGAGTTTTTACCAAAGGGGATGACAATACACTTTTTGGCATTGAGCTTCAGGCCATGGCTTTGACACCCAGGCATCTGTCTCAGTTAGGCTCTTTTGTAGTATGTCCACATCATTAGGAGTTTCAATTATGGCTCCTAGTTTGCAGTCATCTGCAAACTTTGTTAGCCAAAGACCTTCTGTGTTAGCCTGTACTTCAGAGAAGTAGATACCAAACAGGAGAGGACCCAGGACTGAACCCTGTGGTACTCCTCTTGTCACTGGTCTGAAGTCGGATTTGGAGTCTGCTACTTTCACAGTGTGGGTTCTGTCCGTGAGCCAGTTGGCAACCCATCTTGTGACATAGGGATTTATACCTAGTTTAGTGAGCTTATCTGTAATTCCAGAGTGGGGGATAGTGTCAAAAGCCTTGGCGAGATCTAGATAAGCTGTGTGAACCACCTTGCCCTCATCTATGGCTTTGGTGACTGCTTCAAAGAAGTCAGTCAGGTTTAGGAGACATGATCTGCCTTTTACAAACCCATCTGGGTAGGGTCCAGAGTTTGGAGATTACCAATGCCTTTGTTTGAGTTCCATGGCCTTGCAGACCAGGCTCATCAGGCTAATGGGGTGGTAGTTCCTGGGGGTCCATCGTGGCTCCCCCTTAGTGGAGTGGGATAACCGTCACGGTGCGCCATTCAGTGGGCACAAAGCATGAGATGATGCTATGATTGAACATGGTACTTAGACAGGGTGCCAGCTCATATTGTTAGGTCCCATGGATGCTGTGTTCTTGGCTTTAAAGAGTGTGTTTTTTACCTGTGCAGCTGTGATTACAGGAACTTTGCATTCTTCCAGTATAGAGATGGACCCTCTAGGGGGTGAGAGGGGAGTAAAGTTAGCACTGAATCTATCTGCCAGGATGGTGGCAATATCAGTTGGTTCTGTATATTTAGTGCCATTGTGCTGTAACTCAGAGCAGGTCTGAGTGTTGCCATTGAGATTCTTGACATAGCTATAGAATGCTTTGTGGTTGTCTTTAGAGTCAGTGGCAGTTTTGTTTTCGTAACTAACTTTGGAGGATTTTATGAGGGATCTCAGCTTCTTACTGAGGTTGACCAGGGAGTTCCTCCAGTCATGGCATTTTACTATTTTTTGCAACAGTTTCTTTATTCTGTTGTAGAATTGTTTATGGCAGAGGACCACCAGATTGGCTTCCTTTTTTTTAGAGGATAGCATCTTGGTTCTGTTAGGGATAGCATGATCCATGCACTCGTGTAAGTGCTTATAAACTGTATTTGTGTAGGATTCAGCAGTCGTACCTCTATTGTCCATCTGCATGGGTGTCAGAAGTTTGCCACTTCTGTCTTAAGAAGTGTGAAGTTGACTTTGGAGAAGTTTTTTACGGTGGTTTCCCTAATTGGGGGTGGGATGTGGATGTCTAGGGTAATTAGCCTGTGGTCTGATCTGACCAACGAGGAATTAACCTCTGGTGTGGAACACCAGTTGCCCATGTTGGCAATGACCAGGTCTAGGATATTGCTACCTCTGGTGGGGGTGCGAATAAGTAGATCCAAGTTATTGGAATTTATGAATTCCAAAAAAACATTGAACAAAAGAGTTGGTACATGAGTAGTTTTCCCAGTTAATGGTAGGGTAGTTGAAATCGCCCATTATTAGGGTGTTGGGTTGTACCCTAATACTTTCCAGTGTATCAAGAAATGAGGAGTGGGAATCCTGGGACATGGTAGGGGGTCTGTAGCAAGCTACAATTTGGATTGCGGTCTTGCCCAGAGTTAGTTGCACTTGGATAATCTCGGATGCATTATGCTGTGCAACTAGCCTGGAGGTGTGGATATCCTTAATGAATATGGGTACGCCTCCACCTTTAGTGCTTCGTTCCAGGTTAGGTGGCCAAAAGGTGTGCTATCATTTATAGCCTGGTAACGCAGGGGTGCTCTCTGGAGCTTTGAACCAGGTCTCTGTCACTGCACAGATGTCGATGTTCTCCATTTTAAGGAGTGCTTCGAGTGAGTGCATTTTGAGGTTTAGACTTCTAGCACTGAGTAGCATTACCCTCAGATTTTGCTTGCTTGTACCTGTTATGGTGGTGAATTTGTCATTTGAACCTTGCCTAAAAAAGGCACTATAGGTATGGCAAGAGCCTTAGCCAGTATCCGGAATCCCAAGGGCGACAGGTGCAGGCCATCTCTGGCAAAGCATCGTGGTATGTCGATCATGTCATCCCAGGCAGACAAATATTGGATCCACTTTGATGACACCAGAAGCCAATTGTTGAAGTCAGTCATTTTGTCCTTGTATTGTGGTATCATTCTGGGCGATGGCAGGATGCTCCTCAGGGCTAGGGTCATACCTGCCTGGGCTACAAGATCGGAAAGCTCCTCCATGTCTCTCTTCATGTAGTCCAGGGAGGTATGTCTCAGGTCATTCACACCAACATGGACATTTGTACTTGTTGTGGAGTGACCTGAGTGCATGCGTTATGTGGTGGATCCTGGCACCTGACAGTAACTTTCTCCTTGTTTAGCCTGGTGAGTGGAACATCAGTGTGCCTGACTATAGAGTCACCTATGACTAGAGTGTTGGGTACGTTATGCCTTATGGGCGTTTCTGCTTTGGAGGTCCCTGATGCTTGGGCAGGTTTTTATTGAGAACCTCCAGAAATGTAGGTGTGTGTTTTGTGTTTCTGTGTGTGTGGTTTGGTGGTGTAGGTTTTGAGGGACTGTGTGATGAGTGTGGTGTGATGCAAGTGTTTACCTTCTCCTCTTGACTGTCTAGTCCAGTCTTGGGTGAAGAGAGGGGTGAAGAGGCCAAGCAAGTGTATATGTTCTTGTGAACTGCATAGGCATGAAGTCTCCACTGTTGTCTATTTCCTTTATATGTATGCAGTACAATTTCTCAGTAGTTGAGGGGGGTGAACTGACAGGCTCAGGTTCTTTTATGCATTCTTCTAGTACATCATGTGATACTAAGACGTGTGCTTGTGAAGCATATAATGCTTCCAGATGTCAGCATTTCCAAGAAAAAAATATCAAATTGACATGGAAGGAAGAGTAGACCCAGTCATAGATTCTGCTGTCCCAGATAAACTGATATGTTTAGAGCACACACAATACTTACTCACTTCACTTATTCTCACCCCTTCTTGAGGGAACTATGTAGTACTTACTTTGCCATAATGTGTTCATTACCTTTTTTCATGATGTATATGCATTCTGTCATATAATAATTTGTGCATACACACACACTCTCTCTCTCTCTCTTTCTCTCACTCTCTATACCTGTGAACCTGCTGACAGAGTATTTAATTATATAATCATACCTAGTCATGGTTTATATTGCTGTTGACTAATCCATAGCCACAATATTCACATCCTTATCTTTACAGTATTACTTCTGAAATAAGATTTTGGATATGTTTCTAGAACTCACATTATTAAATTTTACTTGCATTTTGTTTCCCTATTTTTGCTTTCCTCTGTTCCTATTCCTTTCTAACATTCCTGTCTCATATCCTTACTTATCTTACTATCCTGGACATGTAATAATCTGCGATATCAATTTCTTCTTACTTTTTGTCTGGCAGCGAGGTAACATTTTTGAATGCTTCTGGGAAATGAATAAGTTCTTATCAGAATAAACTTAAACTGTTGACAAAGGTTGTTGCTTAGTTTATTGGAGGTGTACAGGTGCTAACTTGTTTACATAACCGTAAGAATAATCTCCTACCTACGTTCCCTGTTCAAAGCACAGGCAGCGCATTCACATCATCATCATCATTTTTATTGTAAGCTGAAACTCCCTGCGTCTGCTCCTGTCTTTAATCTGTGTTTTACTCAGAAAGCAACTTGGCCTAAGTGTTCAAGGTAACTAATTATGTAAAACCCATCCATTTATCCTTTTAATCATTAACTTAGTTTGTCATCTTTCAATTAAAAATACATTCCATCTTGCTGCTCTTTTGATTCAGTAGTTTAAAAATGTTGCTTTCCATCTTTCTTAGCTGTAGCATTGAATCCAGCCCAGTCTCATAAGTGGATTGCCCATTGTTTCTTAATAGATGTTCACTTACTCCATGTTCCTTTTTGTGTTCACTGCCATTATGTTTAGGATCTCTACTGTCAATGGTCCGCACATTACTAGTGATTGTTACTACAGGCTGCTCTGCCCTGAATTAACATACTGTCACTCCAGAGTCCCCTTTCAGGAATTTCCAGGCTCATCTCTGTGGAGCTCAGGATGGTGTATCTGTTCTCACAGAAAGGTAGTAGTGAAGGTAGTAGTGATGATCTTTGGGTGAAAGAGAAACTATCCAGTGGTCCCCAACCCATCTTAATGATTAGAATTGTATTCTTTCATCCTAGAGAGAGTCCTTGAACAACTTTCTGAAAAATGTTGGTGTTTTAGCTTATGTAGTACATCTTTCTTACACTGTCAGCCCCCTATTTTTACTGTGGTATAATTACTATTTTATTTTTCACCTGTTGGGTTGTTTTCATGTATCTTATCTTTGAGACGAACGGCTGTTTCCCACTGTTGCTTATCACTCTAAATTCTCTGTTGCAGTTTCATTTCCCCATTCAGTAGGTTCTACTGGTTCACTATTGATTTATATATTTGGAAGACGGGAAGATATAGCCTTCTCCTCCACTGTCTCAAAAAATCTACAGGGATTGTCTTGTATTGTTAGTTAGGTGGTGAGAAACACACAGAAGGCATTATAGGTCAGTTTGCATGTAAGAGATCAAATGTCTGAAGTGCATAACTACATTTCTAGCCTCTACCAATGGTTCCTTTAACATAACTAGCAGCCACACTCTTAATCACCAGGTAACAGAAGGCTATTTTTGGACTTAACACTGCTTTCCCAGTCTTTTATTTGTTGTCCTGAGTATGTTACAGGTGCTAAGTTGCTGTCATGGCACCTGCAACATACTCAGGTGGCAAATCAGCGACTTGGAACCTGTAACATACTCAGGTGCCAAGTTGCTGACTTTCAGGTAGAAATGCAATTAGTATGTTGATATGCTAGCATCATAGTTAAAATGAGCTGCATTTCAAATCTGTCTTATTTGATTTAAAGCAGATATGTTTTCATAAAAAGTTGTGTTATCTTGTGTACCCAAGTCACACTGCTGCTGTATGGATCTTGGGAGTAATACAGGTCAACGAAACAGGTAAATGGTAAGCTGTTTTCCATGCAGAGTTAGTATATTTTGTTTTTAATGGTTAATATGTTGTTTTAGAGGAATAAACAACTAACTGTTTTTCTAAACCATCAGATTCTTATAGATATTCCTCGTATGAACCCTGAGAGTTTAATGCAGCAACCAAAAGTAAATGAGGTAAGCATTTAAACATGGCCTGCCACCTTTGCTTGCCTCATCCATTCAGTCCCATAATCAAACTTGAAGATAATGGCTGTTAGGACTTAGTGCTTGTTAACCTGGGAGTATCTCATCACAAAAGATTTGCATCTAAACAGCATTGAAGACACATTTTAGTTTCAATCTTATAGGTATATATTAATCAAAATACAATTCAAATATGGTCTGTTCAGGAGAAATGTGTAATTTTTTAAGGAAACCTTTAAATGGAGACTTCCTGTGGTAGCAGTTAAGAAAAAAATGCAAAAATGTATCCAGACTGCTTAATTATCTTGTTATTATGCTGTTATAGCATACTCAGTTTCGGCTTTGTCAGTATGTAATTATAACTACATTTGTTTCCTGTCTAGTCTGTAATTACCAGATTTTCATACTTGTGGTCTTAGTATGTTTTTGGTCAGTAGTAATTTTGTAGGTCAAGAATTATCTTTTAAAAAGTTCATAGCTGGTTAATCCCAGCATGCAATAGCAAAATGTGTTTTTTGTTGATAGTATTTGTGTGTGTATGTGTGTATGCACAAAATGTAATTTAATACAATGGAAGGCATTGTAATATTATTTGATGTTTACAGGATAAGAAGTGAGGTGTATAATATACCAGTATGATATCTAATGCAGTACACTTCAGTATTAGGTTTTGTAGCCCTTTATTTATAGGGCATGCTGTGCTGCCTATAAAACACTCAAAATATTTCTTCAGAGAGCTATTTTATCTTTTAACACATGAACTGTAGAGCCACAGGCTATTTCAAAAGTGTATACTGCATGAGAAGAAAGTTTTCATGAGCCCCAGTTGTGTATTTTGTAGGGACAGTGCCTTGTGTGAAGCGATTTACTGCCTTTTCTATGGGAGGGGGATACGGGGGAAGAGTATGCAGTGTCTATCAGCTCCATAACAGTATGTTTTTGGATTAAATGCAACTTCTTCCTTACATGTAATGCATACCAGTTAATAGAATATGACTTCATCATCTCTTGACTACTTCTGTATTATAGACATCATCTACTGGCCACTGTGTTCATTAGTTACCATCCTATGGCTAGTATGTCCAGTAATGATTTCAGCTGCAGTGAAAGCTAAACCCTCATTTTCGTTGTTGCTAATCTATTTTCACCATGGAAGAGTTGTTGAAATAATATATGCATGCTTATTTATGTAATTCATTACCTGCCTAATTTTTTGAGAAACATTTTGCCATAAAATTAACAGTGTAATGAAAGTGGGTATTATAACAGCAATTAAACCTCTGAAAAAGAGCAATCAGTTGGGAAAAACTGACAACTGCATAGTAAACTGAATGTCTCTAATGCCCAAAGTGCAAATTGTAACAGCAGTTAAGTGGGAACTTGCCTCTCAACTACTATGATTTTTGCTCTCAAATTTATCTGTGCTTCTCTTAGATGCACCTATTTTCTGCATAAAGTTAGACCTGTTTAAGGATACAAACATAATTAATTAAGCTAAGCCACTACCAAGACACCATATTGTTAACTGTATGACTTGTACAGGCCAGTGCTGTGATTTTTAAATCTCAGAGGTTGAGAGATATGAATGGGAACAAGATAATCTAAAAAGTAATTTGACATTTGTGGCATCATGTCATTTAGTACTCACACAGTGTAGTGATTTGAGATCCTCCCAGTTCAACAAGTTTTTCAGGCTGTATGTTTAATTTATGGTTTTAAAAAATATCTCCTTCCTGCAAAGAAAATGGGAGAAAAACAGCATGGCACATTACACCCTTCCAAGTCTTTTGTCTAGAAGCCTTGGTAACACTAACATTTTAATGGCTGTGCTACCTAGTAATAATTTTGCATGTGCTTTTGTTTTCTTTCTCTGTCTACAGATTCATATTGACATTCCAAGAACTAATCCTCTCATTCCTCTCTTTCAACAAGCTTCTGTGCAAGAGGTGAGACATTTAATGATTGCCCAGTAGTGCTCGGGGTGGGTAAACTACGATTCTGTTGTTGGTTGTGCTGTATTTATAACTCAGAATGTTCTTTTTCCAAGTTTTGAAACAAGAACAGTGTTTCTAAATGTTATGTTATAGATCTGTGAAACGTTGCATGCTGAGAAATATCATTTTTATATATATATATATATATATATATATATATATACATGATTTACAATCATGCCAAACATGCAATCACACGGTTTATTTTATGTTATTGATTTAACAGGGACTACCCACTACAAAGAAGTGTCCTTTTTCAGCAGGAACCTGGGTATACATATGTATATACATATGTACACGGACACGCACATTTATTCTAAAACGTGGATCTGGCTGTAGCACAACCACATGTGATAAGGGATATTGTACAAAACTGTGAAAAATGCTTGAATGGTAGCACACATTTTTATGGACAAGTTCGCCACAGCAGACAGATAAGGGCAGAATACTATGACATAAACCATCATTGCACAGAATAAGTTATGCAGATGTTAACACAGATATTGACAGGTCTGTTTCTTTAAGCTGTAAGCACAGAGCAGGACATTTCCTGCTATGAATTCTTTGTACAGACTTATTACATTTGTACTAAGGGTAGATGTTATATTTTGCGACAGAGAATTATTGCATCAAGACAGTGAATCAGCTTTAATTTTCTTCTGAGGGTGTTATGCTTTCCTCTAACGAAAATTATTTTTATTTACCATGCTATTTTTTTATTTTTATCTCCGTTACAAATAGTCTGTAATTGTAACAGAATTATTCAACTAATAAGTATACCTGAATAATTTTAATTGAATCATATTCCTAAGGAAAAAATTGCATGCACATATAACTGGTAGATATACCATGTTTAGAGGTGTTTTTTGTATTTAGACAGCACTTTGGAAACACTGACAAGGTTCATACATTTTTTTCAGTTATATTATTCATCTACAGGATTTTATTCTGTGCAGCATGGCTAGATCTTTTGTTAAAATGTCTATACAGTGCTGGCCAGTCAGTATAAGTGCTGCATGTGTTGCTTGAAGTACAAGTCATGAAGAAGTATATAGTATCCATTTTTTTACCAACTATTAACAAATAAAATATTTTAAAGTCTTCAAACCTGTAGCACAGATTGGTTGTTTTTTCAGATGTGTGCTTGAATTCTATTTGCAATCAAGTGTAAAATTAAATATGAGGTCTTTATCTGGTTTCACAGTAATTTTTCCAACTTTGAAATTAATATTTTTACATTCCTACATGTGGGCAAAAGTTTTATAAGATGTTTAGTTTGTGTTGCATGTAATAGAAAAAGAGTACAGTTAATTTTAGTTTTACAACGTTTTCTGTAAACCTTAGACTGAGTAAATTACTTAGCGAGCAGGAATATTATCGTTTTAAAGTAAGAATGATTGATTTGTAGAGACCCAAAAGAAGCTTATTTACCTCTAGTTTTTCAGATACAAGCAGACTACTGCATATACAACTACTGATAAAGTAGCACACAGAAGATTCAGCTTAGCGCACTGTTGTTGTCCTAACTGAAGATCTGAAAACATTTTGAGAACTCTTATTTTTCTTATACTCAACAGTATTTTAGTTAAGAAACAACTCATAAAGTTCCACCAAGAGAATATATTACAAAGAAATAAAAATCTCTTGCACTCTCATGTTTTAATTCCATGCTTAATACTATCATGGACTGCTTGTCACCTCTTTATTTTTGCAGACAAAGGAGTTCCGTAGGCTAAAGGATATGTTAATTCCTAATTCATTTTTTACTAGCTTTCTACTGCAAAATCATGGGCATTACTAGAGATGTTTTCTTAATAGTTAACAATACTTGAGAAGTATCTGTATTATTCAAATGCTAGTTTATAACTTTTTTCTTTAATATTATGTCGCTAAAAGGTCTCTGTAATGCCATGGCATGTCAGTTTAGAAATAATGTTCTGTAACAGATCTCATTGAGATAATTCTAAATTATTTCTTTCTGTACTCTTATGCTTTCATTGCAGTGACGTGTTAAAATGCAGTCATTTAGGTATGCAGTAAGCATTTCAGTACATGTCTTTGACATTTCTTACCTTTAACAGTGATGAAAAATCATTTGGAATAGTTTCATTAAAACAAAGAAAATGGTGCTGCGGCTTAGCAGAAAAGTATTATAATCTCGCTGTGCTTTAATGTATCCCCATTTTAATAATGCTGTCTGTTTGATTTAAAGTGATAACTTCTTAATGAGTTTTTGGAATTTGGAGTATTTGAAGAGAATTCTGTATTCTGATGAGACTGTACATCCCCATCTACATAGGCAGGACCTTAGCCAATTCCTAAATTCAGAATTTGCTAGGCTGCTTCTAATTTCCATCTGATAGCAGAGTGACATTTTTGCATATATATTGTGGCAAACTTCAAGAAGTATTAAGTTGGTAGATGACAAAAAGAAGAGGGTCCATTTTCCTTTCACACTTTCTTAATATTTCATTACAGTGTTTACATATTTGTCTTCTGTACATAATAATGATCTCTTTCTGCATTTTTTTTATTTTCTTAAGTTACATTTTATGTGGATTGGTAACTGACTGACACTTCTGTGAACGAATTTCATTGAATTGTAACTTTATTAATCTAAGAAGCCAAGATTCATTGAAAGGGTAACACTGTAAGTGGTGAGGTACTCCTGCCACCAAGGGATATAAACACAAGTTAGTTTTAATAAGTAACAGCCCTCCTTCCCTACATAGGATGTTTGGGAATACATTTCCATATGAAAAAGACACCTGCTGAAAAGTTAGTCCGATGGACTTCCACTCTGTTCTCACCAGTCACAGAACAGTACAATTAAATGACGTTTGAAAAGTGCTTTTCCTTTTGTGGGCATTGTTTTGTACTGTACAGCTACACAGTTTTGTTTATATTAGAAGTGTTGTACATTCCAGGCAGGAAACACTGTCTAGTGTAATTCAAGCATTTAAACCATTATAAAAACAGAGACACATTAATGGTATTGAAGGTTTGCCTTCCTAATGTTAGTCCATTGGTTTTGTCACTTTCAGTGAATAAAAAGGTTAAAAATATCATATCTATTGGATAATAGTGTGTATTCTAAACAGTATTTATGGCTAGTACTAACAGTCTTAAAAGGATCTAAGTGCAGCTCATCTTGTTGATCACTGCTGCAGTAGACTTGGTTACATGAGTTATGCCCTACTAAGGATATAACAGCCTGCCAGCTTACAAAATTTCAGAACACCTTCCATGTGCCCAAAGTATCAAACAGCGTACTCTGAGCTATCTAAAACAGAAGTTTGGGCATGGAGCTCTTCATAGCTTTACTGCCGCCGAAAGCTACACTCCTGTGAGGCTTTTGAGGATCGATGGTCGGCTTGTGCTTTCCTTTGCTGGGCAGATAAGTTCCTTTTGGGGAAAAAACTTCCATTTTCTTAATTGTATTCATGTTTTATTACTTTCATCTTTAGGGAAGTTACTTTAAAGCTAGGAGTGTTGTGTTTTAATGGGCTATCTTGAGACTGTAATGTACTTTTAAACTGAGCAGTTGTTTTTGCTGTCAGTTTAAAAGTACAGTAAACTAGCTAAAAACATATTTTCTGGGAATAACTTGTGTTTATTTTTCCTCTGTGGGGCTGACATAGTGGTTTAAGGTACTTTTTACTGTGTTTTTATTCTTTCAGAAAAGTAACTTTTGTGGACTGCAAGTTTTAGCACTATTTACTGCTTGTCTTCCCTGGGAAAGATGCAACATTTTCATCTTGGCCATGGAACAGTCTACTGGTCCCACGATCGGTCCTCCTTCCAGCCCCAAAAAGAAAAATTTTATTTTATTTTTATTTATTTTATTTTTATTTTACATTTGTTTACCGAGAAGGTCCGACTGGACACAGGACCATTTTCAGCAGAGGCCTGGGGAGAAAAGCTCCAATAACAGTAATACAATGGATACACATTCACTAGATAAATCGTACATAGGCTCAATACCGTAGAGCATACTTAGCATACAATATAACAGATAGCAATAACAAGATAAAATAATACAGGAGTTCTTTTTTAGCTGAGCATACTTTGGAAATAAAAACATCTTATAACATAACTATGAGTGAGTAATTACTAATATAATTTGTTTCAGTCTCTGTGTTTTTGGGAAAACAATTAGGGAGAGTGGGAGGTGGAGAGCTGTCATTTGATAGATAGTAGAATCCCAGCAACAGTGAGTTGATATGGCCTAACCTGGGGGGGGGGGGGTGACATGGGCAGAGCTAGTTTTTTTATGTAATGCGTTTTGAGAAGTTTTTTGAACTGGAAAGTAGAGGTTGTAGAGGTTAGGTGATCTGGGAGAGCATTCCAGGTTCTGGCAATGGAGCAGGCAAAGAAAGATTTGCCAGCCTCATTTTTGTGTTTAATGACATTTATGTGGTTCAAGTGTGAAGATCGTAAGTTTCTGGTGGGGGTGTAGGGGTGAATTAGTTGTTGCATGGCAGGAGTTTTATCAGGATGGTAGTAGAGTTTGTGTGCAATTGTTAGCTGGTTGTGTAGGAGGAGTTGTGGAAACTCAAGCCAGTTCAGTTGCTTGAGGGCTAGACAGTGATGGGACCTATGAGTGGCTTTGGTAGCAAACTTGGCAATCTTGTTGTAGCAAGATTCCATCTTGGTTAGTTTTATGTGGCGAAGGTTAGTTAAGATAGGGGAGGCATATAGGAGGATGGATAACAGTTGGGTTCTAGCAATGGTGGCTTTGGTGTGCTTAGTCATGAATTGACAGTTCCTATAAAGATATCCAGTCTTTTTGTTGTCCTTTTTGATTGTTTGGGAGACATGGATGCTATATTTCAGATTGTCAATTTCTATGCCTAAAAGCTTAGTGTGTGATGTTGGGGTGATTAGTGTATAATCTTTGGATTTTATGGCAAACTTATTGTCTACTGGAGGAGATTTACCAGGGCTGAAGAGAATGAGTTTGTTTTTTTTGGGATTGAGTACAATCTTGATGTTGGTAAACCATTCTTCAGCTAGGGTAAAGTTAAGCAAATAGCCTTTGCCGCCACAGCAGACTAGCAATTTGCTTCAGCCACAGGTCGGTGACTCTGCTGTGGCCATTTGTTGTACCTCAGACCACTCATCTTTTATCCTGGATTCCTCTGATGTAGCACCTACAGCACTATGGACAAGGGGTTAGCCACATCCTCTCCAGCTGTTGGAGTCCTCTCAGTGGGCAAGGGAGAGCCACTCTTGTCAGTTCTGGGAGAGGGAAAATGAATGTTTCCTTGTGTCAGAAGGCTCTGCTCATCCCTAAGGAAGCAGCTGCTGCTATTAGTAACACAGTTGGCCCCATTTGTCCTATCAAAAAGAAACAGAAAACCAAACATGTTTGTACTTCTCCTCAAAATTTCTTTAGATGGGAGTAGTTTACCAGGTCTGGCTCATGGTTTAATTCAGGCTTCTTCTAAAGTAGCTTCTACTAAAAGAAACAGGGATTCATTTTTTCCTAAAGAGATGCAAGATTCTGAATCTGAACAGGAAGATGCAGGGACAGATACAGGGTTTTATTCTGAGATTTCTGATTCAGACTCAGGACAGCTCAGTGTGATTCACAAGAGTTGATTCATCTGTGGGGAGCTCCTCCAGTAGAACTGTTTGCCTCCTATTTGATCAATCAACTGGCAAGATTCTCTTTCAGGACTCCATGCAAGAGGGCATGGAAGATAGCTACCTTTTCTTTTCCTTGGACAGGAATACTTCTGTATGCTTTTCCACCCTTTCCACTAATATCCCGGGTACTTCTGCAGATTCAGAAGGAATCTCACAAGATCATTGTCTTGACTCCCTTATGGCCCAGGCAACTGTGGTTCTCCCTTCTTTTGGAAATGTCCTGGGGCAACTACCACAGCCTTCCTCACAGACTGGATCTACTCACAAAAGAACAGGTGTGTGTGATACACCCATACCTCCCAACTGTCCCAAATTACTCAGTTTTTACCGCGTTTTGGGGTCCAAATAATGGGGTGCCACGATTCACAAGTGGTACCCCTTCATTTCCGATTTTTTTTCTTTATTTTTAATTTTTTTTATTTTTCGCGCATTGTGAGCTGACATCATCACGTGCGTGATGACGTCAGCTCGTCAGGGCTACCAGCCTGTCGGAATCAAACTTTGCACAGTTCAAATGCTTCCCGAGAGCAGGAACAGAAAGCAAGGCTGTATTTTCATTTAGAAGGCTCGCCAGAAGTAAGTGAGTGCAGAAAGGATTTCTTGAATTTAGAAGCTTGGATTTCCTCACTGTTGGCTGCACGGAGAAGGTTTTATTTTATTGCATGCAGACTGGAAATGATTTCTTTTATTTAGAAGCCTGCCTTGATTTCCTCGCTCTGCACGGAGAAGAAGTGTGTGTGCAGAAAGGATTTCTTTTATTTTCCTCGCTCCTGGCTTGCACGGAGTAAAGGTAAGTGTATGCCGAGACTGGTGGTATGTGTGTGTTTTTATTTTCTGCATAGAGAAGCTGTTCTTTATCGGCTCGAGATTGGTGTGTTTTATATTCCTTGCTGCACAGAGAAGCTGTCAGAAAGGATTTCTTTTCCCAAGACTGGTGTGTGTGTGTTTTTTTTATTTTAGTTGCTGGCTGCACAGAGAAGCCGTTCCTCACCGAGACTGAGGTGTGTGTGTTTTTATTTTCCTTGCTGCATAGAGAAGCCATTGTGTTGTGTGTGTGAGGGTGCCACTAGTTATCTAGCAACACAGGCAATTTTGTTTTCAAAATAAATATATATTATGTTTGGATGGTATTTTTCTGCAAGATTGCCTCCACATGAGTTCCTACGGCTGAACACCTACAATATATGTCTATCTGTGCAATATCTATCTATCTGTCTGCCTGTCTAGCAGATTATCTAAGGTCACCAGCAGAAGACTACTAGTCTGCCTTGTCTGCCCCATTCTTGCAATTGCCACCCTATAGCTGTACCTCCACACTGCTTAATTTCCACTTGTCTCATATATGGCATGAACTATTTTGTTTTTCTTTGCAGTAGCCATTATGAGAGCACTTTGCAGTTGCCAGTTTTTAAATAAAGACATTTATTGGTTCCCATACTGAAGCTTCCCCTTGTACTTTACCAGCTGTACCCTTCCTCACAATTAGAACATGTCTCACATTGTTTTGTCTAAAAGTCCAATTTAATAGCCCTTTATACACACCCATATCACATTCTGCTTCCTATTCTAATGACTATAACCCAGGCTGTCTCACCTTTATCTGTATGTCTTTCAACCACTCTTTTTACTGTCTTAATGGTACTGCCTTTTTAACTTCTCCTTCAGGTCAGAGTCCACATCTCTACATGCTTTCCAAACAGATTTTCTGCTTTCACATAGCCATCATCTTTTAAAGGTATATGACCCTGACTGTTACACCTATTATTGTGCAGTACATCTCAGCTTCTCCAAGGTCTCGGTTTTTTGTTAATTTGTCACTTTTTCCCTGATGATGCATTGTTCCTGTAGTTGTGACACCAAGCTCTTTTCCTGACTGCAGATGGGAGATTATCCTTCCCCAAACAGACAGTTCACACTCAGTATTAATCATTAGCTCTTATCTGTCAGCCCTTTTTGATATCTACTTAAATGCCTTTTTTAGGCTTGTCTCCATCCTCTGCTTACGATACAGATTTGATATTATCTTCAAAAAGGTTTGTTAGGCAGGCATCCTGGCATAGAATAAAAAGCCCTGAATGTGACACAGATGACCAGATTATGATACACACCTGGAATCTGAGGCATTATGACACTGACTTGGATGCTGAGGTGTTATGATACTGATTTGGATGTCGTATTAAGATACAGACTTAGATGCTGAGGTATGATGACACTGACTTGGATGTTGTGGTGATCCTTGCAGAAAGGATTTCTTTTATTTTCCTCGCTCACATGGAGGAAAGGTAAGTGTGTGCCAAGGATTGGTGTGTGTGTGTGTGTGTGTGTGTGTGTGTGTGTGTGTGTTTATTTTCTGCACAGAGAAGCTGTTCCTCGCCGAGACTGGTATTTTATTTCCCTTGCTGCACAGAGAAGCCATCAGAAAGGATTTCTTTTCATGTGTGTGTGTGTGTGTGTGTGTGTGTGTGTGTGTGTGTGTGTGTGTGTGTGTGTGTGTGTGTGTGTGTGTGTGTGTGTGTGTGTGTGTGTGTGTGAAGTACTCAGGCTCAAACCCTGTAAAAATAGCCTAAAGTCACTAGCCACCACCACTTTTGAGCTCTGCCCAGGTTTTTTTGTGCTAAGAGTTGAGAGCTATGGTGAGAAGTGAGAACTGAATTTGTTTTCCCTTATTGTTGTCTTTGTTTGTCCAGCTTTTTGAGCTAAGAGCTTGAGAGCTATGGTGAGAAGTGAGAACTGAATTTGTATTCCCCCATTATTGGCTTTTTCCAGGTTTTTTGTACTAAGAGTTTGAGAGCTATGGTGAGAATTGAGAAATGAATTCACTAAATGATAGCCATTAAGTTTGTCTTCCTATGTTTCAGGAAGTTGCTGATTTGGCATAGTGGTATGTTCTGACTGTAGTGAATAGGGACCTGGGTTCAAAATTTGCCATTGAAATGCATGGTGGTAACAACATTTTATTCTAACAACTTTACAAAAATTATACAAGCAATGTTTAAAATGTGTCATTGGTTTTTGACATTTTGTTCCCCCCAAAAAATATGAAATTGTAAAGTGTGAGACACTGTGCAAGATGCCTATGGCTTACACTACTGTCATTCTATTTATAGTGTGGGTGTGGAAGTAGACTTTTATGATGGAAATGTTCTGAATTGGGCAGTTTGGTTCATGCTTTTTGTTTCATTGCCTACAGTACAGCCTACTGGAAAATTGTTCAAACAATAAATTTAAAATGTGCTCAGTCAGGAAGGTGTATCAAAGAAAATAACACATGTATGTTTCTTGTTTTGTGTGCAAGGGGCCAAGGATTTGAAAATAGCCCAAAGGTAATCTTTATCCACCACTGGCCCGATGCATTTTCTTTGGATGCGGTGTGGGTTTCAATGCTGTTTCAATGAATGTGAGTTTCAAGGGCAGAGAAGTTTTAATGCCAAGCCTATTTTCATTGTGAGACAGTATTGCTTTGTTTACCAGATGTCTATTAGTGTTTCTGCATTGTTGTGCTGTAAAATGTAAAAATAAAATCCAAATCATTGTAGAAGTGAAGCTGTATGCACAATTTAGTGTCTATGGTAAATGGGGCGAGCCAGGTAATGGGACATTGGGATGGCTGCAGGGGGACTCTGCCATATTTTGGCTGTCTGTTCTTCAGTTTGCATTTGAAAGTTGGTATCCCACAACTCCGTTGGAGTGGGTGGGGTTACATAATTCTGTATGCAAATTAGATGTTAATCAGCATACAGATTTGTACCTATTTTTCATGGGCCTTGTCCAGATTTTTGATGTTTCCAGGTTGAGAGGTATGGATACACCCTGATATCAATCATCTTCAGTTGACTACCTGGACGATATGGTCTTAATTCCTTTTAGGCACCTCTTTACTAAGGACAGACAGCAGGTACTAATGGAGGCAAGAAAGTCTGCTACTAGTAAATCTTATATTGGCAAATGGAATGGGTTTTATAGTTGGTGCTGACAACATAACAAGCACCCATTCAGGGTGGTTCTCTGGTTTTACAATATTTGTGTTACTATCCTATGACCTTTCTTATTTCTCTATAAAGGTTAATTTATCAGCCATTTCAGCATGTCTGCTCATGGATCCTCCTCTTTCAAGAAAGTCTTGTGTCAAAATGTTCTAGAAAGGGGTTTTGCGTAAGAAGCCTCCAAGAAAACCAGTGACCCTATCTTCAGATTTTAACTTCTTTTTTTGCACTTTTTTTTGCTCTGTCCTCCTCCGGCCATCATTTTACTGGTCAGGCACCCTGGTACATGTCTGCGGTTGGTATTCCAGTACTGACCCCCTCCCTCAGACTTAATCCAATGTAATGCTGGGGCCAGTCAAAGTACAAGGCATTTGGGGGCTCAGCACATCTGTGCATCCATGGGAGGGTTAGTTTTTTATGGCTTACCTGTTTCAACCCCCCCTCCACCTTGTGGATCCATGATTTAACCTGGGAGGGGGGGTAGGTGCACAGTGAAAATATGTGGTGTTTAATTTACCCTGCCTCCATAGTAGCTCAGCCACATCTCCAATCTTGAACTCCTCTTATAGGCACACCTGACCTTGTGATGTCCCCAGTCTCCACCAGAGATCATCACTGCAGGAGTCCATTTACCCAACAACCCATCCCTGGGATGATTACACCAATCACTCCCTGCTACTCCATCAGTTGCCTGAGCTGCTAATTAAACCCAGGTTGGCTGAGTTGTAGTCAAGACTTTCTCTTTGTCTCTTTATACCACTAGAGTGGCGTTTGGGATCTTAATTTTGTGTTAAAGAAGCCAACACTTGATTTGAACCAGCTAATCTGGCTGACTTGAGGTTCTTAACAAGGAAAACAATTTTACTGATTGCTTTCACCTCTGTAAGAAGGGTATCCGAGTTGCAAGCTTTTATGGTGAGTCATTTCCTTTCTCATTTTCCATAGGGACAGGTTTTCTTTGAGAACTAATCCTTCTTTTATGCCTAAAATGTTATCCAAGTTTACTGTAAGCTAAACTCTCCATCTCCCTGTTTATTTCCTGAACCTAAAAATGAGGAAGAAGGGATATTCCATACCTCGGATACCCACAGACAGCTTGGGTACTATCTTGACAGAACTAAATCTTTCAAATCTTTGGATCAATTGTTTATTTTTTGTGAAGGTAAGAAGAAAGGACAACCTGTGTTAAAACAGACCATTTCCAAATGGTTGTAAATGGTATACTTTTTGTTATACTCACTATATGACAAATCTGTTCCTGGCAGGTTCAAGGCCCACTCTATCAGGGCCTTAGCTTCATCTGTGTCTTTTTGGAAAGTGCTGTATTCTAGAAGCTGCTATTTGGTTTTCTGTACATAATAAGCTTGATTCCTTCTGTAGGGCCACATCAAGCTTTGCAAGACCATCCTGTAGTGGCTCCTGAACTCTTCTTCCACCTGCTAAGTGTAGTTAGGTATGGTAATCTACCCATATAGCTAAGGCTACTGAAGCAGTAATCAATATGATGAACATCGTACAGTTGTATAAGTTGATGTTACCATAACAATAGATGTTTGAATGATCCCTGCTGCAGTATCCACCCCTCCCTCCATCTCCTTAAGTTTTTGGTGTTTTTATGCTGAGGTGTGAACATTTATTTTTTGTTGTTCCTAACCTTGATGTTTCAGGGCTTAGCCTCCATCTCTCTTCTGGTAGGAAAGCCCTATAGGGCTTCACGTCCATACTTGTCTCTTAGAGAGCTCAGCTCAAGCTGCTTAATAGTTTGGGAATGTGGATGGTGCCGTGAAGTTTTGGAAATTGGTCAGTTGTTATATCCTTGGCAAGAAGTAACCCATGTAGGTAAGGCTACGGCAGCAGTGATCATTCGAACATCTACTGTTAGGTTAAGTTCAGCTTAGACAACTGCACTTTCTCTGCAATAAGGTATTCATTGTAGTTATTGTGATTTTGGCTAAGTGACTTTTTTCAGAGACCATTTTGCAAGTGGACATAGTGATTCCAACAGTCTGAATGCAGTGTTGACACTGCATTGCCTGTATGTTTGGGCTGGGACCTCCTGTGTCTTTCACACTTGTTTAATTCCGCATAATTAGTGTCTATGCTTTCCATCCCATCTGCTGTTGCTGGTTTCCAAGTGTTGCAATAACTGGATAAGTACTTCTAGTAATTTTCTTTGCTTTTTATCAGTTTGGTTTTTTTTTTTCAGTTTTTATCTCGTTTGAGTTCTTTTTGTTATTTTAAGTTATTTTGTCAGTTTAAAGCTGTTTGTTGTTGATTTTTTTTTATCATTGTTCTCATTAGGACTATATGGTACATGAGTTTATTATTTTAAACTCTTTGAGCCCTTATTTTGACAATTGTTTTCTGTTTGAGTAGTCTAGCTATTAGAATTAAATTGTGTTTTTTCTCTTTTGAGAGACAAGCGTTTTGATTCTTTACAATCAGTTTATAAGCGTTTTGATTCTTTACAATCAGTTTGAGTGTAATTGCTATTAGCTGTTGAGCTTTGAAAGCTTTTTGAAATTCTTGACACTTGTTTTACATTTGACATTCCTGTATCTGGCTGAATTGTGCACAGCAGCACTGTTTGCCTATGTTTGAGTTTGTCTTCCACATCCATGAGTGAGTTTCTGCAAGCTGTGCTATGTATTGATATTTGACAATTTTAACTCCATTAGTAATTGAGACTAGACACTTTGCTTGAGGAACCTCATCACTGATCTGTCAACCAGTAGGCAGAGTGGCACTGGAACCTGGGTAGCTGTTTTTATTAAAGCAATGCATGGTAGGCCCGCGTTTGCTCTCTTCTTTCACTTACTAAATACAAATATACATTACAGTGTATTTCATCAATAAAAAACAGCTACTCCTTCAAATAATTTAGTCTGTGCACTATTCCACAGACTACAGTTAATCTCTTAGTCCATGCGAGTAGTTTAGCCATTGCTCTTCTTAGTTACCTCACCTTTGTATTTCTCCATCTAACATATTGGACATTATAGAAGATGATCCAAAGCTTGGTGGTGTTGGGTAGTTTAGGAACTGCCATATGCTCACTGGTAATGTACTGTTAACACAAATAAGTCTGTCTGTGAGCGGTGCAGATATTTCATTAAGTTGAAGGTTTCCCTCTGAGCTAAACACATGCAGTGAACATCATGCAGGCATGCCTTTACCGCCTTGACCACATTCTTACCATGTAAGCAATGGAAGTAAAATTTTATACACATGGCTGTTAAAAATATCTTCACCAAAACCTCCTAGAATGGATTAGAATAGGTCTCAACAGAAATTCAGTAACTCAGTCCCTTTTGAATACCTGTGGCATTAAATCACTAAGAGTCAGATCACTCCCAGTCTTATACTCCTGAAGTCTCTACTAACAAAAATGATTTAGCGATTCATAGATATTCCAAGGCCACTGAGTCTTAACTACCCTGTGTCATGCTGCACCTGCTTTTCTGCAAGAGAGTCTTTGTAGTCAATCCCAGTGTACATTTCTGGATACCCATCCATTTAGCTTGTTTATGTTTAAATGAAAATAGTGAGTCTCATTATTTAACGTACATGATTGGTTTATTCTAGAGGTTTGGGAGGCACCAGGATAGAAACTGCCCTCCACTGTACCTTGTTGGAGATGATTTACATCCTTGTTTGCAGTACTGGTGGAGATACTGGACATGTGGTGCCTCAGCTGGATTCATGTTTATTTTATCGAACATTTTGAATGTTGTGCGATACAAAACCAACATCCAAAAAGTTGAGAGAGAAAACAGCACAAACAGATTTTTTGCAGGTGTGACAAGCCACCCTGTACCACCCACACCCCCCGCTAATTATGTATACCAACTCCACGATTCCACTACAGTGGGGGAAAGGATTAATTCCCCAGTCCCTACTGTACCACAGTCACATACTTTAGGTTTTCTTTTTTTTTTTCTATATGTCAACATTTCCTTTGTCGAAGCTTTGGTATCCAGGTTTTGTCACACAACATTTACAGCTGTCGAGATATTGTCATGAACCCCCCCCAACCACCTTTCTCATCAAGCTTATGAGGCATTTTGTTTGGATGACTTTGGTTATTCACTCATACCATTGGGGCTTTCACCAACCAGACATTCAAGCAGCGATAAACTCTCACAGGCAAACAGGGCTCAGTGTTAGTGCTCCGAAGTGTAAGATGGGCATGACTGAGGTCCAGTATTTAGGATATGTAATACGTCAAAAGTCAATGAAACCCCAAAAGAAAAAGCTGAAAGCTGTGGAAAAGTCCCCATACCATAGACCAAGATCAGGATACTAACGGAAGTGCATTCCTATCTTTGCTGACCAATAGCAGAAAACACCTAACTTACATGGCTAGCTTTACTCAGATTACGTTTCTCCATTTTCTTATAGTCACTTTGCTTCCGAGTCTTTTGTACCTATCATTCCTCCTAATACTGCACTAATTTCCTTACTGTTTCTCCTTCTCTCACACCCCATCCTGGAGAGACCAGGCTTGAGAGGCAGTTGGTTTATCCACCACAATAACTCCCTTCTTACAAATCCAAGCAGTGCATTCTGAAAAGATAAGTGATGATAATGCTGATACTAGACTGACCTGAGGAACTATTTAATTTTTCTTATGTGAAGTCTGTCTAAGGGAATCGTGATAATCATAGGAACCATGAATCACAGAATCTTGAGAAATTCCCTGCCATCTGTCAGGGACTGGGTGGAAATGAGCAGGAAGTGGGTTTTTTTGTGCTGTAAAAATAAGAAAATCCCTTCCTAAGGAAGTATTCAGAGGACTTCCCAGAAAAAGAAAAAATATATTCTGTCAGATGGGTTGAGGCAGGATTTCAGTAATTTCAGTAGAAACTCCAAGAATATGTAGGAGTTTCTTGATAAATCTCGGAGTTTTTTGCAACTGGAAAAAGGTTCTGCAAATATAAGGCTGTCATCCAAATATGGAAAGATGTGTATCCCTCAAAGTCTCCAGTAAGCCACTGCTGAAGCAAGACACTTTGTAAAAATACCCTTGGTGCAGTAGATAGCCCAAAGGGTAAGACAGAGAGCTGATAATGTGAACCAGATACCAAAAATCTTAAAAACAAAAAATACTCATATTCCTTGCTAATAGAAAGGTGGTGATAAGCATATTTTTAAGTCTAAAGTTGTGATGAAACTGGGGGGGGGGGAGTGGAATAAGAGGTAAGAAGGTCTATATAGAAAGCATTTGAACTATGGGATGACACTAGAGAGAGATTAGGAAAAGAAAAGAAAGGTCCAGAACTGCTCTCCAGATTCCGTCTTTCTTTGGCACAAGGAAGATCCTTGAAAAAAAATCTTTTCCTATCTGATTTGAGGGTACTAATTCTGCTATGAGCCACAAGACAACATGATCCAGAATCGGAGGAAACAAGAGAGTTTTGTTAACAGGATGAGGTAGAACATGAAGAGACAGGTGTGAGAGCATCTGTGCATGTGACAAATGTAGGTAAGACTCTGGTCCTGAATGATTCCTTCATCAAGAATGATGGCTAGGTACAAAGAAAAGATAACTGGCTCAAATAATTGGCTGAATAGTTAGTGTCATTTTAGATGAATCCAGTACATCAGCATTGGATAGACAATTGATAGTCCAGCTTGCTTTGCAAGGAATGGCCTGCACCTCTTGTTCAAAGGCTTCCATGTGCCAGCTAAAGCCTTTCCTGCTTCCATACTGCTTTAATTTACACATAGTCCAGTTAATGAACATTGTAGTCTAGCAAATTCATCAAATCCTAATTTGGACCAGATTAAGCGGGCTCTTCAAAATGCCAGAAGTCTCAACAACAAATTACCTGATCTTGTGGTTTTCCCTGAATCAAGAATATCCATATCTGCCAAAGCATGGTTTCATAACTATTTATCTGGCCGTCAATAATCTGTTCTGTGGCAGAGTGACCTATCTCCACGCCTTCCTTTATCCATTGGTGTCCCCAAGGATCTATCTTGGGCCCTCTCCTTTTCTTCTTCTTTACTAATAATCTACACAAAGCTACTCCACATGGTTCTGTAATACAGTATGCAGATGATTCAACACTTCTGTGCTGCCACTTCTCTGTCAACTCTTCATTGTCAAACACAGGAATCTTTCACTTCTGTTGAAACATGGTTAGCCAAAGCCCATCTAATTCTGAACCCAAACAAAACTAAATTATTACTCTTCCAATCTAACAAGACATAAATCCCATGCCCAATGTTTAACATAATAGCCAAAGACAATACTGTGATCTCCCTGACAACCCATACAAAGCTTCTTGGCGTGGAAATATACAATACCCAAAAAGTTTGACTTGCATGTCTCCCTAACTATAAAACAGTCCATAAGAAACTTGGAACTCTATGTAGGCACAAAAGGTTCCTGACCACAATGGCCAAAATTACATTAGCACAAACCCATCTGCTCTCTCCAATTTTAACTAATCTAAGGAAAACTGACTTATCTAAGCTAGAAGCATGTTATAATAAAATTGCTAAGTTTGCATCTGACTGCCCATATAGAACACATCATTTTACAACTTTAAGGATACTAGACTGGCTTGAGCTTCCCAACATTATTCTTTACAACCAACTCTCTCTAACTCACAGAATTGTAACACAATCAACTAGAACCCATGCACTACAAAATCTCATCCTTCCTTACAGTTCCAGTAGACCACTTTGCTCTAACAAGGAGAACTTACTCAGTCGCCAAGTCCAAAAACACTGCAGGAGAATCTTTATTTTCCAACTATATATCTCGTATATGGAACTCCCTTCTCTCAGTCTCATCCACTAACTACTTTAAGCTATCATTTAAAGCTTATTTAAAAAATAAGTGGCTATGTTCCTGTACTAACCCCTCATGAGTGCTCTGATACGTCACAGTATATCCAAAACATATCTAACATCTCCCCTGGTGTTTAATCCTTTGTTCCTACCGACCTCTCTTAACCTTATATCTTGACATAAGTCATACCTACAAATAGTACTAGCTATGTTCAAAGCCCAGGTTTTGTTGTCAAGATGTAACAAATTTGTATGTTCTTATGTATACTACATTTTGTGGGTCTATATCAAAATCTAGAAAGTTTACTTACCCGAACACCAAAACGCCGACACATATTCCATGAACCACAAATACACCGAATGCCCTAAACCACGAAATTCAAAAACTCGAAATGTCATAGTTGTCCCATCCCACCGCCCGCTACATACTGCCTACACAAACAAACTAAATAAACCACATACACTAACCAAAACCCTACTTCTAACCCTACACTAAATCTTTCATATACCACCAAGTATGTACTTAACTTAACCCACACCCTAACCCTAAGGTCCGTAACTGTCGCACACTTACCTTAAAAAGCTATACCCAAACATTAAATAATCCACGCACATACACTTAATAAAACCCTACTTCTAACCCTACACTAAATCTAACATACATTACCATCTATGCACTTACCTTAACTTGCACACTAACCCTAAGGTCCGTAAATATTGCACACTTACCTTATGGAGCTATACCGCAGATGGGCCAACCATGACGAATTGACGCTTCGGATTTTGCGCTTCAGGACGATCTATGTTTTCACGGTTCGATGAAGACGTGTCGGCGTTTAGGTGTTCGGGTAAGTAAATGTTCGAGTTTTTAATATAGACCCCATTTTGTTTACTTTATACTTTTTGATTATTGTAATGTGTGCATGAAAATTTACTGTTACTCATGGAGCTTTTCTCCCCTGGCCTCTGCTGAAAAAGGACCTGTGTCCAGTCGGACTTTCCTGGTAAACAAATGTTAAATAAATAAATATCTGTGTGTTTACTCAGACTTAGTTTAAAAGTAAAGAAATCGCTCCTTGTATGCCTGGGTTTTATGCCTGCTATGCTTTCAGACCTGTTGGTAATTGCAGTGGAATGTCCATATTTGTCAATGATTTTATCACCTCCAGACAGGTTCCCAGAGATCTACAAACAGAACTGCAGATTACTATAAATAGGACAAACTACTAAATTATAGCCTGCTACAGGACACCCTCCATGTCCCAAAATGATTATGCTAGATTCCTGAAAATATTCAGGAACTCCATTATCTTGAAATACTTCAGCTACCTCACTGTTAACTGGAGCACCTATATCTCCATTGTAGGGTATGCCTAGAAGTTCTTGGACTTAACTTTCTGTTCCAGGGAATTTTTATTAATAAACCCACCAGAAGACACAATATTCTAGATATGGTTATCATGTATATGCCCTCTATATGTTCAGTTGGCCTGGTCTCTCTCTTCCCAATTAAGTTAGTCCATAAACTCTGTGGCATTTGGTTTCAAAGTTGGTCCAAAAATTTGCGATGTTTGGCTTCAAAATCTCCAGAATCCCTGAAACCATCCTGTCAGAATTAAAGGGCTTCAAATGGACAAATCTTTTGCAGTTATGAGAAAAATCTCAAAATTCACCTGTGGCAGAGCATACTTGGATTCGGACACAGCAGTTAGCTTCCCAAAGGAATGCTACGACCAGTTAGGCAGACAGGGAGTAATAGATATAGAGGATATATTCAAGAGAACCAGATGTAGAATATTATGTTCATTCAGAATTAGCAGTATCAACCAGAGCAAAATATAATGGGGAATTCAAAAACAAACTGCCCCGATGTTCTACTAACGTAAATAAACTGTTCAGCAGAAGAAAAAAAATCCTTAATTTATGCAACAAAACCATAGCTCCTCATAATAAGGATGAAAAACATTACCAAGGGTCTGAAAAATACTATTAGACTAGTAAAGTCACCCATGAACTTAGGCTAGCTTCTGAAGCTAAGGAAAACTGCAGGTCCTTGTTAGCTGTGTTAGAAACTACGGAACAGTATCCAACAGTGCTCAGAACTTATCCTTTATGGGACTACCCACTCCGGCCCAATAGACTTGATGAGTGTACTAGCAAACACGTTTATTTCAAACTTTATCCCCAAAAAACATGTATCCAGACTCCACTCATCCCAGAATCACCCTGTTATCACCGAGGAGCATGTTCTGAAGGCACTATGAAAGACCAAAATTACTTCCTCTTCTGGACTTGAAAACGGGTCTGGATGTTCAACAAACATAACCAGACATACCCTCACCAAACCTTTCCTCAGATTATTTCACCAAAGCTTAGTTACAGGATTTATTCCCTAATTATGGAGCACTAAAGTGGTGATACCACTCTACAATAGTGGAAGCTCATTAACAATTCATAGCTTTAATTTTCTCCATTAAGCTACTGTACACTTGCTCTCTTTACCAGTTACTCACTAATACTTTAGTGGATACACAAATCTGAGATCTGTCCAAAAGCAGTTAAAACAATGCATCTGCTTTCAGATGGGAGAACAGTTCATTGTTTTTGTAGTCTATTCCCAGCTTTGTTGTCTCTGAAACAATCCGTAGTTTGAAGGGAATTGTGCTGACTGGGCAGTGTCCATTGTCTTCTTGCTTGTAATTTCCACTGATACTTTCTTTAGGTGCACTTTTAGTGATTTATTGTCCTTTTTGTTATGTGCTACTGTCTCCAACTTTGACTGAGCTGGAAACACTAAATCTCTTTTGCAGGCTAGGAGTTAGGCTTCTGAATGGAATATCTAGAAGCTGTTGAATGAGGATCCCTTCTGTAGTGCTGGTGATACTAGCCTCAATGATAATGTTGGTAGGATTGTTGCCAGGTATGAGAACAGCACCAGTTGAATTCCTGTCCTGGCTGGATTTGTTAGTTCTTCTGAAGTGATAATAAAAAATAAGGGGCACAGTGGGTGAAGCCCCAAACTTGGACATATGAGGACTTCCCCTCCCATAGAACACAATAGTCTTTTTTTTATCCCATCTCTCTATGCAGTTTTACAGAACTAGACATCAGTTCATCTGTCATATTTATGAGAGAGTTACCACTTGATGTAAAATACTTTATGTAAATATCATTAAAGACATCTCTTCAGGCAGACATTTTAAGTAATAGCGGAGCCTCCTCCACATTTTGTATCCAAAAAGATAGACCTAATGACCAATCTGGATACCTTTTACTTGGGTCCCTTTATTTAATGGGTGGGTAGCTATGTCATAGTGAGCTAACTGACACTTGGTGAACATGATAGATTTAAGTCTCCTTTCTTCCAGTATTGCCTAGAACTGCTCACATTTAGTGGCTGTTACCTTACGTTTTGTTATTCTTTGTCTGTCATACCAGCATGCTTACATGTGTCTGCCTTCACTGCTTGTCTGCTGTGCATTTCTTCTTCCCATTGATAAACCATTGATTGGTCAGTTGTAATTTATTCTCATTATTTATTTTTACCATTTTGACTTGAGCTGTGGCTGAAATTTCCATTTGGATCAACTCACAATGCTGGTTAAATGAAATAAATGAAAAAAATGAATTAAATGTAATGAATCAGGAACTGAAGCAGTGACTAGAGCAACAGTTTATTTTCAAGTCCAATACTTAGTGACCTTTGCACAGTTGCAGGTGACCAAATATCCTTTCTTTAACAAGAGATTAAGATAACACCTACCACTTGGCTTATGACCATAAAATACTTTGAAGGTGAAGCTTAGTGATGCAAGCACCAACCTTCCTATAATCCAGCATTCAACCTATCAAGAAGCTGTCTTGTGCGGAGTCGACGTCTGAGTCCTCAGGCACTTAATATAAATTCAAATCCAGGCAGTTTTACTCTTTCCTCTGTCTTCAAGCTAAAGCCTAGAGTGGCAAGCTTCAGCCTTCCTAGAATCTAGCACACAGCCTGTCAAGTGCTTAAGCACTGATTATGAATGCAGATCCAGGCAGTTTTCCTCTTTCCCCTCTCTCTAAGCTAAGCACTCACCACTGAGAGTAGACTAAGCTTCTGTAGGCTGCAAGTGGATGCCTAATCAGGTCCATAATCAGATGTGTCACTCAAAAGTGCAGCTATTAAGTACTGCTTCATTTCATATTGTGATCCACTGCCTCCCACACCTCACAGCTCACACCTGTCATTTAGCAGGGGGCAAGCCTATCACTTGTGAAGCTACCGAAAGGAGATACTGCCCCTGTACCTCTGATTTTTGCAGATAGGATTATTTGAGTGGACCAATGTCCATGTCTCTGAGACAGAGAGTATTGGTAATTCTTCTCCTGCCACTAACAGCTCCTCCTTCTTCACTGAAAAGGCTAAATGAGTGCCTTAGGAAAAAAATAATAGACTAAACCCTCTTTTGAGCCTGTTTTGAAAAATACTGTTTTTGTACCTTGGAAACAGAGAATCGCTGTTCATCGAACCCCAGAGATCATATCACCTTAACACATTCCCACTAGACACAAAGTCTGGATTTGGACACTGGTTTATTAAGGTGTTTTTTCCTCTGCCACTCTTACTTTAGAGACTTAAATTATGTGTGTCATTCTTCTGTGTACTGCTGCAGCTTGGTGGATCAAGCACCAAACTTACTGACTGAGCTTCCTGTTTGGGAAGGTCAAGGAGTCTCAGCAAGTCCTGAATATAGCTTCTTGTATGGGATTTCGTAATGTCTCCTGCAGTTATTTATTTATTTATTTTCAGTTTGATTACCGGGGAAGTCCACTGGGCCACAAAGTACCCATTTTCAGTGGAGGCCCGGGGAGAAAAGGTTACAAATGCATGAGATAAAATACAATAGAAATGTACAAACAGTCAGGAAGATGTGAATTGCAAGTATACATAGTAAGAACAGTGCAAAACAATATATATATATTTTTTAACTAGGTACTAATATATTTAGCAATATTTACATCCTTACAGTCAACTGAGAGTCAGCTAAATCTATTTTGGTGGATTTAGAAATGAAATCAGAGAGCAGATTGGTGCAGGAATAGAGAGGGGCTTAGTGTAGAAAATCCCTTGAATTTATATAGGGTGAAAGCAAGAACATTTCCATTTGGATGATAGGTGTAAGAAGAGTTGGGTCTTGAAGGATTCTGCGTTAGGTATAGTCCTAAGTGAAGGAGGGAGAGAGTTCCATTTTCTACCTAGAGAGAAGGATAGAAGTAGCTGGCCAGCAGGATGTTTAGTTCTGTGAATGGAGATTAGGTTTTGGTGTTCAGATCTCAATGATCGGTTAGGGATGGTAAGGGGGAAGGATGTTGGATAAGGCTGGGCATTTTTCTGGGTAGAATATTAATTTGTGAGTGGTCGTTAGTTGAAGATAGTCAAGGTGGTTAGGGAGTTCTAACCAGTTCAGAGATTGTAGGGTAAGGCAGTGGTGAGTTGAGGTTTTGGATTTAGTGGCGAATTTAGAGATCTTATTATAGCAAGCTTCAAGTTTAGAGGTGAGGGAAGCAGACAGATTAGTTAGGAGAGGGGCACCATATAGTAGAGAGGGAAGGAGGTAGGTGATTGCTAAGGTATGCCTAGAGGAGTTTGAAAGAAATTGATTATTCCTGTAAAGCATACCTAACTTTTGCTGGGTTTTTTTATGTTTTGTTGTATGTGGAGATCAAATTTGAGGTGTTCATCAATGGTAATGCCAAGGAGTTTAGCGGAAGGGACCACTTCTATACGAGTGTTGGTTTGGCTTAGGACATTGAAAGAGTTTTTGTCAAAGGAAGAAGCATTGGTAGGGAGGAAAATTAGTATTTTAGATTTATTGGAGTTGAGGGAGAGATGGTTTTGGTGTATCCAGTTTTCTGTAGTGGAAAAAGCTATTTGTGTTTTAGACAGAAGTTCAGAAAAGTTGGAGGCTGCACAAACTAAGGTAGAGTCATCAGCTTATTGGATGACTGTAGTGTCAGGGAGGAAAGTGTGAAGTTTATTTATGAAGATGTTGAAAAGTATGGGACCGAGGATGGATCCCTGAGGAACGCCGGTAGGTGTAGGTAAGAAGGAAGAGGTAGATTCCTTCCGTCTGACAGCCTGAGATCTGTCAGAAAGGTAACTGGAGAACCAGGAAAGAGTATTAGGGGAGAGATTAAGGTTGGTGAGATGAGAGAGAAGGTGTGTATGGGAGATGGTGTCAAAGGCTTTAGAAAGATCTAGCAGAACAATGGATACAAGAAGTCCAGAATCTCAGGCTTGATTAACAGTTTCTAAGAAGGAGAGTAGGGCAGTTATGGTGCTATGGCCCAGACGGAAACCATGTTGGGTGGGTTGAGTCCGAGTTAAGTAGGGTAAAAAGCACAGTTTTGCTGTGCTTATGTGGTCTCTGCAGAAGTAGTTCCTGGTCTGATACTGCTCATCTGACCAGATTTTCAGTGAATGTCCAAATTTTTTGCCTCATATTTTTGGTCTGTTTGTCATAAAATTTGTGGTATTCTGACCTATCACGGAGGGTTGAGGTCACTAATGACAGACATTTGAGTTTCAGACTTTGTCTTTCAGAAAATTAATGTTAACACAAAACCTGTTATTCTAGCAACCTTCTAAGTTTATAAGTAAAGTATTTAAAAACTGTCCCTATTTTTGGGCCTTTGTTCCCCCATTACTTTAAGGCTTGTCCAGATTTCTTAGTGCTTAGAAGATGAAAGGTATGTCTGGTATGTATCTGCAATGGTCTGATTGATTGAGACTGCTCTTTTTATGATGATTTCTTTCTGCCATTCTGCACACTTCATTACGGTTAAATGTTCTCTTTTTGGAAGCTTCTCAAAACATCACAGCCTATCTTCAGAAGAGTGAGTATGCCCCGTCTGTGATGTAGTATATGTGAAGTGCCCCACCCTGCTATTCTTCCATATATACTGTCAGTTTGTAGCTGGATTAAGGTCTTATTTTGTCTTTCTGGAAAAATACTATGGCATAGAAGAGTATGAAGTTTTTGTGCAGAAACTCAATAACAGAACAGCAAACATGCAAGGCATAGTACAAAAGCTTGCACGCTCATCTACGTAAGTAAATACTGTTTGTTGTTAGAAGTCATTAATGTTCAATTTACAAGCTCAAAGTGAAAACACAGTATCTGCTGTTCATATCATGCATGCTCCTTTCCCAACTTCCACGAGGGGAGCGAGAATGGTTTATGAGCTCCAATAACAGAATATATTTTTGCTGTTATGATTTGGCTAAATGACTTTGTGGTATAATTTCAGTACACACAAATGTATCTGCATAAATTAAATGGCTGAGTAAAACTGGCTTAAAATGGGTTGCGAACTATATGTAATTTACCACAATTAAAAAAAAAAAACTGTGCTCATGGAGGGGGAATGCTTCTCTCTGGTAGGTAATATATATATATATATATATATATATATATATATATATATATATATATGTAATATTATATATTATGCAACAACCCCCCCCATTAATATTCCAAAACGTGCACGCTGATTGGTCAGCATGCACGTTGTAAATCAGACTTATACTAATAGAAAAAGGTCTGGTCGCCTGGACTTTTTCCATTAGTATAAGTCTTTTTTTACAGCAGCGGAGAACGCAAGATCTCCGTTGCTATTTACACACTGTCTCGCTATGTTAAAGGAGTTTAACATAGTGAGACAGCTTTAAAAAAAGTAACGGAGATTTTCCTTCCTCCATTGCTTTTATTAAAGCTGTCTTGCTATGTTAAATGGATTTAACATAGCGAGACAGCTTTAAAAAAAGCAACGGAGATTCTCCATTACTTTTTTTAAAGCTGTCTCGCTATGTTAAACTTCTTTAACATAGCGAGACAGTTTGTAAAAAGCAACGGAGATCTTGCTTTCTCCATTGCTTCCACCCACAGTTCTGATGTACTGCATAAGCATACGCATGCGCAGTACATCAGAACTGCCGCAGAATACCAGACAGTTGCGGAAGGGCAGCAAGGAGGCATTATACAATGCTGTTATTTAAGAAAAGTAATTATTTCTTTTCTTAAATAATGTCATTGTATAATAGCAATAACTCACTTCTGGGTGTGGGTAATGCTGGATTTACCCACGGTTGTCTTTGTTTGGCCACTCGGGCTTCACCCTCGTGACCAAACCACACCAACCGTGGGTAAATCCAGCGTTACTCACACCCAGGCGTGGGGTATTTATATATTAATATATATTAATAGTAGTAATACTGTAAAAATGAAAGGGCAGTTTATGCAGTGTTTCCAACTTGTGTAGACACATGAATGTGTAAATGAATGTTTTTAGAACTTTAAGTGTAAAGAGCTGTTGTATCATTTATTGTAGGAAGTGGGTATGTTGGCTGTTAAAAATGGTGTAGCCAGCACAGGTAAGAAAAAAACACTGCCTCACTGATATCATCCTTATTCCAAAATCAATTAGAGAGTTGAGCAAACAGAAAAGAATGCTGTAGAACTCTGTGTCAAGGGTCAACTGTCTGACTGATAGCTTTCTTAATATACATTGCATGATACTTCAACTAAAGATGGTTTAATCTTTTACAAATGTTAAAATTCTGCATGAATGATATTGCAATCTCCCTAATTTTGACCTATGTACTTCTAATCTTGGAAGTAGGATGTAATTTGAAAAGTGCTATTTTTTCTTTGAAAAACATTTTCCTCTGCAGTAACTTATCTCTGCTTCTAAGTTACTCCTGACTTCAGTTTCATTCTCCTTGCTTATCTGTTGTTATATCACTTCAGAAATGAATCTTAGTTTTCCCACACCATTCAGTACTGCTCTCCCTTTGGTATGCTGTGCATTAAAGTGTCACTTCTGATTTACAGTAAAATGATTTTTACATGACATGTTAAACATACCCAGATGTGTACAAATAAGAGGTTTAATTCAATTTGTTTCCTTCAGAAGCAGATACAGTCCATTTAAATTGCCCTTTTGAGGACTATAACTGTCATATGGAACTTTTAATAAAATTATACAAGTCTTCTGTAAGTTTTAACTTACATTAGTGCATACTAATTTTTGAAAGTAATTATTAATATACAGTACTACTTCACCATTTTTCTTTCAGGAAACTCTGTGCCTCCTTTTCATATCTTGTATAGTAATTTTATTCTGTTTGTGGTAGTGAAACTACATATAAATGTTATTTAAGATTAAAGTGTAAACGTGAGGAATTGTAATTTATTTATCTGTAGAGGAAAATTCAGAAAGCGTAGGAAAATGGCAGATGCCAGTGCAAGTGATAATACTGCAGAAATAAGCAATATAAAACTGTTCCACAGGTGATCTTGTTTGGGGATTTAGAAATAGAGAGAATAAGAAAGTTACAAGAGTTCACAAATTACTGCTTTGCCTGTTAGAAAATACCCCATGTGGACTGTAAATGTTCTGTACTATACTTAAAAGCCCAGAGAATTTTTTAAACAGAAGCAAATAGCCTCTAGTTTGTCAGCATTTTTTAACATTATCTGTCTACTCATATCTTTTCAGTTCCTTGTACAATTTTTGCTCTGATTGTATATTTCTTTGAAAATAAATTTGTTTAACTTATTTATCTCGCATATATAATGCTATTGCTTAACTTTGAATGGTTGTGGTTAATGATTTATTTATTGGATTAAAAGTTTATACATTTTACTGATAAAACTAACAGTGGATATCTACTCTTCAAAATGCTGCTACTTAAACCATTTCAACTTTTCAGATTTTCAGAGTTTGGCTTATTTTAATGATGAACAGTAAGGTATGATCTTATGTTAGTTTTGACTAGCTGGTGGAATTGTACTATAATCTTGAGAAAGAGGTTGTCAGTGATGGAGATTTACCATTTAAAGCAGAATTAACACATTTAAATAGAGGGCCATTATAATCACATGATCAAGCCAGCCATTCAAAGGACCACTATAATTAAATATGCAAATTCAATTTAAAAACATCTAATAAAATTAATTTTCATATATATATACACTTAATTCTATTATCCTATCCTTCAGCTTCCTAGATTTACCATTTAACCCACCCCATTATGGAAAATCCATGTGTGTGTGTGTGTGTATATGTATATATATATATATATATATATATATATATATATAAATTAGTTCTGGTCCAGTTTGAATTACTGCTTGATAAGGTAAGTGGGCTCAGTGTGAGGCAGGTATGAGAAGCATGTGATTTTAACTCTGATCTGTAGGTGTATGGTGTAATGTCCATTTAGATGTGGCTTGGCTGTTACTAAAGGCAGCAGTGAACAATTACTGTATAGCCTTAGGGCTACTTGCACTTTGTATAGTAACATAGTCTGTGCTGTTATTTAACACATACTTCTGATTCCATTGCAGTGAAATATTTGTGGCAGTGTTGAGGGAGTTACGAAGCTCATAGCACCAATTGACCACGTATCAATTAGTAGGCAGCCATTGGATCTTGTAAATTGGATGAGTATAGCCTGTAACACAGTTTTGGTCACCAAAAAGAGTGTGTACTCTTGCAACCAAAAGGTAGATGCACAGAAGTGTACCTTGTACTGCAATTATGTATTGGTTGTAGTAATTAGGACACAAACACAATTGAGTTATGCTGAATGTTGAAAATTGTCAATGTTACAGCTGATTAAAGAGTAAAAAAAAGCAAGGAATTTCATATGCCAGTATGTCCAAAGTGGCCACAATAGCAGCCTTGTGTGCAGCTCAAACCCAGTTCACTGAAACTGGAGACAGGCTGGTAGTAGTTGTAGGTACATGGCATGCAGCAGAAGAATTTATTTCATGTTGTGCTGATCTTTGAACCCATTTTGAATGATTGCTTTTGCCCTTTTCTATTTGGATAGGCCCCAGGTAGACCTTCTTAAAAAAGAGGGAGTAGTCTTGGACATAGAATATTCAGAGTAAAATGTGCTTCTGAAGTCTTCAAGCAAATGGCTATTTATGAGCAAATATTGTTAAACAAGTTTGCAGTCATCTAAGGTAGGGAGTCAACTTAGTTTAAAAAAGGCAGACTGAGTTTGTTGTTAATCAGTAAAGCATCCTTCATAAACTAATGTAGGAAACAGAAGGCAGGCAAAATATTAATAGTGTTAGCTAATTTAGAATGCATATGTAAAGAAGCTATGACCTGCTAGTTGAAACTGAATGAAAAAAAGAAAAAACTCTGAAAGGAAATTTATCACATTTTATGTAGAACAGATGACCTTGTCAGAAGATAGATTATAACCCTTTTACAGTGAATTGGTCTCCCTTTTTATCTTCATCTGACAGAAATAATTAATGTTTCTGATTCCTCCTGTGTTTTCTTAACCATTATCCATGGTGGATATATATATATATATATATATATATATATATATATATATATATATATAAACTGAAGGTGTCATCACAGTTTACTTCATCTTTTTCATTCATGGAGATAAAAAGCAAGCACATAAATGTTGGCTATGTAGGCACTGTTAGATTTCCTGTGGTACCAGAAAATGTGAGCTATATAGACATTCACTGGTTATAGGTTCATAGGGTCATACTAGGCTATCTGTCCTAGGGCATTTATAAGCCTAGCCAGAGTGTGTTTGGCTTTCGCCACCCATTTTAAATGAATTTTGCTATGCCCTTTTTTGAGGTTAGTATACTGTGCCTCTGTCTAACAGTGACACAGAAGTGATTCCCGGGGTAAACCTATGATCTCCCATCCACTCATCAAGATTCCTCTTGAAGAGAGTCAGTGAGGGACTCTGCCTAACCTGGACTGGGATTTTATTCCAGAGTGAAGGGAGCCTCTGGGTTATGAATCTGTCCCTCCAGCATGTCCTATTTATTTCAGTGCTGAGGTTCAAGTCTCTCGAGCACGTAGCTCGATGGGATTTGGATTTTCTGAGGTGCAGCATGTCCATTAATTCCGGGTTGGACATGGCTTTATATGTCCGGCACAGATCGCCTCTGAGCAGGCGGTATGCCACTGAGTAGAGCTGGAGTTTCTTTAACCGGGCAGCATATGGCATCTGTTTGTGCCCTTTGATCCCCTTGGTGAGGTACTTTTGGGGTCTTTCCAGTTGCTGCAGGTATCTGGTAAGGTACATCCCAAAGGGGGCATTGTACTCAATTATGGGCCTGATGAGGGATGAGTAAAGAGGCACGATGACCTCCCCTGATCTAGATGTGAATCACTTCATGATTAGGTGGGCTATATAAAATATTTTTCTAACCACTTTGGCCACGTGGTTTTAAAATGAGAGATTGCTATCAACTTGGGTCCCCAGGTCCCTAATTACTTCTTCAGATTAATGGATTACCACCTATGTGGTAATTTGAGGGCACTTTGTTTTTGCCAAAGGGGATGACTATACACTTTTTGGCGTTTAGCTTGAGGCCATGGCTCTGGCACCAGTTGTCTGTTTCTATGAGGCCTTTTGTAGGATGCTTGTGTCGACTGGAGAGTCGATCATGACGCCTAGTTTGCAGTCATCTGCGAACTTGGTCAGCCACAGTCCTTCCATGTTGGCCTGTACCTCCGAAAAATATATACCGAACAAGAGAGGTCCCAGGACTGAGCCTTGTGGGACGCCACTTGTAACTGGTTTGGAGTCTGACATGGCTCCAGCAATTCTAACCATGTGGGTTCTGTCCTTGAGCCAGTTTGCAACCCATCTAGTGACATAGGGGTTTATATTTAAGCTAGTGAGCTTATCTATAATGCCCGAGTGGGGTATTGTATCGAAGGCTTTTGCGAGGTCCAGGTAGGCTGTGTGGACCACCTTCCCTTGTCAATGGCCTTGGTGACTGTTTCAAAGAAATCAACCAGGTTTAAGAGGCAGGATCTGCCCTTAACAAAGCCGAACTGGGTAGGATCCAGTGTCTGTAGGTCCCCAATATCTTTATTTATGAGGTCCATGATGATTCTTTCCATAGCTTTGCAGACCAAGCTAGTCAGGCTTATGGGGTGATAGTTTCCAGGATCCATTGAGGCACCACCTTTGTGGAGAGGGGCCACTGTTGCTGTATGCCACTCTTTGGGTACATATCCTGTAGTAAGGCTGAGATTGAACAGTAGTTTTATGTTTGGGTTTAGCTCTTCTTGGAGTTCATGTAGGATGCACCCGGGACACCATCTGGTCCCATTGATGCTGTGTTTTTGCTTTGGAGAGGGTTGACTCTCAACCTCAACAAGGTTTTTTTTATTTTTTTTTTTTAATAAAATTAATGAAATAACATTGAAAAAAATGAAACAAAAATCATCATAGGAAAAAAAAATAAAAGTAAGAGGCTCTTACGATGAGCATCTGAGATGTCAGGGGCAGCACTCTGCTGGGATAGATATTTGCCCTTTTGGTGGGGAGGGGGGGAGAAGTTTGCGCTGAACCTGTCAGCTAGGATGTTAGCAATGTCTGTGGGTTCGGTGTATTTTTTTGTCATTTTGGACTAATTCAGAGCATATCTGGGAATTCCCACCCAGGTTCCTAACATAACTAAAGAAAACCTTGTAATTATCCTTAGTGTCCTGTGCAATTTTTCTCTCGAAGCTGGCCTTAGACGATTTTATGAGTGCCCGTAGTTTTTTGCTAGTCCTGATCAGAGATGCCTTCCCTTTTTGGGATTTTGCTCTATCATGTAGTAGCTTCCTCCTTCTATTGTATAGTTTGTTTATGGCTGGGGTCCACCAGACAGGATGCCTGCCTTTGGAGGATTGGGTCTTGGTTTTATTTGGTATTGCATGATCCATGCATTCCTGAAGGTGTTCATAGAATGCGTTTATACAGGATTATGCAGTCTGGGCCATATTTTCCACAGGCCTGGGGGCTTTAAAGGATTCCACCTCGGTTTTGAGGAGTGTGAAATTTGCTTTAGAGAAGTTTTTCATTGTGGTTTTCAGGGCAGGGGGTGGGGTCGGGATGTGAATATCCGGTGAGATTAGTTTATGGTCTGATCTTACCAGTGAGGGATACACTTCTGGTCTGGAGCATAGAGCCCCCATGTTGGTGCTGATCAGGTCCAGTATGTTTTCCCCTCTTGTGGGAGTGGTAACAAGTTGTTCCATAGCATTTCAGTTTATAAATTCTAGGAACCTTTGTGCTAGGTTGTTGGAGCTAGAGTAATGCTCCGAGTCTATGTTTGGGTAGTTGAAGTCGCCCAATATAATGGTGTTTGGAGAGACCTTCATATTTTCCATTGTTCTCAGGAAGGCCGAGTGGGGTTCCTGGGTTTGGGAGGGTGGTCTGTAGCAGGCTATAAACTGGAAGGCAGTTTTACCCACTGTTAGTTGCACATGGATAGTCTCTGATGCTTCATGCTGTGCCACCAACCTGGAGGTGTGGGTGTCTTTGACGAATATTGGTACTCCCCCTCCTTTTGTGGTTCGGTCCAAGTTTTGGGACTGAAAAGCATGGTATGAGGTATAACCTGGTAGTGCTGGGGTGCTCTCGGGAGCCTTGAACCAGGTTTCTGTTACTGCACAGATATCAATGTTCTCCATGTTAAGGAGAGTTTCGAGTGCATGCATCTTGAGGTTTAGACTTCTGGCATTGAGTAGCATTACTCTTAGTTTCTTATCCCTTGTGATACCTATGGAGGTTGGTTTGTCTTTGGAGCCTTGCCTAAGAAAGGCACTATGGGGGTGGCAAGAGCCTTTGCCAATATCCGAAAGCCCAGGGGTGACAGGTGCAAGCCGTCCCTAGCGAAGCATCTTGGCTTGTCGAGCATGTCATCCCAGGCTGACAGGCATTGGATCCCCTTTGAATGACACCAATACTTAAGCCAATTGTTGAAATTGATAATCTTGTCTTCATATTGTGGCATCATTCTTGGTGAGGGTAAGATGTTACTCAAGGTCAGGGTCATACTGGCCTGGGCTACATGCTCAGAGAGCTCCTCTATGTCTCTTTTCATGTAGTCCAGGGAGGTACGTCTCAGGTCATTCACGCCAGCATGGACAGTGACTGAGTCATATTTGTACTTGCCTTGGAGTGACCTGAGTGCTTGTGTTATGTGGCGGATCCTAGCGCCCGACAAGCACCTCACCGTGACCTTCTTGTTCAGCCTGGTGAGCGGGACGTCAGTGTGCCTGACAATAGAGTCACCTATTACAAGTGTATCAGGTGTGTTGTTTAGCCTTAAGGGCTGTGACTGTTCGGCACACTGGCTTTGTGAGCTATGTGTTGCACGTGTTTTGTTTGGGGTAGTGGTTGCTTGGCTGTCTGCTTTGGAGGTCTCTGCTGCTTAGGCAGATTCTTATTTAGAGCCTCCGAGTATGTTTTTTTGTGTTTGTGTTTGGTTTGCTGTCGTGGTAGGTCTCTGTGAGACTGGAATTGTAGTGAGTGTGGTTTCCTTCTCCTCCTGACTGGTTACGCCAGTACTGAGTTGAGAGAGTTTAGCCTCCAGTTTGGCTATATGGTTACATCTCAAACATGTGTTGGAATTTGTTGGGAGGAGGAGAGGGTTGTCTGTGTACATGAGGTAGTTGTAACATTGCCTCAAGATTCCCAGATTCACCAGTTGGACCAGAGAGGAAATTGACAACTGACCTTTGGACATGCTAGAATAGTATTGGGAATTCCTTTATAATTGAAAAAAGGGCCAATGGAGAACAAGGTACTCAAGGGGAGTTTGGGAGGGTGTAGTGCTTTTAATTTTTTAGTGCTGACTTTTATAATTGCTTTAGTGAGCAAGTGCCAGGCTTTAGAGTAGGAATATGGTGTTTATTATGAGAACTAGATCAGTTCTAAGGGAAAAAAGTGAAGAGCAGACTTTGTGGAGCCGAGAATGGTTTAAACCCAATTAAGCGGAGCTGCCCGATGCTGCGCTATGTGCAAAATCGCACAAAGCGGGTTTTATACAGGGGGACTTGAAAGAGCTAGAAATTGGCCCAAAACAGCCAATAGACTACCAGATTCTTGTGCTGGGAACACTCCTCCAGGGATAGATAGGCTGCTCTAAGCTCCTCACTGCCACTGGTGAACAAAGAAGTCTCCCTTTATCCAAGAAAGGAAATGGGCAACACAGGAACTTTCCGAAAGTCCAGAATACAGCAAAGCCTGTATTTGGACTAATCTAGGTCAGGAAAGACGGGAAACAAGGACAATTTTTTGTTTTTTTTTTCTTTTTTGCGACAAACAGCAGGAAAATGCAATAAATATGTAACACAGGCTAGCGCACTTGAGTGTGTAGCCTCAACAGGTAAATTATACAAACAGGACAAACTTTAAATTACAGGTGCAAAACAACTTTAAACAGTTTAAAAAAGCTGGTTTTATAGCAGGGGACTTGAAAAGAGATAGAAATTGGCCCAAAATGGCCAATAGACTACAAGTCACTGGGCTGGGAACACACCTCCAGGGACAGATAGGCTGCTCAGAGCTCCCCACTGCCACTGGTGAACAAAGAAGCTTCCCTTTATCCAAGAAAGGATATGGGCAACACAGGAACTATGACACAGCCCTGAGATCAGCAAAGCCTGAATTTGGACTATTCTAGTTCAGGAAAGACAGGAAACAAGGATAATTTTTGTTTTTTTTTTTTTTTTGAAATTAGAAAGAGATAGGAAAGGAGAAACAGAAGGCCTTATCCAATGTTCTCTCTGTATTAGGTAGAATGAGCTAATGACACTAGACTGGGAGGAGTGTCACAGATCAGATTTACAGTAGGGGCGGGCAACTGCAAAGCCACCAAGTATAACAGCAAGACACCAACTGGGAGGGGGGGGCAAAAACAATAGCCTACATACAGTAAGCACCAGAGAAAGCCACAAATGAAAGTTTTTAAACAGATAAAGATTTGTAAAGATACAGAATGCTTTTAACTGCAAACAAATCAGTTACTTGTGCAGATTAGTTAATAGCAATAAAATACACTCAAAGACTGAAAAGCAGACAATAAAAGTGCTATATATTAATTGTTAGAAACAATAATCTGTATAAATAATCGAAAAAAAAAACAGGATACTTATATATATCAGCTAACATTTGTGGTCAACAACTCTCACCCACTCTGCTCAGTTTGTATAGACAGAACCCCGATCAAAGTTAGGGCATAAATACCAGAACAACAACTTTTTTTTTTGTTTTTTGTACAAAAACAGAAAAGAACCAGTCCCCACTAGCCAGCAGACAATTAACACAATCTAGCCAAATTAAAGAAAGGCTTCAGCTAAAAACAATAGCCTGCAGACAGTAAGCACTAGAGAAACCCACAAATGAAAGTTTTTAAACAGATAAAGATTTGTAAAGATACAGAATATTTAAACTGCAAACAAATCAGTTACTTGTGCAGATTAGTTAGTAGCAATAAAATACACTCAAAGACTAAAAAGCAGGTAATAAAAGTGCTATATATTAATTGTTAGAAACAATAATATGTATAAATAATAAAAAAAAAACAGGATACTTGTATATCTCAGCTAACAGTTGTGGTCAGCAACTCTCATCCACTCTGCTCAGTGTGTATAGGCAAAGACTGTGGTACCGAATAACATGATTGTGTTTTACAGGATATATTTACATACATGCGTACACAGCATGCGTGTAGAATGTGGAAAGAAATAACACCTGTCAGAAACCCATGCAAACACAAAAACATCATGCAGACACCACAGCTGAGAACCAAGACAGACAATGCAACATTGCAATGCAAAAATAGTAAGCCATGCCCCACTAAGCTGCCCCAGTTTACCATTTCATTATTTAATAAAATATCCTTTAAAATCAATATTCCCCTAACTTTTTCAGCTTGTCTTCATTGTCTTTATTGCAGTTTGTTCTAAAATCCTAATTAATGATATCCAGTCATCCTTGATAAGTTTTCTTTGGATCCCGACATTTTTGAGAATTTCCTTACTGAAGCAAAGTGCTCACCAAATGCATGAGTATTGCTTTAATATCACACACCTGTATGCTGTTTTAATATTTGCAAGTATTGCGGTGGTAATGCTGTATGGGTCCCTCTGTAGATGAAATTATGGCAGAATCATATACACCTCAAGAAAATTAATTTAATTGTGATTCTTTTTCTTGTTACTAGTAGTTTGTAGACTTTTTTGGTAAATTTGCTTTCATAATTATTTTTGCTGCTTCATTGCTGCTAAGTATCATTCATATCTGTTAAGAATTTAGGTCCTACAACTTGTCAGAAACCCTAATATTTTACTGAATGCAAACATTTTGGCCTGACATATTCTTCTACTTGTAGACCTTAAGATGGAGAATTTCACAGATTCAATCTCTTCTTTTTCCTCGTCACATGCGTAGGAGGATGTTTTTGATAATTATGTGCCTGTTTTAAATGGGATTTAGATTGCAGTATCTGAATTTGTCTCTTCTTCCTCTTCTTGTGTATGTGAAAGTCTCTTAAAGGCTTTTGGTCAGTAGTTACCCCATTTCTTCCCCATTTATGATGACCTGAGTTGGCATTTTGCTGTGCACACCCACAGCATTGTATCGGATTGCTACTATGGTGCCCTTCTTTAGCAGATGAGCATTTCATGCAGATGTTCAGTGTTACATTGTGCAGATGACCATGCATTGACTCAAGCATGTTAGCCTGTGTTAGTCAGGATGTCAGTCATTTTGTTCATGTGCCCTACTGTAGTGCTGTTTCAGTGTAAGAGCAGTGTCCCATCATTTCACCAGTTAGTACTATGATTCTCTTTAAATGTGTAGTTATTTGCTTGGACTGCCTGCACTATTCAGTGCCTGATACATGTCTAATTAACTTTGCAGCCTTTTGCACAGCAGCTTTCTTACTAGTGAGCTTGTCTTTGAATCACAATTCAAATCTTACTGGCTGTAGTGTCATTGTTTAATTAACTTTTGAAAAGTTTGAAGAAATTTCTAGGTTAGTAGGTTTGGTAATTAAATTCTATAATCTGTAGTTTAATGTTCACAGTTATATTAATATGATATGGGTTAGCCAACACCTTGGTGTAGACAGAAAAGGCCCAGGCAACCCATATTCAATTAGTAGATCAGACACCTGAAGTGCTGGTAAGGAAGGAATGGTCTGGCCATCTTAGGAGCTAGGGCATTAATTTGCATACATCTTATATTAGATCCCTGGTTGAAACTGGGGATGCACAGGGAGATGTAGTCCTAAATAAGAATAGGCTGATGACATTGGTTGCGTCACCACAGACGTGGGATGATATGTCAGCATATCCCCATTGCACATCCACAGCTACTCAGTGTGTAGGAGGGGTAAGGCATAATAAAGCACTCCTCAGCAACATTATGACACTACACCAATGCCTTCCGTCTCCTCACTGACTCTGGGTGAGTGTCAGGTAGAGCCAGAGGGGAACTAAGTCAGGTCTGGTAGACCTGGTAAATGAGGAGCTGGAGGCAGCCAATGGTCAGCTGCACAGAGCCAAAAAGAATACAGAAAAATATGATGTAGGCTTGTGATTTCCTTGTCATGCTGCATCATTAGAATCGTGCTAAATTGCCTCTTAGTTTTATTTTTTTTTCCTACTTTGATGATTGTTTCATATGTTTTTCAATGTTATTTCATTAATTTTTATACTATTAAAATAAAAATTAAAAACATCCCCTTGTTGAGAGTGTTCATCATAATCCTCTCAAATAAAATATACTTCTGAAAGAAGCAAAAGCTGGCGAAGAAAAATAGCATAATTTGATGCAACCCAGAATTTTAAATAGGAGAACTGTGGACACCACTTTGTGTATTTTTTCATATTATATGTGATGTGTATATTTTTTTAATATTATATGTGATGAGGATAAACCACATACTGATGAAAAAATGCATATATTAATGTTTTCACAAGGCTAGGATCAACATAGGAGATGAAAGCTGCGTACCTATCATTTTCAACTCATTAGTCATGGAAATTATGGCATTACTTCTGTAAAAACAAACTGTTTGATATCTGAAAGGTCTCATGGAGCAACCCACATTCACAGTAGAAATGTGATTGATAGAGTGTGTTGGGCATATCTAATAGAGCTCATTCTACACCCTACTACAGTTCACTTTTTGTGGCCCGTTTCCTTTTATGTCTGTGTACCCCCTCCTAATTTTACAGTGTAATCAGTGTTTAAAGTCTATCTGTGTCATTAGACCACATGAAGGACATTAAAGGGCTGTCACTAGCCACAGCAACCGTAGGTTCTATGTTTTATTGTAGTCTTCCCATGATGTCAGATACTAGGGATAAACAAATATTTTTTGTAGTAAAACGGTCCTGGTTTACCTTGTAGTTTGTTTTTGTAACACTTGCAGTAATGGTGGGGCTTTAGCAGTGAACTTTTTTTGAGTAATTAAGTGTAGTGTTGCTGAGTGTACGTTTTAGGAACAGAAGTCTGAATTTTTGATAATAAGGTTAGTAATTTTAAGAGATAGTGAACTGACTAGTATTTAGTTTGTAACATTCATTGTAAATTTATTTTTTCTTTTTGTGTATTTCAGCATGGTTTCTTAATTGATTAACTGTGCCTCTAACTGCTGGAGGGGGGGGGGGGTGATAAATTGTAGATGTATTATTTTGTATTAACTTTCTTGAATGTCGTAGGGGCCTGGGTACCACTTGGCCTTTTAGAATGAAGATAAGGCATGTCTCTGTAGCTATAACTTGTCGGCTATTTTTTTTTTAATATGAAAGCAATGAATGTGTTTTTCACAAATGTAACAGACTTTGTTGGTTTTGTAACCAGAATAATGGAGTATGTGGGGATGTTGATACAACATTCAGATGAACAGCTGATTTGATTTGATACCATACAGAAGGTTATTGAGCAACTTAGATATTACTGCTCCATTGGTTATATGAAATCTTGGGTAGAACATATACTGGACATGAAAATAGAAAGAAAAAGTAAAGTTAAATGGAGACCACTCACAAAACAGTTACAGGTAGGATACCATGAAAGATATTAGTTAATATTAAATCTGATACTTTTAGTTGTATTTATAAGCAGATGCTATAGAAAGGGAAAATATGTATTTTTTTCAAAACTAACATTCCACAGCAATATTGAAGAAGACATTGAAAAGAAGATGCCTAAATCTGTAAAATTAAATGCATGATATGAAATACTCCATCTTCAGTTAAGTACATAAAAATACAAAATAGTGGAGACATAAATCCAGGAAACATTATATAATCAGATATGAAGTAGTGCCACCAGTGATAATACAAAGTCCTGGGTCCTGGTGCTACTCATACCGTATGAATTAGAACAAGTGGGTCATGTGAGCACTGTTTGGTAGTTCTTTGTGTCTTTGGTTTACTATTTGCAAATGACTACCTTAAAAGCCATCTAATCATTATAATCAAGGTTCTAACATAATCCACACATCATTACTCCAGACTGGTCTACAATCACTTCCTAGCTCACTAGTTTACATCCTTAAGCTGTCCCTCCCTACAAAAAGTGTCCCCAGGATGTCACCACTTGGGGGTGGGGTTAGGGCCATAGCAGAAGAGGCTGTTAATTGCCAGGATGTTGTTTTGTCACTGAAGAAGGCAAGTATGCCGAAACTGGTATGATGTTGGTGGGACTTATTTATTTTAGCCAATAAACTGTATGTGTGCTTATTACACTTTGGTGCTGGCTGCTTGTTTTGAACTGTTGGATCAGAGTTTTGGCCTTTTCCACCTGTCATGCAAAAGGTCTTTCACATAATGTACTCACCCAACTAAAAATGGCATACAAAATCTCATACCTACTAACTAAAGAAAGAAGAGCTGTATCTGTTAATGCCCATATCCCAAAGCTGGAGTCCTTCCTTTTAGTGTCTTTCAATCTCCTCAAACTATAGACATTATTCAAAAGACTGAAAATAAATTCTAAGATTTATTCATTTCAGTCCACACAAAGAATACTACTGCATAACTTTCAACAAGTTCAGCTGGCTGACATTATCTGTCAGAGCATCTTTTCTTGGCTTAGAAATGAATTGGTGATAAGTGCTGCCCTCCATTAAAGACTCATATACAATTTAGAAATATTTCTTATTCACTTAGATATTAATATGACAGTTTATTGGGTAAACCCCCGTGTACCCTACATTTGAAATTAAAATCACCTTATTGGAAAGTATCAATGCACCTTCTTCTAGATAAACTACAAAAAGTCAAATGCCATCTCTCCCTTGGTACAAAACCAATGTAAGATAAAAGTAACCCTAGTTGAAGATAATGTAATATGGTAATTTGTCTATCATATTTTCCCCTTTCTCTTGTTTTATTTCCTCAAAAAATAATTAATCTCATTCTTTAAATCACTAACATCAGTGGTATTCTCCTTCTTGCTACCTTATCTTTTTTTTTTTCCTCCCCAAACATCTTTATTAAATTTTCACATGTGACATAGGCAATTTTACATTTATATAAATGAAAAACAAACAACACAACACCTCATTAGTGAAAACAGAATACATCACAGGCACCATTGAAACAACTGTAGTTGCAAAAGTCATACATCACTTATAAAACATCCAGTCATTGTCAGTTAAACATTATATAGCTCATTTAAATCCTGCCTCTTAAACCTCATTCCTGCTCTGTATATATTGTTCCCACAATTCGTATTATTTCCTATGTAGTATGCCCCTTCCCTTTTCTAAAGATTCCAATTCCAGTTGTTTTATCTATGTTAGTATGTTCATTACTTTTAGTAAAGTTGGTCTAAACTTTGATTTACATTTTCTAGTAATTGCTTTTTTGGTGGCCACCATAATTAGACTCATCAAGGCTTTACTATGTCTAGGCAATTCTGATTCTGTAGCATAACTCAAAAAATCATCTCCAGAGTCAGTCCAATCTGCTCACCCAGCATCTCTGACAAAGCGCTCTGCAGGGAATCCCTAAAGTCTGCCAGCTCACTACACTCCCAAACAATATGTTCCCAGCTACCTCTTTCTTGCCCGTCATACCTGCAGCATTTGCTATCAACCTGAGGAACAATTCTTTGGAGTCTACTCAGGGTATAAAAATACCTATGTAAACACTTCTAAGCAAAGATCCTAAATCTTCTAGACTTTGTTGCATATTTGGGAGATATACATATATCCCTCCATATATCCCTCAATTGTTTCTTTGTGAATTGCTTATCCTGTCTCTCTTCCCAATCCTTTCTAATTTCCTCTGATTGATTTTTATAATTATCATGCAATATTTTATATGCTTTACTAATTATTCTTTTTTTAACGTCAGCTTCTGTTCTAGATTCTATTAAAAGTCTTTCATTTAAGAACCCCCTATTTCTTTCTCTTTGCCTATACTCTGATATCAAGCCTTGATAGGGAAGGCAATCTCTAACCTGCAGTCCAAATAAATTCCTTATCTTGTTAACTTTCTTGTACTTCTCTCATTTTCTTCAAATCTCCGGTACTTCACTAGTTAATTATACTGTTATACTGAATGAGCTTTCTAAATTTATATTATTCTTATTATCTGGATTTATTTTTAGAGTTAATATAATATGTGTTTACTGCTACTGTATGTACAAGATACGTTTTTCTATCTGTTTTTAGTCGTATGATATATATATATATATATGTATATATATATATATATATATATATGTATATGGGTACAAATACCTTGCTGTGCTGTCTCTAATTTATTCATTGTACCCACTGTAAGTCTTGTAAATTGTACTCATGATCACTTCGGTTTTACGGTCAGCCTGTAAAAACAGAATCCTTTTGTCTGCTGTTTATAGACATTTTGTTGTATAACTACTAATGCTAACAAATTAGTGTGTTATCTCTTACACTGACTTTAAATCGTGGAATCATGCTAATATTTCTCTCATTAACTCTCTGTTCGGTTATTGTAATACTGCTGTACTTTTAGTTTTTACATGTCCCAGAATGTGCCTGACAATGATTTTTGCATAAATGTAAAATAAAATAAATTCAAATGGCTACATACTTCCAGATATTAAATTCCCTCTCCATCTGCATTTGAGAACTTGAGGTTTAAGGCTCTTGGGTTGTAGTGTATGCTATTTGGGATGTGCTCTGAGTATGTGTCAGGAATGTTCCAGTTTTAGATGCATCTTTTTTTTATTTTACCAGATGTTCATGTAATTATTAATACATTAACCAGCTTCTTTCACTAATACTTTCCCATTGCCAGCCATCTCAGAAACACAGCCTGTTTTCTTATTACCTGCTATTTTCATTGCAGTGCTGTAAAATATGAAATCAGCACCATCTGAGAAATTAAATATGATGTGAATGTACGGAGGAGTTTGCACTCAGAATTAATTATTATGTACATGTGCCATTCAAATGAATGGTGTAATTATGACCTTAGACACATACAGGATCACTAAATCTATATAATGACTGTCATAGATTAGCCATGAGAATAAAATGTGGGTACCGGTCATAAAACTGTCACCCAGAACTGTGATGCAAGCAAGCAGAACATGATGAGATAACAGCTGAATGTAAAACAGAAAGGATGAATACAAAAGTGAGACATGACTGTGTATGCAGGAGCATGTACAATATGGTGACACTGAGTAAGCCAGCATGCTATGGAGTGTGCAAGATGAGCACAATGTAAGTGTTTGCAGTACAGTCAGAAGGTCAAGTGCTGGAACACAGCACAGTAGCGCATATATATGTCTAATTATGTTTTCTTGTGTACTACTGAAGAATTATTTGTAGAGTAAAACTATTTTCTTTCCCTCAGGAACAAGTTCATACATAGAGTGCTTGTATGCACGGGCAGTGCACCTAGAGAAATGGCCCAGTCTTGCCATGTTTGAATCATTGTCTGCAATTTTATGTTTTTTATGATCCTTTGTGAAACTCATGAATGCATATATATGCAATGCAAGTAGTCAGTCATTTATGGAGTACTGTGAAGCCTTTTGCATTACACATGGATGAGATGTAACCCATAATCCATTGGTTTCAAGATTCTTCAACAGTACATCTTTGCTGAGAGTACCACTGCATGATTCGGATATTAGTTACTCTGTTTATGGGCAGTCTGCACCATTTCAGAATTTATGGCAGGAGACACCAGTTCTTGTATCTGGTTTTAAATATCCTCTTGGCTTCTTTAATATGCTGTCATACAGTGTAGCCTCAGTCTTGTGTCTCTGACTTTAGGCTTTGTTCTTGTCTAAATTTGACTTTCACTTGCATACATAATGCAGTATTTTATTTTTTCTCCACTGTTCCAGATCTTCAGAGAAGGTGTATGTAGGTTGGAATGGGGGTGTGGGGGGCTTCCCCCCTGCGAAAAAACATTTTCTCTGAAGTCTGCTAAAAGTCGATTCATCCGATATTTTAAATCAGTTTGCACTCAAAGATTTACTGATCAATTGATATGAATCCATTAAACGGTTGTACTGAAGTAATTCTCAAAAACGATGTCTTATTGCATTGTAAGTCTATTTGCCTTAAGCAAAGTATCTCTTTTTTTATGTCTTGATGTATAAGATGATTTATGTAGTCATAGTTGCAGGCAGAATCACTGGCAGAGGATGGCATAGTATTTAATAGGACTTAGAGATATTATGTTACTGTTCCCTGCTAGTGGCTCTAACCCAGTATGTGAGACAATACTCTCTGGCATTTTACACACTGCTCTTTGCCACCTTTGGCTTGTGAAAGCAGAATACAGCATTTTCTACTGAGGCTTCTGACATGCTCACTTGTGCATCACCATGTTGTGCTTTCGCCATTCTGCTAAAAAGGTGATCGCTCTTTGTAATGGCAGTCTTTATTTAGGAAGCCATGAAATGGTTTGGTGGAATAGGTATTTCTCTGAGGATACCATTTATCTGGAACAGACCCCCTCTCTATCCACATAAAACAAAGTTCATTCCTGTCGTATTGAAGTGCAGCTTAAAACTATGAATGGGAAACAGAAAAGTTACCTCAGATCTGCTCCCTGTACCACTAATGGTCAAAGGCAGCTTTTAAATGCTTTATCCCATGCATATGTCCCCTCAAATTATCTATGGTATGATCCCAGTCATTCTCATTAGGTGCAATATATAATTATTGATCATGGAATGGCTAAGATCAATCTGTATCCAAATAGAATAGGTTAATTCAAGCACAAAAAAAGGAAAAATAGATAATGTCAAAATGGTCCTCCAGGGCAGGTAGCATAGTACTTATCTATGAACCTACATGACCTTTCACAAAATGCTACACAAGTTAAAACTGAGAATAGACTCTCAATATTATTAGATGTACATTAGATACACAACCAGTCTTATTTGTGAAAGGTAGAAGGTATGAGAATCCACTGGATCTGCAAACAAAATATTGAGGCAAGCCTGTTTATGATATGTGGTACATGTGGGACCAATGCTCTTTGTAACCAGGGCTTTACAGCCCAGGTAGCGCTTCACCAGATGGATTATTAGCCTGTGGTCTGGTTATAGATTTAAAAACATCAGGAGAGTACATTTGGCCTCATTCAACTAGAAACTAAAGATTTCAGCTCCCTACCATTGAAAAGTGTGTTCTACATTGCATTCAGATAGAAAAATGGGTATTTTTAAGCTAATGGGGCAGCAGGCCAAATGTGCGCTTGATGTTAAGTCAGTGCTGTGCACTTTTCTATGGTTTGAATTTTCTGTTCATTGTCACAGTAGTATTCATTTTATCACATGTCAGTACTGTTTATTTTACTGTTCTGTTCTGGTTGTAATTTTGCGTTTGTTGTCACAGTACTACTGAGTTCTCCTCGCAACGTAATGAAAATGGGGACAAACCGTTAAGGGTGCAGCAAATTTACGTTTGCTCTCAAGTCATCGCTGCTTCTTTTCTCCTGGTTGTTATTTTTGTTCATTCGGATACTGTTATTGATTTTCTCACATGTCAGTACTGCTTATTGAATTGTTCTGTCGTGCTTTGAGTTGTGCCTTTCTTCTCAGAGTAATACAGATTTTTCCTCACAAGTCATTATGTAGAGATTTTAGATATACACCTACTTCATATCTTGCATTCTTTTCTGTACAGTTAACACCCCCAGCGTAATACAGGCTATACCACATCTGAATAGCGATGCTGTTCTTTATTTACAAAAATACATCTATGCTAATTTTCATGGTATCCCATCACCAAGCACATCAAATGATTTGTAAGTAAGTAAATTAAATGAATAAATAAATAGCTGATTTATTTTAAAAAGAACTAATAAGTAATACACTGTTTACATTTTGGATTCATAAGTCTCTGAACAATATGCAGGATGTTGTACACTAAAAGCAGTTCAGAATTCAGTCTTTAGCCTCCTAACCTTCAAGATAATGAGACATGCCAAAAATGCAAGTAATCTGTCTATCAGAATCATTCATTCACTATTAAGATCAATCACCATTCTACAAAAAGTTGCACCTGCTTATAAGGCCAACTCATATCATAGAATAGTGGAGTTTCTCAAGCAGTTTACAACAAAAGGAGAAAGAACTACAATGTAATAATAATAATAACCTAAATTATATTCCAAAAGAGGGGCTTAGTTGGATTTCATTGAATATGGGGGACAAGTTATATGCCTGATTACAAGTATCTCTACATTATAAAAAATAATGGAAGAACTGAATATGTGCATTTGTGAACTTTATGGTGGCACTGAACAACATACTTATGGAAATGAACTGTTATTTTCGATACTTAAAGTTCTGTTTTAATACAGTGTTTAAAACTTTTTTTTCTTTTTGTCCCAACTTAACACTTGTCCTTGCACAACAGTATCAAATGAATACATGCAACAGCAGACAGCGTTACAGCTTTAAACATCTGTGCTTTGCTAACGATAAGCTTTGTCATTTTTGTTAAAAGAAGAAATGAGCGATACCCCTTCTGTCTATGACTTCCTTATTTCCTTTTGTCCCTCTTAGTAACTGCACACACCAACGAACAGAAAATTCAAACCACAGAAAAGTATGCAGCACTGACTTGACATGAAGCGTTCATTTTGCCTGCTGCCCATGCTTATTTTAGTGCCTAATTACTTAAGTCATCCAAAAATGAGTAAATAAACAATGTAGCACAATGAATAAGCCAAAATAAGTTCTTGAGCAAAAACACTACAACATTTGCAGTGAGGAGGCAATTATTAAAGAACAGATAATGCACTAAAAGCACACACAATATGTTAATTCTTTCAGGTGTAAAGATTGTAGCTTGGGGAAAAAACTACAAGAGCCAGAAAATACTGGGTCAGAGCAACATTTTTCCCAAGTTTCACAGCTACTGTATAACAGTCTTTCTTTAAATGTCTTACAAAAACAACTAATTACCCTTATCCTGTATGCTAACAATTCTCTCCCACAAACACCATTCAGAATCTCCTTAATAAAGCAAAATACCAGTTACCTGAAAAGATTTTCAAAAGGACAGCTCCATACTGCTACAGCATTAATTCCACTTGAGTCCATGAGAAGAACCCGTCCACCATTGAGTCTTCATTCACACACCAAAACCACTTGTTCACCCACTCCAAACACTCAAAGTAAACAAATCAGACAAGGCAGTAATCAAATCATGTCTTTCAGGCGCATGAATGAGGAAGTACATGCTATCTCAAAAGGCATTCCAGCAACAAAGTCTCACTGTAACATAAAACCATTTCTTTGCCCTAGGACTGTCAAAAAAACAATAGGCCCCCTCTTTCCATCCACAATGACAAAACACTCTATTATTACTTGGCAATAAACCCTATCTGGACAGCAGAATAACACAGGCTCATGCAACAATAAAAACTGAAGAAGTTTAGCAAAATTGTTTAGGCAGTTCTCAAAAAAATGATAAAGGAATGTAGTAGTGCCCTGCAAACAGCCAGCCACTGCCATAGTTTAGCACTAACTACATCACTGTTAACTGTATAGATGATTATTTAGGTTTTTGTAAATTAATTCCATTCTCTTTCACTGCATAGAACTCTTTCACTGCATAGAACTAAATAAAGATCTCGGCTTATATACCCTGACAGCAGGACTAGGTGTTAACAACTAAAAAAAATATAAATCAGAAGTAATCTACCTAAAAAGTAATTAGATTTAGGCATACATGAATCCATTTTCAACAATAAAAATAAGCTAAAAGGAAGCAGCATATATACAATACAGTATAATATACATGCATGCATATATGTATATTATACTGTATTGCATGCATGTATATTATACTGTATTGCATATGTGCAATACAGTATAATATACATGCATGCATATATGTATATGTGCTTGCTTGTGTGTATATGCAACTTACCAGTGTCATTGAGACGCAGTGGAGGGGAGTTCATAAGTGAAAAGCTTCTATATAGTTCTGACCTGTTGTGACGAATGCCTCACACAACTATATTAACTTCTTCATTGTATATTGCTACCACTGTATTCCTTACCAGTGGGCAGGATATCAAACTAACCACCAAATCAGTCTGTACTAATGGAGGATGGCAATAATAAAACATTAGTTTCATTGTGGTTGTACTAGCCTTATACTGGCAGCCTGTGATTCTTCCTATATTTGTGCAGAGAAGAGCAAGTCACAGCTTTACAGATGTCTTAGACTAAAACTGTCATTAAGAAATCAGTTATAATAGAGGTTGCCACTTTAACAGAGTGAGATTTAATATTAATCTGTCTGTTCAAGGTTTCATTATAATTATTGTAATGAAAGACAATGTAGTAACCTAGCCATTTATTAAGAGATTGTTGAAATACTGGCTAATAAATATGATAGCATTGATTATAAAAAAAATCTAGTACCTTTAGTTATTATCTAATATCTAAGTTGTCTGAGGACATCCACAGCTTGCAGAACAAAATTATTTCACATTTATCTTCACATTTATATTCTTGTTAAAAAAATAATTGTCTGCAACTTGAATATAATTCTTACTGAGATATTGGCAAACAATTGTTTCAATATATATTTTTTAATTCACAGAATATGGTGGATCTCTAGAGTGTAAAGTTGAATTCAAATTCATACAGTTTAAATCTTATACAGGGGAAACATTTTTCTTAAGGGGCCAGAGGTGCAACATACTTCTGTAAATCTCTCCAGCTCTATGAGAAGCCAAAGGATGATAAAAAGTGCATCAGAAAGGAGTAGCAGACAGATGGTCTCTAAGTGTAGAATATCAGTGGTCATTGCCAAACAGTGGTTATGTACTGAAAAAGTGTGGAACTGAGCAAATAAAAAAACATTTAGTTCTTTTGTCTGTCATCAGATGGAAAACTTTTTCATTTTGTTATGTAACATTTGCTGACTGATGCTATGTTAAATTCCCTTAAACCTAATTAATGTCCAGATTTAAAGGCCCAGTTCTGAAAGACATGTTCTCAGAAGTGACCACTTTCACTGAGACCAAGCCTTTTAGACTCTGGCCCCTCAGTGTGAGCCTGTTTATAGATGAGCTTTAGACTGATGAAAGTCACTTACATTGAGAGCAAGTCTTTCAGAATCGGGGCAGACTTAGACTAACAGCAACTCATTTTGAATTTGGCCTAAAGTGTCTGAATATTTTCCCCAAAGTATCAATTCTAGGCTGTATAGATACTAAGAATGGGTTCTTCCCTGCCTTTTTTTTTTTTCAAATTTTTCATGAAATACAGTATTGCCTCTGATGATTTGGGGAAAACCTGATTGCAGATCTGACTGAAAATGAAAAAATAAGGGTAAATGAGTTGCTTAGATGTCATCACACTGCCGTACATTTTAAAATATACTATTAACTAGGTTCCCAGTGGTTTCCTTTATTTATTTATTTATTGCAAATGAGCTTGCCAGTAGTAAAAGGATTTTCTTGGGTTGGACTGTAGTTATAGAATCTACCAGTTTAACTGCTGTGTGAGAAGGAATTAGTGGGAGAGCACTCTCTGAAGAATTAAGGGTGATATTGTACTTGAGGGCCTCACCAGATGCGCAGTAGCAAGCCCTGCCCAAAACTGACCCCTGTGATATGTCATTCGTGAATATGCATTCCCTCCAAACGTACAACAAAATGTAAAAAAGAAAACAATACTTTCACAAGGGGAGTCCTTACAAGTACAATATCGCCAAAAAATGATTACATCTGTGCTTATTCTGAATACAGTTATTTTATTAGCACACTGTGCTCCACGTTGTGACCCCGAGGAGGACACTGTGCTCCACGTTGAGACCCCGAGGAGGAAGCTTTAGGTAAGACTGTGGTACTTTCTTTCTACGCTCTTATGTCCACTTCTTTTATTACTGGTTATTTCAGCTTACACACACACACACACACACACACATTCGAACCTACTTTTTTTTTTTTTTTTCTTTTGAGACCGGACCAGAACATATATATATATATATATATATAAAGGTAAATGTAATAGATAAGACTTTTGAAAACATAGCATGAAGTCTGGCTTATTTATAATAGTGATTAATACAGCTATACTTGTAAAAGCCACCGAGCATTGATGTTTTGTAAAACTTCCAGAATTAGTTCTGTTTGATTCAATGCACAGTGAAATGATTGTTTTGAGAATAGGACCGTCACAGGCCAGTTTTTCTTAATTTACAGACTATTGCACAGCCCGGGTCCACCGCATCTGTCACTCAATTCACTACACGCCCACTTCTGCGCAAAACGAAGCGGTGAGGCCCTCAAGTACAATATCGCCGAATTAAGTCTGGTTTCCAGGATATCTGAGTGTACAAGTACATTTTCATTACTTGAAGTCTGGGATATGATATAGTCACAGTGGCTAAAGACAAGAAAATGTGACAGAGTTGATGGGTGAATGACTTACTGGAAAAAAAACGCAGCTTGTTTTCAAATCATCTTGTGAGGAAAACAATCTGCAGTGTTGTATTCAAGGAGACACCCTGCTATAGCTGTGTAATTTTCTTATGAGAACAAACACAGGCATTTTCTAGACTGAGTCACTGTCCATGCCCATTGAGGCAAAGCTGAAAGCACTGATCACACAGTTAACATTCTTATTTTTGTTGATTTGTGAGCTTGTTCAGATATGACAAATGTAAAACGTTTTTTGGCAGACTTGAAAGAACTTGCAGCAGAGCCTAATACCTCTTCCCTACATGGAAGCTCTTTCACTGGTGCACTGATGGTTAGTAAATGATAAACTAAGGAGAAGATTGCATCTTCCCATAGTCGCTTACCACCCACATGCTAATATCTAAAGGTGTCTTCCCCCGACGCTTCTCTAGTTCCCTTCAAACTTATCTCCTCTAAATCACCAAGCCCTTCTCTCTGTATGTTTAGTTCCTCTTGGACTGCCCTCTCCGTTTATTCCTATAGTCGACCAGTGAAAAAATTTTTCATTCGTCTCCGCTGAGATTAAAATCTTAATCCTCTTTACTGCTTAACGTATCTGTATTTCTGGGTACTTACACATCATGTACTTGTGAATTTAACAGAATGTAATTTTTGAGTCTCTCTGTATTTTGTATACTAAGAATTTGGCTGGATGTAAGTCTATGTATTGTTTTTTTAAATGTGGAGCTTTTCTCCCCGGGTCTCTGCTGAAAATGGATATGTATCCAGTCAGACTAACCCAGTAAACAAATGTTAAATAAATAAATAAATAAATAAATCTTATAAGGAGATAGAACAGGTTTTGCACTGTGTAATATTTTGAATTAAACTGTATTGCGTAACTTAAAAACACCTCTTTATGCACTTGTTTGAAGTTGCTTTCTAATAATTTGCAAACAGAGGAAGTTTCTATCAAAAGATTAAGGATAGGGAAGGGGTTTTGGGCTGGTAAAAAAAGAATATTGTCATTTGAAGGGAAAAAAGCTTCAAGAAAACTGTCTTGTTCTCCCTAAGTTTTTTTTTTAATTATTTTTTTTATTGGTCACCTTGGACCTTTAATTGGAAGTTTATATTTTCCTTGTTTTATTTTTTTATGTTGTCTGTTTTCATCTTGGAAAAAATATAGGTCTTATTATTTCCCTTTTAGGTAGAAATAGAATTAGAAATATTCATAATGCAGTAACCTAACTGTCTTTCAGCTTTTCCCGGTTAGGGGTCGCCACAGCGGAACTCCGGTCCACTAATGATTGGCAGTAGAGTTTTACGTGCTGGCTTGCCGGGCCTAACACACAACCTTCAGCGAAGGAACGCCCATTTACGCATGTCGACACACAGAAGACGCTCTAACTGAGAATCGAATATTCATAATGCAGTACCAACATAAATTTTATAATAAAAAAACAAACAAAAAAAAAAACAAAATCAAGTAGCTAGGCAGCTGATGGACAGTTTTATATTGTTTTTATCACACAATAAAATACTAGCAACATAGCCAAACATATCGTCTTGAGAATATTCCTGTAGCAATAGGATGAAAAGAGAGACAACAGTAACATATAGTATTATGATCAGGTCTCCTATCATAACCACATTAGTATGTATTCGAGACATGGATGCTGATAACACATAATCAAAGGTTGATATTGGAGACCCATTCATAATTCTTTGTAGTGCATGGAGCTTTATTTACTCTAGTACTACTGGTAGGACAATAAGACAGGCAGGAAAAACACTCAGAAATACAAATAAAAACAGCAGAATTCCACCTCAATACATGGATACATGGCAACCAACTCCAGAAAGAGAGTAATTACTTTCCACGTATCAAATGTACTAAAACCACCACGAAAACCACTGTCCAGGAATGAATTAAGCTTTTATTGCACAGAGAGCTTTTCGTCTGTGTTGAATTGCAGACTCATCAGATTAAAATCTGTTTTACAGTGGGTGCTTTTATAATTGTGAAACCATCCGATTTAATTAACTGATTGCTTAATCGATTGATGTAAAACATTTATATATCTGCCAGTGTTGTTCACAGTACAGTTCAACAAAATTCCAAAATACTAAACATTTTAACCACTTAAAATAAAATGATGTTCAAATACATTTATTGTAAAAATATTAAAAAATGCTATGTTTTCTTATAATAAAAGGCTTGTGGATTCCTTAAAGTGATATGAAATCTTTGTATAAAATAATAAACTTAATCAAAAAAACAATGAATTAAAATTCCATAAACCTGGCTAAGTCTCCTAAAATATGTTCAATATATGTTAGGAAATTTTTAATTTTACAACTTTTGAGTTTTTTTTTTCTAAAGAGTGAGCACAAGAAAAATACATTCGCTTATAATAGGGGTGTGGATCAAATCTAACTTGAGCTTCCAGCTTAGCTTTCTGAATTTGATGAAGTTCTTCCAAGGACCCACCCCAGAATTTATTTGTATTTTCTCTAATATAATAAAGGAAAATTGTTTAAAACCAACACAAGTAATGGAGTGTCTATATAATGCAGTCATAGGGTTACCATTTAACGTTATGTAATTGTGTTCATATATCCGCTTCCTCAGTTCTCTGTCTATCTTCCCAATGAAGAACGCATTGCTTGTCGAACATTTTGCCAAATAAATTATTCCCTTTGTACAACAGTACTCATCCTGGGCATAAACAACAGAGTGCAGATGATTATTTAAGTACAGTTTTTTACATTCCAATATATATTTGCATTGGTTGGAACTTTCACACCTTTTTGTGCCCTTCTTATTAATCTTCACTATATCAAAACTATTCTTTTCCATATTCACTAGAGATAAAACAACTGGAATTGGGATCCTTAGAAATGGGAGGGAACAAACTACATTAGAAAAAAATGGGAATTGTGGGAACAATATTTGCAGAGCAGGAACAATGTTTAAGAGGCAGGATTTGAATGAGCCATATAATGCTTAACTGACAATGCCTGAAAAGATTATAAGTGATATATAATGTTTGCAACTACAGTTGTTTCAGTGGTGTCTGTGATGTATACTGTTTGCAACTAAAGTGGTGTCATGTTGTTTGTTCTTCATTTATATAAATGTAAGATTGCCTATGTCATATGTGAAAATTTAATAAAGATGTTTGTTGGCAAAAAAATATTCTTTTCTACTAAATTTTTAAGGTTAACAGAATGTTTATAAACAAAAGTAGCGCTTGTCCTCGCAATGTCTTTTATTTTTTCATCACAAGCTATAGGATACTCCAAAATGTATTTATTATTTCCTTTATCATATTGGATCTTTGATTGTACTGTATAGTAAATGCTGTAGAGTATCCACTAATATTGTTAGTCCCACTAGCTGTTTCTTTGATGGGGTCATAAAATTCTAGGTTATCTAATGACTCCTTAGTATCATGTAGGGGCTCTTTTGTTATCAGGGTGTCTAAACCATGCACAACAGTGAGTGATATCTTATTCCTCACCCTCGTAATATCCTATCACTTACAGATTTAACCAAAATTGTGGGATATTGTCTTTCAGTAAACATTTGTTTCTAGTGTTACTCTTTCTTCATTGAATGTGTCCTTATCTGACACCATTCAAGCCAATCTAATAATAAACTGGCTCCTAACTAGACTTTTCTTTATATATATATATATATATATATATATATATATATATATATTATATATATATATATATATATATATATATATATATATATATATATATATATATATATATATATATATATGGATGTGCATTGTTGTAATGTAGGTAGTTGTTCTAAAGTATGGGTTTCCTGTAAATACTGGAGGAAAACCTGTTGGAAGTTTTTATGATGGTAGTATACAAATAGTTGATGGAATCTTTTCCAGTTCGGTGGGTAAACTTTAAAAATGTTGTGGTCTGGTTGATAAACTCAGTAACTTCAGGTATGATGCCTGTATCCCCAGACCATAAAATAAATATATCATCCAGGTGCCTGTGATATAATTTAATGTAATCATTAAATTCAGATGAAAACACATACTGTTATTCCCATGTGAGCATCACTAAATTAGCAAAGATGGGGGCATGCATGGCCCTAATCACTACTCCTTTAACCTGTTTGTAAATTTCCCCATCAAACCAGATATAATTATTATGTAGTACTATCTCCATACGGCCCATAAGTAATCTAACTTGATCAGCACTCAGAAAGTGTAGTTCAGTAAGAGCTTCAAGGAATAATTGTAACCCGTCTTCTTTTGGGATGCAAGAAAATAGGTTTGTAACATCAGTTGTGAGAAAGGCAATTTCTTTGTCCCAGCAATCAGGTTTTAGCCTTCCTAAAAAGTCCCATGAATCCCGAAGCATATATGTGTTAAGATCCTGCACGTTTTACAATTTTATCAAGTAACACTGCAAACGGGTGGGTCTTTGAACCTGCTGCTGAGGCAATGGGTCTAAAAGGGGGGTCAGTTAGATGCTTATATATTTTAAGGATTCCAAACATAACAGGCATTTTGGGGTTAAGATTTATTTTTAATTTTTAACTATCTAAATCCATACATTGTTGCATTAAACTATCTTCCAAAAAATAGTCAGCTTTAACATATGATAAATTTACCTCATTAATACATGCTGTTATGTAAGATCCTGTTTTGTTCAAAATACTAGATATTTCACCCAAGTAGCTGTGATTGTCAAATAAAACTAGCCCCCACCTTTGTCCACTTTCATTTTTCTACTAGAGTGTTTTGTAATATTCTCTAACAGTAAATATTCTTCTCTCTTTAAATTGTAGTTCCTAGGTGTTATTTTAGCAGTAGCAAATTGTTGGTGAATTTCCCATTCCACAACTTTTGAAAATACTTGGACTGTGGCAGTACTTCTCCTTTTTAACCTGCTATTAAGATGTTCAGGTTCCCTAGTGATGGCCCTATATTCTATAGCAAAATTTAATTTCCTTATAAAAAGTTTAAATTCAATAAGGGAATCAGCTGGGTTGTATTTAGGGGTAGGAATAAACATGAAGCCCTTTTCAAGTAATGTAGCATATTCTTTGGTGACTAGCAAACTACTGTAGTTATAGACAATGAAATTGTTATGTTTAATAATTTCTGGGTATTGACGTAACTTTATATGCATATCTACCAATTGTCCTTGCCCATCCTCCCCTTTCTCGTTCAGTCCCCCTGATCCTCCCCCCACCTCTCTGAGTTTGATAATTTGTGATGTTCTCTGTTGGGGGGGTGTCCTGCTGGCAAGCCTCGCTGATATTCTCAAGGGGGAAATTCTGATGGGTCAGTGATGTCAAAATTGATGTCCTCTAATATATTCCTCATTCCTATCTGCTAAAACAGATTCTGTCTCAAGTCAGTTGTCAGTGGATATTCCACGTGTATCTGTAATGTTGTTGATACCATTATATTTTTTTTAATGTTGTTATGCAAATTTTCCTTTATAGGGAACACTTCTTTCTTGTATTGCATCTTGTCCCTAGCAAGCTTTTTTTATTCTTTCTGGTTTTCACTTTAACATGCAAATCTACTGTAAGGAACACATTTTCATATTCAACAGAATTATCACCAAATATTAAGTCATTTTTATTTTTACAGTATAGGTCATTGACCTCAATAAGTAAACCATTAATAATTTCATTGTTAAGTATCAAAGTGCTATCGGTTTGTGACCTTGTTTATTAAATAGCTCAACCAGGTCATCATAAAACTTAGTCCCCAAAGTGACACCATTCAGGAACTTGTAATATCTGAGACCTTGAGGGACTGTACAAATGCAAATACATTATTTGAGATATAAATTATCAATCTGTAAACTTTTTAATCTAAATAACTTTTTTTTTCTAAAGTCTGTATCTACTGTAGCAAATTGTTGTCTTTAACATTGTCATTAATTTCATAAGCCGCGGTAGTTCAGTGGTAGCATTGTCGCCTTACAGCAAGAGGTTCTCCCGTTCAAGTCTCGGCTGGAGCGCCTTCTGTGTGGAGTCTGCATGTCCTCCCTGCGGTCGAGTGGCATTTGAAAGACATGCATGAATGGGCATGCCTTCGTTGATGTTTGGGCATCGAGCTGGCACCTTGGCACCGTAAAAATCTACTGCCAATCATTAGCGGACTGGAGTTCCACTGTGGCGACCCCTAACCAGGAAAAGCCAAAAGAAGTTCAGCAATCAAAAAAAAAATAATTTTTAAACCAGTCATTGAAATTAAAAGCACCTTTGTACATGCTGTTAATATCTATTTTCGTGCTGAAGTAGTGCTAAACTTAGTTATCTTTTTCCTGATATTGGAGAATAATCATGGACGCCCAGGCACTACAAGACATTTATTGGAATGTCATAGCATGTCATATTATCTACATTGTTCAAAGAATAATTTTTGACAGAGTATTCCATCCATCCAGCTGTCAAGTAACATTCAAGTAACATTCAACTCCCACGGTGATCCCATGAACAACCAATACCATTTACAGAGATTAGTTTGCAGGATGAGAAGGAAGATAGTTTGCCAGGCCTTTCATATGCCCAGTACCATTGCTTTTATTTGCTTTTATAAGTCAGAAGGAAAGAGAATATGACTCTGCCTTATGAGTTTCTTTTTAAACTTTACCTTCCAAAAATATAAAGAGTGCTTATTGGGCATAGAACAGAGTAAGAAAAGAAGCATGTAGTCTTCATCGCTCTCTGTCTCTTTCTGGGTATATGCAACTGACATTCCGAGATATAGGAAGTGATATAATGAACCTTCTTATAAGAACCCACAAGTGATATAAAAGAGATCTTACAACGTGTATTTTCTTTATTAATGTAGCAAACTATGATTAGGAGAATCACTGTAAGTATAACTCATGTATAATTTGCACGGCATCAAGAAAAGGATCAGTAGCAGATTAAGATCTAGGTAGTATAAATGGTTGTGCCATTCCCATCCAGGATCACATCTGCAGCTCAAGTTGGTGGCATGCTGACAGGTATAGAAATCTGCCGTTATAAACATTTCTGAATGCAAAGTACCATCTAGTTAAATATGGAGAAACAAAAAAAAAACAGTCAAAATTGAACTCTAGTACTGCTTTAGTCCCTTGCTAAAGCATTATCAGCAACTATGTAGAAAGAAGGATGCGGGGAGGGGGGGTGGAGAGTAATTCAGACCACTATAAATTTTTTGACTGACCAGAATGAATCTAGAAATCACAGATGAGACAGAAAGAAGTCATAGCCTATTGTTGGCTGAAATCAGAAGCTGTTACCCCCCTTTGGCTATAATTAAAAGTGTGATGTAGAATGTTGTTTTCTTTTTAGCTACCTGCAGACTGTCATATAATTAAATTACCTCCTCTTCTTCTTCTGACACCAAAAAAGGGATTTTCCTTTTTTAATGTTTTCCCTTACTCAAATGTGAATTAGCAACTATATCAAAAAGCATTACAAACTGCATTATTTAGTCTTGACTGATTTATACCAGAAAACAAATATTAAATGTAGAAACATTCTGCTCTTTCCAGAAAAAAATATATAAATTGTATCGTATGATGTAACATCCCTGTCTCAATCTTACTACTTCGTAATACTGGTGCAGAATGCCTAAAAAATTACATAAACAACCAAACACGTCAAGATTAAGCTAAACATTATTATATTAGACTAAATGAAAAAACCATCAAATATAAACACAAAATCTGTTTTTGTCAGCAGACTGTACCTGACTGAAGTTCTTATATGCACTACAAAGGCCGTTTTAAAACTTGAAAAATGAACCAAACTGCTGTTAGTGTTTGTTATAGCTGAGCAATAAAGACTTGGTGAAAATGAAATTGCACAGGAATCTCTTTCCTTTTTAGTATGAAATGAGTGGGATGTGGTGAGTTAAACATATAAATAATTGTCTCAGTTATGGTAATAGCAGTAAGTTTAAATGACTGAGCTAGAGAGAGACAAGGCAAAACTTGTGTAGTATTCTATGAAGAAGTTGAATATTGGCCTGTTTAACTGACTTAGAGGTATTTTGTGTACTTTAAAGCATGGATAATTTGGTGTCTAGACCTGTATAAGCATTGTAGTATGCATTGGGGAATGGGGGGTTGGGAACCACATATCAAGTCACTGACTGCCCACGTATAACGTTAGGTGTTAAATAAAATATACTTTAATCAGAATAAGTCCTACATAAATACAGTATTCTCTTTGCATAGGCCTGGAGATGCAGCTATATTAATGCAGGCTTATATCTTTTTATATTTTATATTTCACGTGTAACTTCAGTAAATGCAATTTCAAAAGAAAATATTTTAGTGAAGTAACATTCAGGCCAAAACACTGATGTTGTGCATCATACCACCAAACTGTCCGGATATTTGCAGAATGTCCAGATTTTTGCCTCATGTTTGTGGGCCATTCCTCATAAAATGTGTGGTTTTCTCCCAAATCACTGAGGAAAGAAGTCACTATATAGTGACAGACTTTTGAGTATCAGACCTCATATTCTTCAAAAAGGCATGCTAACACAAATTCTGTTAATAACTCTCTATGTTTATAAGACTAATATTTAAAATATGTCATTTTTCAACCTTTGCCCCCCCCCCATTATATTATTTTTTGTCCAGATTTCTTGTGATAAGAGGTTGAGAGGTATGACATGTAGAACTAGAACATTTTGTTAAGACATTGCTGAGATATAAACAGACAATTTGGAGACAGGCACCTGGAACCAGCGTTAAGGAGGCATGTAAAACTGAGTAGAAATTTAGCAAAAATGTCACAGGATACCTTCTCCTTGAAAAGAACCAGGCACCAGGGAGGGTAAGGTTATAAGTGCTTTTGTTCCCTTTATTCACACTCAGTACAAACGGAACTTCATCAAATACAAAACCTTATACACCCCCCCCTTTTGATATACAATTCAATTGATTAATCACAATCAATTAACTTAAATGAATTAATTAGTTAAGTGCTTTTTCAAGGCGAAGGTATCCTGTGACATTTTTGTTGGATTATTTGCTTTTATGTGTTTTACTATTGTGAGCAGAAATTTACAAACTTTTGGTATTAAGATAGATACTTTCAAGACATAAGTCAATTTAGAAGTTCAGAGTTGCAAAAGCTACAGAAGACAGTACAGTGCAGTTCATTTCCATTCAGATTTCAGAATTACAGAAGCGTGAGTGTTTCGTTTGCAATCTTCAGCAACAGAAGTCTCAGTAGGATTCAGTTCATTGGCACTCTAATTCGGCACAGTTTATATGTGATTTTATCTATATCCACGGTATTTTGCTGCTCACTACATGCTTTACTACACAATAAATTCCTATAGTCCTAATAATAAAAGTATTGTGACTTTTACTTTGAAAGTGCACAGAAGAAAAGAAACTGTGCCATTTGGCACATTGTCAGTGCAGCTGCTCCAGACATTACAGTCATTCATTTGGTTTAATACCACCCAACAAAGACAAGGGAGCTGACTGGAACCCATCAGTAGAATGACATGCAGTTAAGGATGACATTTTGGAGTAGGGTTGCTGACTATACTACTAAAGGGTAAGAAGCAACAGAAACCAGTTACCGTCTATGCTCCACACCACCCATTCAAAGATGTGGAGGTCAGCTTCTATTTCTCCTTTCCATTTATAATATTTGACCTTGGTTCCAGAGCTCCAGTGGTAGGCGCATACCATTTCACTGATTGTTGATTCTTCCAACTGGCATCCTTATCTTTATTGACTCTGGAGTTGGTAACATAACATGCGTAAACATTTCCAGACTCCTGTGCATTGTTACTGTGTTCCCCTGAATTTAGTGAGAAGCAGGAAAACAAGAACTAGACTCAAACAGTAATATGATTCATGACCTTCTGAAGCTGGTCTACTACTATTAAAGCTAAAATTGTTATGTTTGTATTTATTAGGGCTATCTTGATATACTGTGAGATAGAATGACTAAGGTATAGGTCATAAAAACATAAACTACAAATGATAATGGTTTAACCAAAAATGTATATAGTTATCTTGAGTGTTGTAAGATCATAGCATAGTAATCATCAAGGCTGCAAGATTCAGAAGGGATAACTAGGAAAGCTATATTCATCTGTAAAGCCTACTGCCTTATGTAATTGCCATATACATTAATTAAAACTGGATGAAGGCTTTGATTTTGTTCACATATTTCTTAACAGCATTGCCATTTAAAGAATCATAGCTTTGAAGTTCGATTTGTGTACTTTCAGAAACTATTCTAATAGTGATACATATAGCGCATTCTAGTGATCTGCATTTACTCCTTATTCCAAGTTAATCGTTTCACATCCAGCCATCCTTTGCATTTTTCAGAGTTACATCATTAGAGTTGACAAAGTAGATTCAAATTAATCTTGAAGCTCCAGCTAGGTTTTGAGTTAGATCATTTTGTTTTCTTGAGATATGTTTAAAAAAGAAGCTTTTCTAATTAACGTTGCAACTGAGAATAGCCCAGAAAGAATCTACCTGAAATCTGGAAATATAGGACAGTCCTCCAGATCCGAAAGTATGGAATCTGAAAGAGATATAACCCCTTTGAGGTGTTTGCTAAGGTATGAGGTGAAACTTTGTTTTTAATAAAGGGTTGCTGTCAATTTTATTGTATTTTTTATAGTTTTGTTGTAATTTTTAAGTAGCTGTAACTTCTTCACATTTTTGGTTTTAACATAGGGAAAAATACTAAGTCTTTATATCTAGTTGGAGGAGTTTTGAGAATCTGCAGACAGAATCTGAGTAACAGGGGAATGATCTGAAAAAAAACAGGAGTTTGATATAGAATTTATAATATTTGGAACTAAATTTTGTGAAATCAAAAATGTATGTATGTTTGACCAAGAATAAGTTTAGTCTTGCTTAAAGGGATGTTTGATTATGAATGAGTCAGAATGACTGTAGGAGTTAATAAACTGACTTTCTCTGATGAAAGAATTTTAATTTGATACATTTCAGCCAGGGCATCTGGGTACTTCGGTGACAGGATTATAAGAGGAGTACTAGTTTGATAGGTTAGATCTTTTACTCATAAAAAAAAGAAGTTATGTACTCACCATAGCATTCCGTGTGAGTTGTCCATCTCACCTTCATTCTGTACTGATGGGTTCAGAACCGATCCTCAATTCTGACTCGGCCGTTTACTAAAGCTTGAGGACTCGAGATAGCTTGTGGTTCAGTCCATATCCCATGGTGCTCTAATGCCTTCCCCAGATCTTGTTTGCTGGTGAACTAATGTACATACATAAGGCTTAGCCATTATCCTACAAGCCAAGAAGAGGGTCAAAGACTTTCAGATCCTCAAATAGGAGCCTCTCGATCCTCCAAAAACCATTGGCAGGGGATAGGAGAGTGGGATGTAAGAATGAAGGCAAGATGGACAACTCACATGGAACGTTATGGTGAGTACATAGCCGGCCTTAGGCATAGGCCAACTAGGCGGCCGTCGCAGGGGTGCCTTCCCAGTATTTATTTGTTGTAGGTAGACAAGGATGGGGGCACTGGATGCTGTGGTGGGGGCACTGTGGAGCCCTTTTGCTTGGGGCACCAATTAACCTAAGACAGCTCCTGGGTGAGTACATAACTTCTTTATGTGAAGTTGTTCTATCTCACCTTCATTCTGTACTGATGTGACAGTGTCCCTAGCACCATCTTTCGTGGGTGGCTCACGGGAGAACATTCTTCAGAACAGTGGACCCAAAGGAGCCCCTGTCCCTGGAGGCCAAATCAACTTTGTCATGAGTGATAAAGGCATGAGGCCTTGCCCACATTGGTGCTGCACAAATGGTATCTTTAGGTAATTTTGCACGAAAAGCATAAGAAGTCGAAACAGCTCTAGTAGAATGAGCTCTTATTTTATCTGGCAGCTGCTTGTTTGCTGATTGATGAATGAGATGCAATCTGACAACCATATGGATAGAGTAGTTTTCGCCACTGAGGTACCTTTTTTGCATTCTGAAAATGATACAAAGAGCTGGTCAGTTTTTCTGAATTCTGTAAAAGTAATTGTCTGTGAACATCACATTGGTGTAACATATATTTTGCCTTATTGCCATACTTTGGGAAAAAACAGGTAGATCTATGGATTGATTTGAGTTGGATTCTGAACATAACTTTGGTAAAAAGGAAGGGTTTGTGCGGAGTGAGACTCTATCATTGTGGTACAGCAGATATGGAGGTGTGATAGATAAAGCTTGTAACTCCGAAACCCTCCTAACTGAAGTGATAGATACTAAGAAAATAGTCTTCCAAGTTAAGTACTTTAAGTCACAAGATGATGCCGGTTCAAAGGGGTGAAGAATTATATGAGGTAATACAAAATTTAGATTCCATGGTGGGAGGGGTGGTTTTATGGGTAATCTCAATAGATTAGTGCCTCTCAGGAAAGCTTTAGAATTTCTGTGGGACATAATATTTGGTCCTTCGTCCTCATGGTGAAAATTTGAAATTGCTGCCAATTGAACTTGAATAGTAGCAGCAGCTGCTCCATCATTAAAAAGTTTTGCCAAGAACTCCAGAATGGAAGATAAGGGTGCTGAGTAAGGGTCGGTATGATTCTCTAAGACCTAGACTGAAAATCTTTTTCATTTACTAAGATATAATCTTCTCGTAGACATCTTATGAGAAGAAATCAGGATATTTTGCAATGCAGGTGAAAAATGTTGTAGCCTGGCTATTTTTGGAATTGAAGCAGCCAAGCTGTCAACTTGAGGGACTGAAGAGATGGGTGGAGAGTTCCTGATGAATGGGTCAGAAGATCTGGCACTGGGTCCAGAATCCAAGGCTCCTCCAGAAGATGAGGTCACAAGAAGGGGGAACCAAATTTGACAAGGCCAATAAGGGGCTATCAGTATTATGGTCCTTCCCAATATGCTGTCTTTCTGAAGTACTTTGAGTATTAATGGAAAGGGAGGAAAGGCATAGAGAAGACCTGGGGGCAAATCGTGTAAAAGTGCATCCTTTGGGGACTCCCCCTGACAGGGGGATCAGGGCAAAGTAGCTTCTGCATTTTGTGTTTATGGACGTGACAAATAGATCGCAGCAAGGCTGGCCCCATCTGTGGAAAATCTTTTCTGCTACTTCTTGCTTTAGCGACCACTCGTAGGGCAGTAGAATTATTCCGCTGAGTTTGTCTGCTATCACTTGGATGTGCATTGCTACTAGAAAGCATTGGGAGGAAGTTGCCCACTGCCATACTCTCAGGGCCTCTCGACAAACATGGTAAGGTCTGGTTCCTCCTTGTGTATGTAGCATATGACTGACATGTCTGTCTCTATTGAAATTGTTCCTATCCAAAGAGAGTCACGGAATGCCTGCAACGCCATAAGTGCCACTCTCATCTCTAGGACATTGATGTGCAAATGGGCCTCATGATCCTGCCAAGTGCCTCGGGTTGTTCTTTCCTGATAATGCCCCCCCCCCACCCTGTCTGGGAAGCATCCATGGTCACTGTGGCTGTTGGAGATGGGGGAACAAAAAGCCGAACTGCCGTCACTTGATCAGAGTGGAGCCACCAACGAAGGTCTCTCCTGCAAGATTCCATTAACACTATCTGATGTGACAGGAAGTTTCTGCATGGACTACTGGGTGAATAGAAGCCACTGAAGAATTCTCATGTGTAGCCTTGCTAAAGGGATTACATTTATTGCTGCTGCCATTGTGTTCAGCACCTTTAGAGTTGTCCTCGCTTGAATCTTTGTTTCGAAAAGATCTAGGATCTGTAGTCAAAGGGCCCGTACTCTGTTTGGTAGAAGTTTCACTATCATTGTTGTGGTATCTAAATTTGCGCCTATAAAAATTATATGTTGAGATGGCAATACGGCAGACTTTTCGTAATTTATTGTAATCCCTAAATGAGCACAGAGTTTCAGAGTACTGTCCCTTGCTTTCATGAGTAGATGCTTGGTGGTGGCAGTTAGCAGCCAGTCATCCAGATATGGAAACACCCATAATCCTAAACCCCTCAGGTGAGCCGTAACTAGTGCCATGCATTTGGTGAACACTCTGGAGGCTGTAGTGAGTCCAAGGGGCAGGGCTTGAAATTGATAGTGACTGGCTCCCAGCCGAAAGGGCAGATGACTCGTGGACGGCCTGTCCATTCTTATGTGGTATTATCCATCGTGGAGGTCTATAGAGCACATTCAATTGTCTTTTCCCAGAAAGGGAAGTATCGACTGCAGTGTGACCATCCAGAACTTTGTCTTTTTTTACTGACTTGTTCAGTCTGTTGAGATCCACTTATAGGTCTCCAGTCCCCTGTTTTTTTTTGGAACCAAAAAGAACCTTAATTAAGTCCCATATCCTATCTGGTCTGCGAGGACCGACTGGATGACTTTTTTCTAGCAACTTTTGGATCTCTATGGTTGCTTGTTCCCTGTGACTGGGTTGAATGTCCAGAATTCTTTTTATTTGTGGGGGTGGCATGGAAAGGGGTATTGAGTAACCTCTGGATATGATGCTTTGTACCCACTTGTCTTTTATTTTTAGCCAGGCGTCTTGGTACAAAGACAATCAACCCCTGACTGCCTCCTGAGAGGTTACAGATGGGCCTCCTTTCAGGAACACTGAAAGGGCTTACCAAAGAAGGATTCTCTGTCGCCCTGGTTCTGCGGACCCCCTTTGCCTCGTTGTCGGCATCTTCCATTATTGCTTCCCCTACTGCCTCTGAGGGAATTCTCACTACGTGTGTCTTGAAAAACTCTCTGTGATTTTTTGAAACCACATTTATCCTCCCTTTTGACCCTTGGGGTATGGTCTAGAAGGTGTGGAAAAACAGACTCCGATGGCAGAGAGAGCTTTCCCTTCCTGTTCACACCTGGTTAGTGCTTCTTTCACTTTAGGCTTGAACAAGGACAAGCCGTTGAATGGGGTATTAACAATGGATTCTGCAAAGTTACACAAGCGCATCCAGGAATGTCGCCTAAGGGCAATTCCTGAACCTGCTGACCTACACGCTCCATCAGCTGCATAAGAAACAAGCCTCATGGATGAGTTGACTACCAAATTGAGGGTCTCAAGCTTGAAGGATACCTTGTCTGCTACCCCTGTGACTATTCAGGAGATCTCTCCGTAACCTAGTGAAATGGATAAGATAATTCAGGGACCTGAGTGTAAAGGTCACTGAAAAAAACATCCACTTTCCATATCTGTCCATCATACATGACTCCTTGTTTGGGAGATGGACAGACGTGCATGTTTCTGATAATTTCTTTCTGGTGAAGGCACACAACTATATTTTTAAACTATTATAGTTTTAAATTCAACTAATCTACAGGAGTTAACTACACTATGCTAAACTATCACACTTCAAACGGGATAGGGATTTTTTAAAGGCCTAAATAATACAGCAGCCAAAAGTTAGATAATAACACACTAGTTTAAGAAAAAAAAATCCGCTGTCTAAAAAAAATGTGAGCGAAGACTTAACTTCTTAGTTCTAAGCTGAACTATTAACTATTCTAAAGTGAAGAAATATCAGAAATATAAATTTCACTTGGCCAGAGCTAAATGAACGGCCAAATCTGTTTCAGAGGCAAACGAGATCTGGGGAAAGCACTAGAGCATTATGGGATAGGGACTGAGCCACGAGCTATTTGGAGACTTCAAGCTTTATTAAACGGCCGAGTCGGAACCGAGGATTGGTTCCGAACCCATCAGTACAGAATGAAGGCGAGATAGGACAACTTCAAATTTAATGTTATGTAAAAAATGTTACAAAGTTGCAGGGTAGCAAAGTGGGATTTGGCACTAATAAAACCCTGGTCTGGTCTAATTGTTTCTTGTGTGACCTTGACCTTTATTAACTGTACTATAATGGCAGCACCAAATCTGTTGCAGCAGCTGGCGATAATAATGCATTAAGCAATCTCTACTTCATGCTTGACTTAAATCTACTGCATGTGTTTTTAAATGTGATTTCTACAGCATTTTTACTAGTTAGCTGGGAAAATTTAAATTTAGCAAAGGTCTAGATATTTCAAGTTCCAAGGTATTATATTTGTTTGTCGTACACATATAAATGGCAGGGTATGCAAAACTGAGGTGAGAAAAACAGAGTTGTTGTAATGATTATAAATGAATAGCAAGATGAGCAATTTAAAGTCTAAAAGGTGTCTGAATAACCGGATATTCCATCCAATGACCCTGGGCCTTATCCAAACAGACATCTGCCTTGAAATGAATCATCTCAGTAGGGTGCTTATAATTATCACCTATGATACATAAGCATCCCAGTGATATCATATAAAAAGAGAGATTTGTGTAGCCATGTAACTAAATAAACCAGTAAGCAAAGTATTCTGTTACATGAATAGACAGGCGGCGCCTTAGCCTAACAAAGAAAAGCCACCTCACTGAAAGCACAATAGTGATGTTGACAGTTTTGCAAAGTATTTGTATTAAGGTGACTTGCTTTACAAATGCCTTGTAAGTTCAAAAACTGCATGCTACTCAGTAAAGTTCATTTCAAGTGTGGGAGAATAGTCTTTTTTGGAATGATAGCTTACTTGGACCGCTTGAGGTGATAGCTAGTTTGAGGACAGAACACCTTAAAAAGTCCGCAGTGTAAAAGGTATGAAATACAACAGAATGATACTTTCAAACTGATTCTACAGTGTGTCTTAATAAATGATGTATAAAAAGGATTTATGAAAAGAATAATTTGGGCGAGCAAGATATATCACCAGTAAACAGTGAAAATGTTTGACACATTCTGACATCTTGACTTGCCTTAGTAACAGACCTAATTGATTCAGTCACTTTATTTACTCTGACAAAAGAAAAATCAGAGAAATGTGCTAGAGTATACATAGATATACAATGAAATCATGATTGTTACCATCTTCATCATAGACATTGCATTACTGTACAGAGAGGTGTGTTTTGGGAGAGATTTTTAGCAGCATCTAGATCAGTAATTCCCCAGCCGACAATTTTGCATCCTTGAATTAATATTAAGTTGACTGTAACAAACTGTAAGACTTTAAAAAAGGAGGAAGGCATTTGTTCAGGCCTCAGGATCTGCATTTTGGTATGTTTACTATGAGCAGCTTCTGTTATATAAACAAATATCAGCTTCACTATTCAAACAAATTGTTGACAAAAAACTCCTGTAACCAGTGATCCAGTTCTATTCATTACGAGTATATGTAAAATAATGCCTAAGCGATGCTGTGTGTGTCTCCTGATGCCATACATATACCATATCACAGCAAGGTCAGAAGCACATGTTGGTGACAGGTGCATAGTAAGTGAGCCATGCAAACCATAGCCTATAATGCTGCACACTGATAGCTAGTGGAATACTTCCTGTAATTTATATATTTGTTTATTTGACATTTGTTAACCAGGCTAGTCCAGCTCAGCTAGTGCCCTTTTTCAGTGGAGGCCCTGGGGGGAAAAGCTCCACAAGAATTAGACAATATAAATACATACAGAAATAAATATAACAGCTATACATAAAAAGAGAAGACAACTACTTGAAAAATTAAAATATAAAACATATAAGAGAAATGAGGAAAGAAACATAATAAATAGGAGGAAAGAAAAAGAAGGTGATTGTCCACAGAGTATGAGAAATTAGGGAAGAAGTTCAAGTAGGGTGGTTACAGTGACATATCCAGGTACTACATAGGTAATTTTTTAGAGCTTTCTTAAACTCCTGGACTTGAGGAATAGATCTGAGGAAAAGGAGATTATTCCAAGCAAGAGGAGGAATGTAGCTGTGAAGATTTTGGCCAATAGATTTATTTAGTTTATATATCTGTAAGAGACATTTATCTGAACTTCTGAGGGGCCAAGAGTTCTTATATAGGGTGAGAAGAGTGGATAGATTAGGGCAGGCAGAGGGCTTTTTAAGGACAGAATGGATGATGTGCAGCTGAGTGGATAAGAGCTGGTTAGGAAACTCTTACCAAATGAGTGTTAAGTAGAGCCTGACAGTGGTGTGATTTAGAAGGTAGAGTGGCTGCAAATCTTGCAATTTTATTGTAGGTGGTTTCCAATTTAGAAAGAAGAGAGGACTGTAAGTTAGTTAAGATTTGAGAGCTGTGGAATAGGTTAGGGAGAAGGTAAGCTTGGGCAAGTGAGATTCTGGAGTCAGGTGTGAAGAATCTTCTGTTCCTACATAAAAGGCCCAAGTTTTGGTGTATTTTCTTGATACAGTAATGTATGTGAAGCTCATATTTAAGTTGATTGTCTATGATTGTGCCAAGGAGATTTGTGTGAGAATCAGGTGTAAGAGTATTATTGTTGAGAGAAGAGATAACAAAGGAGGATTTAAGGTGGGAGAGAGATGCAGGTAAGAAAAGAAGTAATTTAGTCTTTTTGGGGTTTAGTATAAGTTGGTTATCAGTAACCCAAGTTTCAGTGAGACTGAATGAGGTTTGTGTCGGGTATAGCATCTCTGAGGAGTTATCAGCAATTGAAATTAAAGTAGAATCATCAGCATATTGAATAAAAGATGATTTAGGACAAGATGTGTGAAGTTGATTAGTGAAGATATTAAAAAAAAAGGTACCTAGAATAGAGCCTTGAGGGACACCTGTTTTAATGGGGAGAAAAGGAGAAAGAACAGATAGACATTTGACAGTTTATTGTCTATCAGTGGGATAGCTGTTAATCCAAGAGATGGTTGCTGGGGAGAAATTAAGTTGCAAAGTTTAGAGAGAATGATAGAGTGGGAGACGGTGTCAAAGGCTTTGGAGAAATCTAAAAAGAGGCACGACACAAGTTAGTCATTGTGGGTGATGAGGTGAGTAAAGGAAATGAGTGCTGTAGTTATGCTGTGATTTGGGCAGAAGCCGTGCTGGGTAGGAGTGATCAGATTTTCGTGAGTTAGATAAGTCATGATTTGTTTGTGAACATAGTGCTCCAGAAATTTAGAGAGGGGTGAAAGAATAGCAATAGAACGGTAGTTTGAGAGTTCCACAGAAGTACCTCCTTTGTGAATAGGTATAATATGGGATTTTTTCCACAAAGAAGGGATGTAGGATTCACTAATAGATTGATTAATGATAATGGAGACAGGATAAGCTATAGAATTTGCAGCAGCCTTTAGAAAGAAAGGTATCAAGTTGTCAGCAGATGGGGAACAAGGTTTGAGTTTAAGAAGAAGCTTTCTAATATGAGTAGCTGGAATGGGTTTGAGAGTAAAAGGGTGATTATGAAGTATAGGGGTTGAGGAAGGAGCAGGAATGGAAAGGTTAGAAGTATTCAGAAGTTTGCTAATATAATCAATGAAATATGAATTGAAGTGATGCAGTTTCTTTAGGAGTGCTGTTAGGGCAGGGGTTGGGAGTAATAGGTTTGCCTGGATGAAGGATTTGGTTAAATGTATTCCAGAATTTTTGGGGGTTTCTAGATTTTGTAGTTTGGGGTGATTGATAGAAGTTTTTCTTATTCTTAATTATGTTATTTTTGGTTAGATTCCAAAGTTCCTTGTATTTTTTGAGGTGAAAGAGGGATTTAGAAAATGATCAGAGTTTCCAAGCAGTGTCTCTGTTCTGCAGAAGAGATCGAGTATAGTTAGTAAGCCAGAGAGAATAGCGAGATTTGACTCTTAATAGTTCTTGGAGGGGTAAAGAAGTTCAGAATATTTAGGAATATGGAATTAAATTGAAGAACTGCTTCATCAAGAGGGATAAAAGAAAGAAAGGACCAATCAGTAGCAGCAGTAAAAGTGTCTTGGTTAAAGTTAGTTAATTTATGACAAACTTTTAAAATATGAGTTCTCAACAGGTGAGGGTTAGATCGTAGGATGCGAGTAGGAGAGTGATCACTAATTGAATCTGGTAGTGTTTCAGGGTGGTGATAAAGATTAGGATTGGACACCAGAATCCACTCAAGTAAGGAACCGGGTTTGTTAAGAAAAGTAGGTGTAGAGATGAGCTGAGTGAAACCATAAAGGTTAATGGTGGCTGAAGAGGAGTTAGTGGTGTAAAGAAAGCAGTTTGTTAACATCACCTAAAATTATAGTTTCATTAGGTATGTTGGTAGATATCCAGTGAAGAATTTGTTCTAACAGAGATATGTTGTCTCCAGGGAGTATGTAAATGGCTACTATAGTTAGGGTTTTATAATCATTAAGTTTGCAGTTGGCAAGAATGAGTTCAGCAGGGTAAAAAGAGGGAGTACAGTTGGTTAGTGGAGATAATGTTAGGGAATTAGCAAACATTATGGCAACACCTCCACTTTTTTGAGTTCTATCCTGATGAAAGATACTGTAACCAGGGGCAATAATTTCTTTGTCTGAGTGTTGAGATTTAAGCCAAGTTTGAGAGAGAGTAATAATATAAGGGTTATACTGGGATATCCAAGAGTGAAATTCAGTTATTTTATTTAGTAAACTGTGAATGTTGATAGAGTAAAAGGACAGGTGTTTATGACTAAATTTAGGTAATGGAAGGAAATATTGTGTAAAGTTGTTAGTGGTAGCAGAGTTTAAGTATGGACCAGGGTTAGGACGGATATCATCAGAGAGAAGAAGGGTATTATGATGGAGAAGAAGAAAAACTGGGATAGGATAAAGTATGAGTTGTTTAAGTTTATATCTGTATTGTAGATAGAATGTAGGGGATAATTTTATTTTGGGAAGACAAGAGCCGAATGTAGAGAGAAGTGAAGAGGATATGGGAGAGGCATAGTGTCTTTTGGTCTTAATTAGGTAAGAGAGAGTAAGAGTGTTAGGATACAAGTTGAGTTCTATATGATAAGATGTAAGGTTTGACAAGAGAAAAAGTAGAGATGAGAAAAATAGTAGCAGCATGGTGGAGAGTAAAAAAGAAGCGGAAAGGTATTGCTAGAATAAAAGTAGTAAATTGTATTTAGGAAAAAAATAACAGTAATGGGAGATGTGTGAGTAGGAGGTAGTAAGTTTAAATAAGGAAAATAAATAGGAGGGGTTATGGTGGAGGAAGTCAGCTCTGATAGGTAGGAGGAAAGAGGAAGTTGAGGAAGAAGTGGGAGGGGGAAAGAGATGGTTAGCTATAAAGGTAATTGATGTGGGGGTGTGTGGGGGAGAGAAGTGAGCCCAAGCGTAGTGGGGCAGAACCCCACAAGGCAATCAGGCAATTACAAAAACAATCAGCCAATTCACCTTGTAGCTATATGAAACCTACAGGACTTAATACAAAAACCCAAAAAGCTGTTTAAAACCAAAAAGGAATACACTGATAATTAAATAAAGAGGCCGATAAAATGAACCATGAAGAAATTAATCCTTAAGAATAGTCTGTATAGAATGGATATAAGGAAGCAGTGCAGTATGAGTGATAGACAGTCATCTTTATACATAAATAACAAACAACTGTGTTGATCTAACAACCAAAAAAATATAGTTGTTTGTGTGGTACAGAACCATAGAACCCTGACAACAATCCAGATAAACCCAGGCTTGAGGAGCTGACATATAGTATGAATGGCTTTTTCCAGCTCATCTCTCTCTGGGAGAGAGGAGATGAATCGACCTGCTTTACCAGCCACTAACATTGACAAGAGGTCAAGTGCAGCAGCTGTACATGTCATGATGTACACATGGGTTGACCATGACGTGCACAGCACTGTATCCAGACAGCAAGATGCACACACAAGTGTGAATGTTGCGCACACACAGGTAGATGTTCTTCATGTTTCACTGTTGCAGTCATCACTTGTGGGTTATACCTGCTGGGTAGCCCTCGGTCGGCCCGAATACCAGAGCCAAGCTTTTCCCCTGCGTCGGCTGCTGTCACCTGTGCACTGATGTCAGGTTGTCAGTGGTATAAAGGAAAGCAGCCCAGTGCCATTACATCAGTCTTTCTTGCCGTAGACCCCAAAGCAAAAGCAGTTTGCATGTTTGCCGGTCGGTCATTGCCAGAGTGGAAGTTGAGTCTGAAAATGACTAAAGCTAAGTACCTCATTTGGGACCTTTTTCTTGCGCTAACCAATGTCTGAAAAAGTAAATAATTGTCTCCGCTGTGGAAAACAAATAGCACACCGAGACTTCCATACCTTGTACATTACTTGTCTAGGCCCAGACCACGACGTCCCACGTTGTCGGTTCTGCGCACTTTTCAATTCTAGGACTATTCGCCATAGAGCTGAATTTGTAGCCATGCATTTCCAAAGTAGTTCCTCGCATTACGAAATGGCATCTGTCGGTCAGCAGTCTGTGTATATTCCCAAAAAATGAAAAGATAAAGAAAGGGACAGACCACACAAACGTAACCCTTCAGACGACCCTTCCCAGAAGCAAGTCGTCAGTTCTCAGGAATTCAGTGAGGCACATTCGCAGCCCCTGATGCCCGACTCGTTTCCTTTGCTGGCCTCTACTGAGACCCTTTTAGAGTCTGGTATGCTGCCGGGGAATGCTTCATCATCCGATCCTTCGGTTTTCTCCGCTTCAGTTGGGCACTGGCTTCCGAGGAGGCTTCTTCACACAACCATTTCAAGGCAAAAATCAACGTCTTTGCCTCCGACTACTGCATCCCAACAACAAACGGATTTACTAAGGTCTAAAAGCAAGACCACCCCAAAGAAAACTGTCTCTAGTCACCATCTTACTCCGCCTCCACTGCCTCAGACACAGTACTTAAAATGATGGAGGATCTCATCACTTTCATTAGGGGTAACCATGCCACTCCTTCTAAAAGAAAGAGGGATACTTCCCCTGAAGTTCATACAGAGCCGGAGAAATTTCAGACTACCCGGATTCAGATGAAGAACAACAACCTCTCACCTCCTTTGAGGATTCTGATGCAGAGGAATCTTTTCCTTCTGCCTCCCCCTTGAGGATCTTTCATTTGGGAAAACCTGCACACTCTCAGAGAGCATTTCCACTGGGAAGCCCAAGATTATCCTCAGTCTAAGAAAAGACTAAGAGAGTTTCTAGATCTTCCTCAGTACAGACCCTTGGCTATCCCTCCTGTTCTGGATGTGGTGGATGATGTTTTCAATGAATCTAGCCTCACTCCTGACACACTACCCCCTACTCCTAGAAAACCTGACAGGTACTACAGGGTGCCTGATTCACATAAGTACTTGTTTAAAAACCCTGTAGCAGACTCAGAGGTCATCACAAAGTGGTCACTGATAGCTCATCTCAAAACCCTATTCCCTCTGAAAAGGACTCGAGCTCTGGACAGATGGGGTAAGAAAGTGTACACCTCCATAACCTTAGCTATTAGAGCTTTTAATTGCCAGTTCCATATGCTAAAATATCAACAGCACACCTTGGAACTTATAAAACAAATAATGTCATTTTACCTGACACTAATACTGCCAAAGAGTTAGCAGATCTTCTGCACTCTATTTCTCAAGTAGCTAAACACTCCCTGCACTGGGGATTCGATGCCCTAGAAGCCTCAAGTAGGGCCGCTGTGGCAGGTTCAGTCATTAGGAGGCATGCTTGACTAAAAGAACAGCTACTGCCTGATCATGTAAAATCAAAACTACTTGATGCCCCCCTGGATAAAGACCACTTGTTTGGATCAAAAGCAGATGAGGTCATCAGAAAGATTTAGGATAAAGCTAAATTTGTGCAAACAGTTAATGACTTTCACCAAGTTCAACCTCCCAGATTCAGTAGAAACTTTCCCTCTAAGCACTGGTCTTTACCAGCCCCCAGTAGGCAGGTTCAAGGGAGGCCTCGCAGGGGCAGACCAGTTTGACCACAAAACCAAGGCCAGAGAAGGACTAAGCAGTAGCCCTCCACCAGTCTCACAGCAGGGAGTTCTAAGTCCACTCACTACTCTAAGAACGTGCAACGACTCCCACTCCCCCTCCCATCAGAGGTTAGGAGGAAGCAATCCCTTTACAAACAAAATTGGCTGTCTGTAATAAAGGACCAATGGGTATTAAAAATAATTTTTCAGGGCTGCAAAATTTAGCTTCCAACAAGTCCTAACCTTAACAGGTTACCAAAATCTACCTCCAAATAAGTGGGCAGAAGCATTAAAACACGTGCACATACTCCATGCTCAAGGGGCAGTGGAGCCTGTGCCACAGGAGCAAGCAGAAAAAGGTTTTTACTCCAGACTGTTCCTAGTGCCAAGAAAAGAAGGCACTTGGCAACCCATCCTCAACCTGTCCACTATAAACCCCTTCTTAGAGGTCCCAGAATTCAAAACGCTAACTCTTCAAAGACTTTTAACAATGCTGGGCAAAAATGCATGGCTAGCCACCCTAGACCTAAAGGATGCCTACCTTCATATACCCATAAGGGAGTCTTGCAGAAAATACCTACGCTTCAGGGCAAGTTTACAACGCTTTCAGTTCTCTGCGCTAGCCTTTGGCTTATCTAAGACTATAGGGTCTTCATAAAATGCCTGGCCCCAGTGGTTGCTTTCTGCAGAGAGCAAAACATCCAGATTTACCGTTATCTGGATAACTGCCTAATCCAGGCAGACAGTAAAGAGAAGTTATTACAGGATCTGCTGTTTGTACAAACAACCCTAACCTCTGTAGGGTTCACTGTCAACAGTAAAAAATCAAACCTAAACTCCTCCAGGCAGATCACCTTCTTGGGCGCACTCCTGGACACAGCTTCCCAAACAGAGTTCCTCTCACCAGAAAAACAATCCTTTCTGCCAAATTACTTCTCCCAGTTAGCTCTCAGAAAAAAAACCTCACAGCAAGAAAAATTCTGCCAGCACTAGGTTACATGTCATCCTGCATTCTGATGATTTCACTGGCCAGGCTGCACATGAGGAAGCTCCAGTGGTACCAACACTCTCAATCTATGGAGACCACTCTCCCCCTCATTCCATGCATAAGGAATGATTTTCATTGGTGGGCAGAGGCCTGCACTCAGAACAAGGGCCTTCCCTTCACCTACCTTCCTCAAGGCCAGACTATCACCACAGATGCCTCTGACCTAGCTTGTGCTGCTCATTTAGATACCCGATGCACCCAAGGCTCTTGGGACCTCAGGCACCTTCACTTGCACATCATCCTAAAGGAAATGATGGCAGTTCACAAGGCTATCACATCCTTCCAAGACCACCTAAAACCAGGAGTCCTCATCATAAATACAGACAATACCACAGTCATGTGCTACATAAACAAGCAGAGGGGGACACACTCCTACCCTCTCTGCCAACTAGCCATGAGCCTCTGGCAGATAGCCTCCTCCTTGGGCCTACACCTTATAGCCCAGTACATCCCAGGAGTAAATAACACCCTAGCACACCATGTAAGCAGAAGCTACTTAGACCCCCATGAGTAGAAACTTCAAAAGGGGGCATTCCTCCAAATCACCCAGGCCTGGGGGACACCAGAGGTGGATCTCTTCACCTCACAACACAGCAATCAGCTGCACAAATTCTGCACCAGGGAGTTCCACCCCCTAGCTTGGACAGTAGATGCTGTCTCATTCCAGTGGACCAATCTCTTCATTTATGCATCCCCCTGCACTTACTCCCAAGGGTACTGCTCAAAATAAGGCAGGGAGGACCAAAAGCCATCCTTATAGCACCATATTGGCCCAGGCAACATTGATACCCCTTGCTGCTCAGTCTGACCAAGGAGACTTACAGACCCCTGCCTTTAACTGCAGACCTCCTGACATAAGCCAGAGGGGAGATTCTGCATCCAAACCTGCACACACTCAAACTTTCTGAATGGCTTATTCCCCAGGGACCGTGGATAACCCACAGTTGAACAAGCAGATCCTAGACATTATTAAGGAAGCCAGAAGACCCAGCACCAGGAAATCTTACTCAGAGAAATGGAAAAGATTCAACTTCTGGTGTCTATCAAAATGTCACAGCAGTTCCCAGCCATCCCTCCCACTTATTCTGGGCTACCTAGCAGAGCTACTTAACAAGGGCCTCTCCTTTTCCTCCATTAAAATCCACGCCTCAGCCATTTCAGCACACTTTCATGCTGAACAGCCTGTCTTCTTTCACCCTTTGATTAAGCAATTCCTCAGAGGTATATCTAACATTAGGCCCCTTAGAAGGGCACCCACTTCAGCCTGGAACCTGAGCTATGTCTTAGAAAAACTGACATTGCCTCGCTTTGAACCAGCTGCATCAGCAGACCTAAAACACCTTTCTGGAAGACTGTGTTCCTCTCGGCTATTACTTCAGCTAGGAGGGTGTCAGAACTTCAAGCACTCATGGCCACTGAACCCTTCATTATCTTCCATGTAGACAGGTTGTCTCTCAGGACTAATTCCTCATTCATGCCAAAGATAGTATCAGATGTGACCATAAACTAGGCTATACATCTCCCCACCTTTTTTCCAAACCCTCAGAATAAAGGGGAGAGAATTCTTCACACACTGGATGTGCACAGACAGTTAAGATACTACCTGGATAGAACAAAGTCCATTAGGAAGACATATCAACTGTTGATTGGCTTCGCCCCAGGGAAAGAGGGGAAGCCTATCTCCAAACAGACCATTTGAAAATGGATATCTCACTGCATACAGTTCTGCTACACTTTTCGTGGAAAAGCTCCTCCTAAAGCTATCAGAACACATTCCACTAGGGCAGCCTCTACTTCCATTGCCTTCCTTAGAGGAATACCCACCAGGGACATCCTGAAAGCTGCCACTTGGACCTCTGTCCACACCTTCACCAAACACTACCACCTGCCTCTTCTCCAGGGCTCAGGCAGGCTTTGCCTCTGCAGTCCTGCAAGGCATGCTAGCTCAATTCTAGGAATTTCAGACTTCCATCCTCCCCTGACTCAGCTTTGGGAATCCTCCCACAAGTGATGACTGCAACAGTGAAGCACGAAGAACATAGTACAGTTGTGTACACTTACCATAAATGTAAATGTTCAAGTGTATTCACTGTTGCAGTCCTGTTTTCCCTCCCATCTTCCCCCTTAATCTTATCTTTTTTGGAGATTAACTGTCATTTTTGTGGCCTTAGGCCACCAGGGGCTCTTTATAACATTTCCTTCAAGGGGCTTCTACAGGTTAGGGCAAGAAAAACTGATGTAATGGCGCAGGGGAGAAGCTTGACTCTGGTATTCGGGCCGACCGAGGGCTACCCAGCAGGGATAACCCACAAGTGATGACTGCAACAGTGAATACACTCGAACATCTACATTTATGGTAAGTGTACACAACTGTACTTTATTGTGCTTCTCTGCCTGTGCTGATGTACACATCATATATGCAAGGGGTGGTGTCACAGACATGTTTACAAACTCTTTCCTTCTCTAGTTGTGGAGGATGAGGAAACAAACTCCCTTCATGACTGCATGGATGACAGTCCCTTCACTTTGCATTTGTTCCACTGAGGAACAAATGAGGCATGACTAGTTGGAGGGGCCGGATGGTTGGAAGGATTGAGGAATTAAGAGTATTAAAAAAGTAAATGAATACAAAGATGATATGGCTTCATCGCATTGTATCATTCTGTCATGCTGTAAGACGTAAAATAATAAAACATTATACTCAGCATGATGCTGTTATTATGAAACTGACTGAAAACAGTAATGAGCATTTTCCGTGACATGCTGTATTCACAACACTAAGATGTTGTTTTGTCAAGGGTGTTCATTCTTTATTGTCTCACAAAAGCATCAGAAATATAAGGGGAGGAAGCACATTGTTAACTAACATGATCTGCAGAGGACATAGAAACTAGACATAGAGTCTGGCACACTAGTAAACAATCTTCTTCAGGATCTGTTTAAAACAGAATTTATATAGGAAAATTAGAGAACTGTATGCATGAGGCAAACAACAAGTTAGTCTGAAAGCTCCATATAATTGGCAAACAGCCATTGCTACTGTATTTTTGAGCAAACAGTTCACAAACTGTACAGAATATTATAGACGTTATGTTGTCCTATCTCGCCTTCATTCTTACAATGATGGGTTCGGAGCTGATTCTCGGCTCTGACTCGACCAAATACACAGCTGAAAGACTCAAACTTGGTTTGTGGCATGTAGGTATCCCATAATGCAGTGGTGTAATTCCCCAGATCTCATTTGCTGCTTTAAGAAGTTGGATGCGCTCATCTTGGCCGTGGCTAAGTTGTGAAAAATGTTATTCATATTTCCTTTTAGAACCTGTAATCCTATTCTATTTTTATAATAGATAGCTTAGTATTTAGTAATATCAAAATTGTTGTGCTTTTTCTTGCATTGTAGTTACATAGTTATAGCTTTATTCCCTTTGGTGCTGCTTTTGGCCGTCATTTCGTAAGCCTAACTGTATCCCTTTAGTGGTTGTTGTGTTTTGTCATAGTTAATTAGCAGTTAGAGAGCTCTTCGCCCATTTTAGAGGGCTTGTAGTTAGTGTGTTGTGTTTTCTGGGAAATAGAGCCGTTTGAGTTAGAGGCCCTATTTTCTTCCCTTGTTGTCTGTCTCCTTCATGTTTCCTGTAGTTTACTATAGTTCAGCTTAGTTTAAGTAGTTAAATTTCTTGTTATTATATTGGGGTGCAGAAAAGCAAGAAAGTATCCTGCTACCCAAAGGTCCAAGCCAAGAAATTGTGAGAAATCCATAGTGAAGACACAAGGCAGGACCACCAGGCTCTAAAAATCAAACAAATTTATTGTATACCCAACAGATAAGTACTTTCATATATAAAAACATGCTTCATCAGATCTCAGAAAACAGTCAAACAGCTTAGTTTAAACAGATTTAAAATACTGCCAACCAATCCAGTTCACAGCAGAAAAAGAGAAAAATAAAATAAAATAAAGATTAAAACTCAAAACAAATTTTTTTATGTGAAAAACAAAAAATTCAGAGATTCCCTTTACCAGTTACAATATATACTATGAACTGGTCATCGATCAAACAACGATATTACTGTACTTTAATAATGACTTACTTCAGCTCATCCCACCTTAACTTACTCTAGTTTATTTTATCTTATTTTATTACATATTATTTTATTATATGATTTTATTACAAATTATTTTACTGGGCTGGTTTAAGACTAACATGATATTTAAGCCCTGGAAAAATATGGGCACATAATCTAAAAATCCACTTAACTTCTACCAACTCTAATTGATTGTTTAGTCAAATTTTATTTTTCTCTATCTATGCATATTTATATATTTGAAGTACATATGTTGTCTTGTTTTATGCATACATATATTTTTACATGAATTTATATAAATATACATTTATATAATTACGTTAGGATTTGTGTGTGTATGACTGTTGAATGTATACACACAACTTCCTATTGTCTGCTTAACTTGGATTTTATTCTGTCTTTAGTCAGCATTTGTCTTACTGCTGAAGGAGTTAGTTCGTTAATTAATTAACTTGATTTTTCTGCTGTGAACTGGATTGGTTGGCAGTATTTTAAATCTGTTTAAATTAAGCTGTTTGACTGTATTCTGAGATCTGATGAAGCATGTTTTTACATATGAAAGTGCTTATCCGTTGAGTATACAATAAATTTGTTTGATTTTTAGAGTCTGGTGGTCCTGCCTTGTGTCTTCACTTATATTGGGGGTCTTATCTTTATCATGTCTAAAGACCCAAAAGAGAGGGAACATAAGCCTTTGGGCTTCAAAAAAGCCAGATGTGTTCACAAAAAAATGTCTATCACAAACGGTCATGCCATGTGTGTGTATTGCCTTGGAGCAATTCATTTACAAGAGGATTGTATGTTTTGTCATTCCTTCAGTGCCAGGGTTTTACAAGAAAGGAGAAACAAATTGATCCTTGAAAGGCTCTTAAAGTTAACTTTTGAGGAAGCTATCCAGAGTTCTTCTTCCTCTTCTTCTAAAAAGGAAAAAACCCAAAAGAGACAATCTCCTGCAACATCGACTCAGTCGGAGCTGCCAGTCAAGTTACCAAAAATGTATAAGGCCACTACCTCCTCAGCTCCACAGTCCTCGGAGCCATCGGAGTTTATACTAATTGACAAGCCTGGTTCTTCAGTTCCAAAGTCCTTGGAGCCACAAGATATCTCTTCTCGGAGCCGGTCAATGGATATTTCATCAGTTTCTCTGACACTGAAATATTCCATTCTGCACAGGTCTCGTTCTCCATCTCTATCCTCCAGGTCCACCAGGAGCTTATCTGATGATGACGTGGAACAGGTGATGTGCAGACTCTTGAAGTCGCCGGTGCTAACTAAATTATTTTCGGGTCCGACCCATTTGGTCCCAGAGCCTACTGTACCAATCGTACCTACTGTTGTTCCTCCTCTGAGCCAAGCTGGATCTTCGGAGCCAGAGTGCTTGGTACCACTTACTGTGGATCCGTCGATTTCGAGACCCCCTTTGGTGTTCATGGAGCCGACTTCTGCTCCGACACTCTCTGTGCCATCCAGAGAGTCTGAGAGCCGGGGTTCCCCTTTCGGCCCCGATCATCTTTGGTGCCAAGCCTACCCCTCAGAGTGTCGGCCTGGGTTAGCTTGGCTCCTACATCAGCCTTGGGTGCGATCTTGCTGATTCAGGTGCCTTCCTGTGTCTCCTCGGAGCCGAGGGAATATTCAGAGCCAGTGGGATCCACCTTTGAGCTGATGAGGAGTGTGCTGTCTACCCATAGAGCTCCACAGAAGGATGCTAGCACTTGTCCCCCTAAGGCACCAGCTACTGTCTCAGCACCACCCATTCCACAGGACAGCAGAGATCCAGAGTCTCAGGATCCTCCATTGTGTGAACCCCTCTCCTCGAAGGCCTCCCCAGATGAGTCCGTCACTTCAGACACTGACCTCGAGGAGTCTGAAGGGTCCCCGTGGTTGTCCTCTTATGATATCTCATTTGCAGATATTCGGAAGATCCTTAAGCAGAGAGGTGGCTGGCAGGCCACCACCCCTTCTAATGAGGAGTCGGTGTACCTGAAGGCTTTTGGATCTCAACCTTCAGCCTCCTGGGTGTCTCCGCCTTTCGATGAGCTAATGGACCTAGTTAGTCGAAAGGCGTGGGAGTCACCTGACACAATGGAACCAGTTCCTCGGAGGCCAATCAAATTCTTGTCAGCTCCTTCAGGAAAGGATTTCCTCACTAAGGGGGTACTTGTAGATGCTATGGTGGTGGCAGCAGCCACCAAGAAGGAAATTTCAGAGACATCCTCATCAGTTCATCCTCTGAATAAAGACTCTCAAATGATGTACAGATAAGGGAAGCGTGACTTTTCGTCAGCGACATTTACACTCTGATTGCTGAACTACCTTACTCACTTTACAAGGCTACAAAGAGATGATCTGAAGGAGCTAGGAGATGCTCTACAAGGTACATTATCTGCGTGGGTAAATGAGAAGGTCTCCTCCTAGCTATACACCTTAAATTCCATTGCCACCTCCTCCATGAGGCTGATATCCTACGCAGCTGATGGAGCAAGCAGGGCAGCGGGTTCCGGAGTTTCCATTAGAAGACATTCCTGGATGTGCTTGTGCAAGTTTGCGGAGCCCTTTAAGTCTACTTTTATTAATGCCCATTTTGATGGTTCCTCACTCTTTGGACCCAAAGTAAAAGACACTCTCACCCAATGTGAGCAGGAAGGAAAACATCTCTCTGCCATTGGAGTACATTTTTCCGTACCTTCAAGACCTTATCCTAAAGGTCAGAAGAGTGGGAAAAAATGTGGTTCAAAAGATCCCAGAGAGATTTTCAGGATGCTTGGGATGATTCCTTCCCCAGTGGCAGAGGGGGAGGTAACAACAGTAGATGCCACCCCAGAAACAGAGGGGGCCCGCAGAACCAGGGCGACCATGATTCCTTTCACGGATGCCCTTATCAGCACTCTGGAAAGGAGGCCCGACTGTTCTACTCTGGAGGCAGTTGGGGGACGTTTATCTATATACCCAGAAGCCTGGCAAACTATCACAAGAGACAAATAGGTACTAAAAATAATATCCAGAGGATACTCCATTCCATTCTCCAATCCTGTTCCACAGACCAGAACAATCCCAGATGTTCCACCCAATCTAAGGGAGCAAGCAACTATAGAGATTCAAACGTTGCTGCACAAAAGAGTCATCCGAGAAGTCCCTGCAGACCAAATAGGATTCGGAACTTAGTCAAGATTCTTTTTGGTGCCAAAAAGAACAGGGGATTGGAGACCCAAATTAGACATAAGCAAATTAAACGAATCTGTCAAGAAGTCGAAGTTCCGAATGGTGACACTGCAGTCTGTACTTCCCTTTTTAGTGAAAGATGATTGGATGTGCTTGATAGACCTTTGAGATGCTTACTACCACATAAAAATAGACAGGACATTGAGAAGGTACTTATGCTTTCGGCTGGGAGCCAGTCGTTATCAGTTCCGAGCTCTGCCCTTTGGTCTTACTACAGCCTCCAGAGTGTTCAGCAAATGCATGGCAGTAGTAACGGCTCACTTGAGGCATCTAGGATTCCAAGTGTTTACCTATCAAGATGACTGGCTCCTCTGTGCCACCACCAAGCATCTACTCCAACAAGCCAGGGATCTAACTTTGGATGTTTGCACTCAGTTGGGTATTACAGTCAACTTTTAAAAATCTCCCTTGTTGCCCTGTCAGCATATTACATTTATAGGTGCAGATTTAGACACTGCTTCTAGGGTAGCACATCTTCCAACAGACAGAGTTGTAGTACTCAGACAGCAGATACTCTATCGTCTTCCAAAGACCAAGGTGAAAGCAAAGATAATTCTAAGATTCTAAGATTATTAGGGACAATGGCTTCCACAGTAACACTGGTTCTTCTTGCCAGAATGCACATGAGGATCCTTCAATGGCTGTTGTTCTCCTAGTGGTCACTTCAAGAGCTTCCTATGTCTCACCCGATCAGGATAACGAAATCATGTAAAAACGACACAAGATGGTGGATACACTCCAGTCATGTGACCATAGGGAGACCCTTTGTTCCACAACAACCCATAGCTACGGTGACCATGGACGCTTCCCAGATGGGGGGGGGCATTATCTGGTGAGAGCAGTCCAAGGTACATGACAAGAACACGAGGCTCACTTGCATATAAATGTCCTAGAGATAACAGCAGTGCTTCTTGCATTGCAAGCACTTCATGACTCTCTCCCTCTAGGGACAATTGTGATACAGTCAGACAATATGTTTGTGGTTTGGTACATAAACAAGCAAGGGGGAACCAGATCTTACCCCCTTTGTTGCGAGGCCCTAAGAGTTTGACAATGGGCAGTTTCTTCCCAGCGCTTTTCTAATAGCAACGCACATTCCGGGGAAGTCCATCGTGATAGCAGACAAGCTGAGCAGGGCAATTTTAATGCCTCATGAGTGGTCTCTCAATCAGAATGTAGCGGAAAGGATTTTCCGAACATGGGGTCTGCCTTGCTCCAATCTTTTTGCCACTCCCATGAATGCCAAGGGTAGCAACTACTTTACCCTAATCCACCCTCTTTGGAGACACCGGGAGATGCACTTGCTCACGATCCGCCCCTGGGACTTCTGTATGCCTTTCTCAGTTTCCTCTCATACTCAGAGTCATTCAGAAAGCACAGTCCTTGGGAAGCAGGATAATTCTCATTGCTCCTTACTGGCCTCGTCAAGTTTGGTTCCCCTTCCTTTGGCCTCATCTTCAGGAGAAGCCTTGGACTCTGGACCCATTTCCAGACCTGCTGACACATATGTCAGGTGCACTGCATCCTTCTCTCCACACCCTAAAATTGACAGCGTGGCTGCTCCACTTCCCTATTTAGTCAGGCTTCAAAATTTCACCCCCACAGTTAGACATGTCTGAATGTCCTCTCATAAAGCCTCCACTAGAAAACTGTATTCTAGCAAATGGAAAAGGTTTTCCCTCTGGGTTCAAAACAGGAACATTGATCCTTTTTCTTGCACCCATCCATTCTATTTTGGAATTTTTGGCAGAACTCTTCCAACAAGGTTCAGCTGCAGATGCCATCAGAGTAGAACTCGCTGCAATCTCAAATTTCCACATTGGTGATTCTATCTCGAACTTAATGTCACATAGGTTGTGTAGAGCCTTCTTGAAAGGTGCCTCCTTATTTAGACCTCCCTTTAAGGAACCCCTTTCTCCTTCGGATTTAAATTTTGTTCTCTCTCACCTGACGTTACCACCTTTTGAACCCTCATCATCTTCAGACTTTAAGTTCTTTTCCCAGAAGACCATTTTTGTGGTGGCTGTAACATCTGCTAGAACAGTATCAGATTTGCAGGCTGTTTCTATTAAACTTCCATATTTGATATTTCATAAGGATAGGGTATCCTTGCAAACTAATCCATCATTTTTACCCAAAGTCTCCCCTTAACATAAATCAATCTATTGAGCTTCCAGTGTTCTTTCCTAATCACAGCAACAATGCAGAATACAAATTACATCAACTAGACGTGTATATACAACTCAGATTCTATTTGCATAGGACCAAAGAATTTAGAAAATCTGACCAGTTATTTGTATCCTTTTCTGATACAAAAAAGGGTAGCTCAGTTTCAAAAACTACTCTTTTCAACTGGCTCTTAAACTGCATTACATTCATCTGTACCATTCAAAGTGAAGGCTCATTCCGCTAGAGCAATGGCTACGTCTTCTGCCTTTCAAACCAGAATTCCTATGGATAATATTTGTGCAGCAGCTACTTGGACCACTCCTCATACATTTATCATGCATTACAAAGTGGATTTGGCCTCCAGGGACAGGGCCTCCTTTGGTTCCATGGTGCTTAAAGGTGTACTCTCGTAAGCCACCCAGGGAAAATGTGCTAGGGATGCTGTCCAATCATTGTAAGAATGAAGGCAAGATAGGACAACATAACATAAAGAAGTTATATACTCACCATAACGTTCCATGTTTGTTGTCCATCTCGCCATTCATTCTTACGAACCCTCCCTCCTTCCTCCTTCCAAAGACTCCTTGTGGACTTGGTGGATGTTTTATTACCTTCAGGAGTTCTTTGTTTCAGTTTGTTTCTCCTTCTATTAGGGGTAGTATGTATTTTATATATATGTGTGTATATATATATGTGTGTGCGTGTGTGTGTATGTAGTTTTACAATTCTTTTAGTAGTAGCAGCGAACAAGAGCTGGGGAATTACACCACTGCATTATGGGATACCTACTTGCCACGAGCCAAGTTTGAGTCTTTCAGCTATGTATTTGGCCGAGTCGGAGGCGAGAATCAGCTCCGAACCCTCATTGTAAGAATGAATGGCGAGATGGACAACACAGAACATTATTGTGAGTACATAACTTCTTTTTATCATGCTTTCAGTTGTCGTCATTTGAATATATCTGCAGCCTCCATCTCATTTTGTAGACAGCAACTAAATGCCCAAAATTAATTTAATTCAAGCAGTCACAACTGAAAGTGGATATTATTTTAAATCGGTACATGCTAATATTTAGTAAGGACTTATTCCTTTTTGGCTTAACTTTTATTGTGAAAACTATATTGGTAAACATTTAGGAACTTGACTGTCTCATGAACTGCTGAGATAAGCTTGGTAAAGTATTAGTTTTACATAAGTGTTTTTGAGAGGCTGTTGTGGGACGATGAAGGCTTTGAGCACTTGATAAGCCCTCTTTGCACTGAAGCTTTGGCTTACTTTTGGTGGCCAGACACAGCGGGACAGATTCCAAAAGAGTAATCTCAGTGTAAGTCTGCCTTTATTCTGAAAGACTTGCTCTCAGTGTGACTTACTTCTGTGTAAGGTCTATCTATAAACAGACATACTACGGTGACCAGATTCCAAAATGCCTGCTCTGAGCCTGCTGTCAGTGTAAATGGTCAATTACTCTGAGAGCAAGTATTTTAGAACTGTGGACAGGGCAGTATGGCATCTGGTATTAAATTCTCCATTCTTGACTTGTGTTTTTGTTTTCTTAGAGGGCATATTGTGTGTATTGGCCCTTCATGACTTCATTTTGTGATACTGCTTGACTAATACAGAGGCATTTGAAGATGCTGAAAGTTCCCTTTTAATATAACAGTTTAAATAATTTTTGGTAAAATAGTTTTTAAAACTATCAGCTGTTGTAAATTTGCATTAAGCAGTAAAACAACGAAAAAAGTAATAAATGAGACTCGACTGTCATTTGTTACACCTATGCCACCATCTTTTTTATTAACACCTTTATTGAATTATCACTTAAAACATAAATAAATGTACATTTATGTAAAAGAAAACAAGCCATGATAACATGTTCACAAATACAAACATTATACATCACATATATTCTTTTATACAATTATCATCAATCCAACATTACATAAATTGATCAATTCCTGCCTTCCCTTAAACCTCAATCCTCCAAAACATTGCCCAGCATATATTCCCACAATTTCATTTTTTTTCTACATAATTTGCTCCAACCTTTTCTAAAGATCACACTTCCAGTTTGTTTATCTCTGTTACAATATTCACTTCTTTGGAATATAGTCAGTTTAGACTTTCATATCAATTTTCTAGTGATTGCCTTTTTGGAAGCCACCAGAATTAAACTTTAACAAAGCCTTACTATGTCTACACACTTCAGAAAGCTGTATCCCAGCTCAAAAAATAATTTCTTTAGTTGCGCCCATTCATCTCACCCAATATTTCTGACAGAGTACTCTTTAGGAAATTTTTAAAGTCAGCCACCTTATTATTCTCTCAGAACATATGTTCCTAGTTACCTGTTTCTTCCCCATCACACCTCCAACATTTGCCATCTACGTAAGGAAAAATTATTTCGATTTCTGCTTGGGGTATAAAAAATACCTATGCAAACACCTCCCAATAAAAATCCTAAATCTTTTAGACTTTGTTGCATATTTGGGAGACATAAATATGCCCTCCCATCGTTTCCATATGAATTGTTTATCCAATCTCTCTTCTCAATCTTTTCTAACCTTCTCTGATTGATTCTTATAATTATTGTGCAATATGCCCTACTATCTATCCCTTTTTTAACAGCAGTTTCTATTCTAAATTCAACTAAAAGCTTCACCAGACAGGTCTTTCACTTAGGATTCTGCTATCTCTCTCTCTTTGCTTGTACTCTGATATCAATCCCTGATAGAGAAGGCAGTCTCTATCCTGTAGTCCAGGTGTCTTCTTGGCTGCTTCCCACTCTGTTACCTTTCCCTGTCTTGTTATTTTTTCCCAATACCTTGGCTTCTTTGATAGTTTTCTCCAGTAAATTCCAGCCTCCTCTTGCCTATTGTCTGTGCACTTAACCACAGTCCTCCCTATGTGCAGAACATCCTTTCTCCATTCTGTTGTTGGATTAGTTCTTACAATACTTTCTGCTACTTTATAAATATAATATTCTATATGGTTATTGTTATTCTTAAGGATCTGCATCCAAAACCCCACTCTCTCCTTATTTCCTGAATTTCCATTATGAATTGTAGCTTTCCACTTGTGTTATGTACAGGAGCCTTAACTATTTAGCTCCAAAATATATTTTCAAATCAGGTAATCCTAAACAGCCTTGTTTTGTTAGAAGGATCAGCTTATCCTACTTGACCCTTGCCCTCTTACCCATCCTTCAACTCTTTATTATTGTCCACACCTTCACCACTGGTTAATAAAAACATGGCTAATGAGTTTATGAAACTAAGGGAATAAAGGCATGTTCACTGCTTGTATCTTGCTATCCATATCCATAAGCAAAAGTTTCCAGTTTCTCAGTTTTTGTATTATCTTTTGTTTATTCACTTCCCACATATCTTTAGCTACCATAACAGAATCTCTTTAACAATTCCTCATAAATACTTAATTTTATCGTGTCCGCATAAATATGGATATTGCTGAACCAAATCATGTGTGGGTACATAGTTTACAACTATAGTCTTTGGTTTGTCTTCATATTGTATCCCAAAAAGACTTGAAACTGTTGGAATGTTCCACAGCACTGAGATGTCCTTATCTGGTTTTAGCAGGTACAATTTAATATCATCTGCTAATACCTATGCCACCATCTTGGCATGTGTAGCTAGCAATCTGTTTGAATGGCTTCATACATATCTCAAATTATTGCACATTGCTGGCAATGTAGCTTTGTTGCTAAGATTGCATACTAGAAATTGACTACATCTTTCAGACAGATTTAACAGTCCCAACCTTGGTTTATGGTACTGAGTGACAAACTAGAATTTTGGCCACATTATAAAGTTTACAACATTAACTTTGACATCTACTGTATAATGCACATAGAAGGTGTATATAATAGAAAGAGAGCATAGTATCAAAATTAGCCTAGTAAAATCTGTGCTTCTAAGTGACAAGATGGCTTCTAATCCATTTCTGAGGGTCTCATGTTAATTAGTTAATAATAGGTTGCACTTGGGTTACTACACAACTGTGTGAAAGTATCACACCATTTTTTTGTATATTTAAATATCTCAGAATAAAAGTTACCCATCAGTAAAATGCCCCAACCTGATTATAGGTTATAATTTTAATAATGTAAACATGTAAAACATAGCATGTTAGAGACTAGCATCTTTTCCAGTAGATTGCACCTTAATTTAAATATGAATTCTTACAGATGTGCAGTCTAATAATTCCCTGACTGCATAAGATTTTGAAAGTAAACATTTTTGAAAACCGTAATCATCATCAACTGTAATCCCATTTTTTTCATGGTTGGACATATCATGTCAACTGTTGCCACTTCTCTGGAGTCTCTCATACCATCTTCAACGTTCATGCCTGCCTACCTTCCACAGGTCTTCTGTCACACAATCCATCCATCTCTTGGCTGGATGTCATCCTCTCCTCTTGCTTTCTTCCTGTTTGTCCAAAATCTGCTTTACCAAATTATCTTCTGTTTTTCTTCATAAATGACCAAACCACTATAGTCTGTTCTCCTTGACTTTCTCTGTAATAAAGTGCACTTTATTTTCTGCCCTGATGTCCTCATTTCATCTGTTGTACAGCATGCATCCTGCTGTCAGTCTCAGGCACTTTGTCTCCATCACCTCAAGCTTCCTCAGCTTTTCTGTCTTTCCCGCTCAGGTTTTTGTGCCATTTAGAGGAACAGGTTGCACCACTGTTTTCTGTACACCTTACTTTTCAACTTCTTTGGTATTCTTCTGTCATATTCTACCCTTGTTACTTGGAGACAGTTGACGGCAACACCTCTGATTTACTCATTAAGACATTTCTCCTCAGTCACACCACCCAGACACTTGAAGTTGTTCTCCTGCTCCACACTTTTCTATCTGAAGTTTCAACTTATTATGCCCCCTTTCTTGTCATGATCACGGTTTTATCCCATTTATCTCATTTACCGTACATTTTGTATTCCAGTCCCTTATTTGCTGAATTCCTGTTCAAGTCTGATTGTAGCGCCACACCATCTGCATATAGCAGTTTTATCTATCCCTTCTAAAATGTTTACTGATGTAGCCCTTCACCTGTATGAACAAATGTGGGCTTAGAAAAGAGCACAGATGCACAGTATCTCTGGGAACCCCTCTGAGAGTTTGAACACACTTTGTAGTTTTGTCATTGGATCCCTGTACAAAACTTGCACTATTTCTATTGCATTTATGGAAATTCACATCATTACAGGACTTCCCAAATCAGCCTTTTTGGGAAATGCCATATGCTGCTTCCAAGTCTTAGAGTATCCATTTGGCCTCTTCCTTCATCTCCAGCTTCCTCTTGTTTGTCTCACTGCAGTTATTGTATCTATTTTACTTCATCCTTATCTGAGTGTGAACTTCTCTTCTTTCTATATGTATTTGTTTATTGGTCACCCCGTCCGCAGCTTTCATGCAGTGTGATGGGAGTTTGATACCTCTGGATTTTTTTTGTACAGATTATACTCTATGCATTTCAAAATGCATTTATAATTTAAGATGTACATAAAGCATTCTTTTGTTTTGTAACTCAGCATTACTTGAAGAAGTGTCTGAGGACTTCCAAGATGGATGACATTGTGTAACTGCTTAAATTCCAGCTTTACCAGTGTGAAAACAGAAACTCTGCAGAGAAAGCCAGTGGATTTATTTTTCTGGGTAAATTTCAGTAACTGCCTAGTAAGTGCACTGCATGGATGCCAGGCAAAAAGAAATACACAGGACCTGAAAGAAAATCAGCTACAAACGGTTAGTAAAAAACATTGACTGGGAAGAGTACTGCCGCTGTTCAATAAAAAAGCAGTGCGATCTCCAGATATGACTTCCAGTAACCTAGAGGAAAGTATAAGACAACTGCACACAGAACTGATTAAAATAAACGAAACACAGATGGAGTATATCCTCTCAAATAACAAAAGGCTGGAAGAAGCTTTAAACAGTTATTCATATGAGGTGATAAAACTGCAAAAATCAAGATGGAAATGAAGAAATGACTGGCTAAACATGAGACTGCTCAAGAAGAGATGTTTCAAAAAATAATAGAGGATAAAGCACCTATGAAAACCTGAGATTTTCTGCTGTACCAGAGAAGTTGGAAGGAACAGACTGTATTAATTTTATGAAAGTACAAATAAGTTAATTGACTGGTATTCCACAGCAGGAGTTGTTGGTTGAAATATCACATCTTGTGTATGCTACAAACCTGGTTATGAGAAATCATCCCAGACCTTTAGTAGTAAAGATGCAGTCCTACTAGCAGAAGGAGTTTATTCTGACAAAACTGTGGCAGAAGGACAATGGTTGGAGACAGCAGGATGTTTGATGAGAGTGGATTATTCACTGTCCACCAGGCAGAAGAGGAGTAAATTTAGTCCACTGCTCAGGAAATATTGAGAAGCAGGAGTGAGATTAAAACTGCTGTACCTACCTATCTTCAAAATATTCTTTCTTGGAGAGACAAAGTAATTTTTGATGCAGTACATGCCAAGGAGGAAATACAAAAGTTTGTCCAACAAAAAGTGAGCTGTGAAACAGAAGGAGATTCTGCTGCTTGTTCTGGTAATAAAGACCACAGAGAGACTGTGCCAATGAAACCTTTTCCAATGTTTCAATGGAAAATGCTTGAGAGAAGGAAAAAAAAGCCCAAGTGTTACTAGAAGAATCGAGTACATTGGAAATGAAACAGAGACAAGACTGGGAGATGTGGATGAACAGGAATAAAATCAGTAACTTGGAAATTGACAAATGTGGGATTATAAAACAATAATTATATTCCTGAAACATGACAGAACAAGAAAATCTGGAAATATTGGACTTTCTTTGACTTTGTTAAATGTATAGGGGACTGGGGACTGTAAAGCATCTGTTCAGAAAAATATTTAGGAGAGGGGAGAGGAGGGAAAAAGTTAACTGTAAGTAAAACAATGTTTTTCTTAATAGTAATATGTTTATAAGGGTTCCCTTTAAATCATCAAATGTTTAGAACATCGAAGTTCTGATCATCGAGACCAGAACATCGATGTTCAGAACATCGAAAGTTTAAAGTAGAAGTGCCAGGTAAGTGAGATTATGGAATGTTGGGTGTGTATGCAGGGCAGCAAGGTGCCCTGCATGTTGTGTGTGTATGCCATCTGAGTGTTGGCATTGCAGGTACAGTATGGGAAATCTCCTGTTTAGCGCTACCGTATATAGCGGTAAACAGGAAATTTCCCTTACCCCACTGTAGTGTGATCTGTGAGTTGGAATATTAAAGTAGAGGGTGTGGGGGGGTGCAGGGGGGCAAAGCCCCCTGCATAACCTAGTGTTTGTGATTTTTTTAACGGTTCATTATGAATTTTCGATGTTCTTGATGATCAGAACGTCGATGTTCTGAACATTCGATGATTCAAAGTGAATCCATATATAATGTATGTTTATAGTGTATGATTTTCTTTGCATGCTCTCAAGTAATTTTTTTCAGTTATTTTTAAGTGTAATGGGGATACTAGTGTAAATAGGTGCTCCTGTTTCTCCCCCTCAGTCTTTCTCCTTATTTAGTTTTAAGAAATGTAGGCACTGCATTGTAAAAAAGAAGAAAAGTCTGGTCAAAACAGCAAAAAAAAAAAAGAAAAATTGATGTACTTTTTCTCATTCATACATAGGAGAATAACTGAATTAAGACCCTTAGCTTGATATAGTAAAAAGTTTTAAGAGAAAAAAAGCAAATGAAAAAGAACAATTGAATATTATAAAGCATTTTTTTCTAGCAATTAAATGTATGCTTTTAGTGACAATTTATATCTGGTCCTCATGTCTCTATGGAGACAATCTGATAAAGAGAAATGTCTGGAAGATGACGTTTTCTGAAAACATGCAAGTGTTTCCCATCTGGGAGAGCTATAAAGATAAGAAAAAAACAGACAGCATTTAGAATTGAGTAGAAGCACAGGCTATACCATGCATCTTCAGCTGGATAACCTTTCTTTTAGGTTAACCCAAGTTTGTGAGTGTGACTGTCAGTATGAGACACCTTGGCTAAGAAAATAAGGGACTCAGAAATTCAAGAATATAATTGGTATGGCAGTCAGTTGGTATGGTATGGTAGTCAAGAAAAGCTGGCTTTATTTGCAGATGAAATGATTTTACATCTGACAAAACCAGAAAAGGACATTTCACAGTTGTTGAACATTTTGAGACAGTGTCATATATTTTTGGGATACAAAATTAATAAAGCTAAAACAAAGGCAATAGGTGTAAATTATGTGCCTTTGCATGAATTGGTTCAGCAATATCCATATTTATGGGGACATGGTAAAATAATGTACTTAGGAGTATGGATTAAAAATTATTCCAGTGTGTCAGCTAATGATATGTAGGAAGAGACTATTCAAAAGATAATGCAAAAACTGAGAAATTGAAAACTGTTATATGGATAGTAAGATACAAGCAGTTAAAATGTAGTAAGATACAAGCAGTTAAAATGTTTATAGTCCCTTTAATTTTATACACAGGTCAAGCATACTTTTATCAACCAGAGGAGAAGTTGTGGATAGCAATTAATAAAGAGCTGAAGGATTTTATCTGAGAAGGGAAGACAGCGAGAGTCAAGTGGGATAAGCTGATTTTTCCAATAGAACAAGGCAGATTGGGATTACCCGATTTTAAGGGGTATTTCAGAGCTACACATTTAAGGCTCCTATACATAGCACACATAGAAAACTTGGGTATGACTGCAATTAGGAATACAGACAATAGGCAAGAGGGGCCTGGAATTTATTGGAGGAAACTGGCAAAGGAACCAAGGTATTGGGAGCAAATCACTAGACAAGGAAAGGTAGTAAAATGGGAAGATGCCAATCATTTATTTGGACTGCAGGTTAAAGATTGCCTTCCCTATCAAGGATTGATATTAGAGTATACACAAAGAGAAGGAAATAGGGGGGTCCTAAACGAAGGACCACCACTTGTAGAGTTTTTTTTTCCTTACAACACCTTTATTGAATTATCACTTGCGACATAGGCAAATATATATGTATATAAAAGTAATCAAACTGTATTAACAAGCTCATGTTTACAAACGTTCTACTTCACATATATTGTTATATGTCATATAACCAAAACAACATTACATAAATTATTCGAGTCCTGCCTTCTTTTTTTAAACAAAAAACATCTTTACTAAACCATCACAACACAGGCAGTCATATATTTATATAAATGTAAACAAACCCCACCAAGATAACCCTAATTACAAGTATTTAACATCACAAACCATACTGATAAACTCCCAGCTGCAAACATTATAAATCACTTATAATTTCTCAATCATTTTCAGTCAGATATTGCATAGCTCATTTAAGTCCTGCCTTCTTTTAAACCTCTTTCCTCCCCTGTATATATTGTTCCCATAATTTCCATTTTTCCTATGCAGTTTGCTACTACCCTTTTCTAAAGATCTCAATACAAGTTGTTTTGTCTCTGTATTCACTACTTCTAGTATAGTTCGTTTAGATTTTGATTTCCATTTTCTAGCAATTTTTTTTTGGCAGCCACCATAATTAGATATGTCAGGGCCTTACCATGTCTAGGCAATTCTGATTCTGTGTCGTAGATCAGAACAATCATCTCGCTTGTCACACCAATCTCCCTACCCATGATCTCCAACAGTGCATCCCACAGGGAATCCCTAAAGTCTGCCAACTCACCTCACTCCCAGAAAATATTTTCCCAGTTCCCTCTTTCTTCCCCGTCACACATCCAACATTTGCTGTCTACCTGAGGAAAAATTCACTGGAGTTTACTTGGGGTATAAAAATATCAATGGAAATATTTCCAAAGTAAAATTCTAAGTCTTCTAGAATTTGTCGCATATCTGGGAGATATAAATATATTCTCCCATTGTTTCTTTTTGAACTGCTTATCCAGTCTCTCTTCCCAATCCTTTCTAACCTCCTCTGATTGGGTCTTATCGTTATCGTAGGAGGTTACTAGGCTAACAGCCCCAGGGCCCCCAAATTCAACCCTTGCTCCCAAGGATGTCTGCTTCGAGTGGACACTAAAATTAGCACCTAATCGACCCTGTCTAAGAGGGACACAGATGAAACTCCCAGAGAGAATTTCCGGTTACCCATCCAATCGTCCAAATTGCACTTAAATAGGGTTAACAAGGGCTTTAACATGAATAGGAAGCTTGTTCCAAAGGTGAGGCAACCTCTCTGAGACAAATCTGTCTTTCCAGCAAGTTCTGTTGATGTCGCATAGCAGGTTAACATCCTTCGAGTGAGTGACCCTTGTGCCATTTGACTTGCGAATGTTCATAGGTAGGTACTAGGCTGTCGGCCCTAGGGCCTATATAAGCCTAGCCATAATAATTCCTTGGCTAATTGCTTCCCAGAAATATTTACTTTTCTGGACCCCTGTCTATCAGGGCAACTGATATGATCCCTGGGGTGAATTTCCTATATCTCATCTAATTGTCAAGGTTCCTCATGAAGACGGCCATTGAGGCACTCTGCCTGACATGTATGGGCAGCCTATTCCAGAGTATGGGGAGTCTCTGGGTCAGGAACCTATTCCACCAGCATGTTCTATTCATCGTGATGACAAGGTTAAGATCCCTGGAGTGTGTGGCTCAGAGGGATTGAGATTTCTTTAAGTGTAGCATGTCCAACAACTCTGGGTTTGACATGGCCTTGTATGTTAGGCAGAGAACGTCTCTGACTAGGTGATATGCGACAGAGTATAGCTGGAGTTTCTTTAGACAGTCAGCATAAGGCATCTGCTTTAGGCCTGTGATTCTTTTTGTGAGGTATTTCTGTGACCTTTCTAGTTGTTGCAGATGTCTTCTGAGGTACATACTAAATAGGGCATTGTATTCTATAATGGGTCTAATGAGGGATGAGTACAGAGGGACAATGACCTCCTTTTTTCTGGATGAAAAGCCCTTAGTGATGAGGTGTGCCACATAGAAGGATTTTTTAAATGTTGTGGCTATGTGGTTATCAAAGGTGAGATCACTGTCCACCTGTGTCCCTAGGTCTCATCACACCTCCGGTGTTTAGTGTACTGCCACCTATGTGGTAGTTCACAGATAAGTGGTTTTCCCCAAAGGGGACAACTGTACATTTTTTTAGCATTTAGCTTGAGCCCATGGCTCTGGCACCATGCATCTGTTTCAGTAAGGCCCTTTTGCAGTATATCCACATCATGTGGGGATTTAATAATGGCTCCCAGTTTGCAGTCATCTGCGAACTTTGTAAGCCAGAGTCCCTTAGTGTTGGACTGTACTTCAGAGAAGTAGATGCCAAACAAGAGTGATCCAAGGACAGAACCTTGTGGTACACCACTTGTCTGGAGCTGGATTTGGAGTCGACTACTTTTACAGTGTATGTTCTGTCAGTAAACCAGTTTGCAACCCATCGAGTGATGTTGGGATTAATACCCAGCTTAGTAAGTTTATCTATGATTGCAGAGTGGGAGATAGTGTCGAAAACTTTGGCGAGGTCCAAGTAGGCTGTGTGAACCACCTTACCCTCGTCCATGACTCTGGAGACTGATTTGAAGAAGTCAATCAGGTTCAGGAGGCAAGATCGGCCCTTCATGAACCCAAACTGGATGGGATTCCAGTGTTTGAAGGTTGCCAGTGTCTTTGTTTATAAGTTCCATGATAATACGTTCCATGGCCTTGCAGATCAGGCTCGTTAGACTGATGGGACGGTAGTTCCTGGGATCCAAAGTGGATCCCCCCTTGTGGAATGGGATGACTGTAGCTGTGCACTACTCTGTGGGCACGAAGCCTGAGGTGAGGCTATGATTAAACATGACACATAGGTGAGGTGCCAGTTCATTTTGTAGTTCATGCAGTACACAGCCCAGGATGTCATCTGGTACCATGGATGCTGTATTCTTGGCTTTGGAGAGTGCATTTTTCCTCTGAGTGGCTGTGATTACCAGAATTTGGCATTCTTTTGGTACTGAGATGTGCCCTTTAGGGGGTGAGAGGGGGTGAAGTTGCCACTGAATGTATCTGCCAGGATATTGGCAATATCCTTCGGATCAGTATATCTAGTGCCATTATGCTGTAGCCCAGAGCAGATCTGAGTATTGCCATTTAGATTCTTGACATAGCTATAGAATGCCTTGTGGTTGTCTTTGGAATCTTTGGTTGATTTTATGAGGGATCTCATCTTTCTACTGAGGCTGGAAAGGAAGTCTTTTGAATCCTGGGTTCTTCCTTTTTTCTGCCTCAGTTTCTTCCTTCTGTTGTACAGCTTGTTTATGGCAGGGGACCACCAGACTGGCTTCTTTTTTTTTTTTTTTTTTTTTTTTAGAGGACAGTGTCTTGGTTCTGTTTGGGATGGCTTGGTCCATTCCTGAGTGAATGTGCTCGTACAGCACCTTAGTATAGGATTCAGCTGTTGAACTTCCAGTTCCCATCTGTATGGGTGTCATGAAGTTTGTTACTTCTGACTTGAGAAGCATGAAGTTGGCTTTGGAGAAGTTTTTTACGGAGGTTGGGGTGGGATGTGGATGTCAAAGATGATTAGCTTATGGTCTGATCTGACCAACGAGGGGGTGACCACTGGTGTGGAGCGTCGATCTCCCATGTTGGTAAATGACCAGGTCTAGAATATTGGTACCCCTGGTGGGACTATGAATTAGTTGCTCTAGGGCATTGGAATTTATGAATTCCAAGAACCATTGAGCAAAGGTTTTGGTACAGGAGTAGTTTTCCCAGTTAATGGCAGGGTAGTTGAAATCACCCAGTATTAGGGTGTTTGGTTGTATCTTAATATTTTCCAGTGTAGTTAGAAAGGTGTAGTGAGAATCTTGGGTTATGGTGGAGGATCTGTAGCAAGCTGCAATTTGTATTGCAGTCTTACGTAGTGTTAGTTGCACCTGGAGAATTTCAGATGCATTGTGCTGGGCAACCAGCCTGGAGGTGTGAATATCTTTGGTGAATATGGATACTCCTCCACCTTTAGTGTTTCGGTCCTGGTTTGGTGGACGAAAAGTGTGGTATGAGTTGTAGCCTGGTATTGCAGGGGTGCTCTCTGGAGCTTTGAACCAGGTCTCAGTTACTGCACAGATATCGATGTTCTCCATTTTTAGGAGAGCCTCGAGAGAGTGCATCTTGAGGTTTAGACTTCTAGCACTGAGAAGCATTACCTTCAGATTTTGCTTGCTTGTACCCGTTATGATGGTAGTGTTGTCCTTTGAACCTTGTCTAAAAAAGGTACTATAGGGGTGGCAAGAGCCTTAGCCAGTAACCTGAATCCCAGGGGTGACCATACCATTTCTTGCAAAACATCGTGGTTTGTCGATCATGTCATCCCAGGCAGACAGATACTGGATCCCCTTTAAATGATACCAGAAGATTAGCCAGTTATTGAAGTCAGTCATTTTGTCCTTATACTGTGGTATCATTCTGGGTGATGGCAGGATGCCACTCTAGGGTCATACCTGCCTGGGCTACATGATCTGTGAGCTCTTCCATGTCTCTCTTCATGTAGTCCAGGGAGGTACATCTCAAGTCATTCACTCCAACATGGACAATGACAGAGTCATATTTGTACCTGTTGTGGAGTGACTTGAGTGCATCCATTATATGGTGGATCCTGGCACCCGACAGGCAACTAACTGTAATTTTCTCCTTGTTCAGCCTGGTGAGTGGGACATCAGTGTGCCTGACTATAGAGTCACCTATGACTAAAGTGTTGGTTTCGTTGTCTTGCCTTAAGGGGTTGCTGTTGGGTGGCACACTGGTGTTGTGACCTATGTGACACTTTGATTGTGTTTAGGGATGGTATTTGTTTGTGTTTCAGCTTCGGAGGTCCTTGTTGCTTGGGCATGTTAATGTTAAGAGCCTCCGCATATGTGGGTTTTGTGTTGCTATGTGTGGGTTTTGGTGGTGTTGGTTTTGAAGGACTCTGTGTTGTTTGAGGTGTTGTGTGGGTGTTAACCTTCTCCTCTTGACTGTCTAGCACAATCTTGGCTGGAGAGAGCTGGTTGTAGTGTTTGGTGGTAGGATGAGAGGGTTGTCTGTGTACATGAGGCAATTGCTGCATTGCCCCAGTATGCCCAGATTCACCAGGTAGACAGGAGAAATCACCAGAAGCTGACCCTTGGACATGCCTGGTTAGGTGCTTTCCTTGTGTAGTACAAGAGCTGTTTTCCCTTACTTTTTGGCAAGGTACATGCAATAGTAGGCTGTCTAGTGCCTACGACTATTTTCTCCTTATTACCAAGGAGAGGTGAGTGCTTGTAACAAATTAAGGCTTCCTAGTGCTTTTTACCAAGTTTTAGAGCAAGTGCTAGTCACAGCTATACAGATTTTAGTGCTACTGCTGATAAACTAGCTAGTTCTAAGGGATAATTCAAAGAGCAGACTTTCTGGCACCGGGAATAGTTTAATCTTAGCCCCGAGGTGCTGCACGGTGCGCAAATGCAAAGTTGAAAGGGATAGAAATCAGCCCAAACTGGCCAATAAAATTGCAATTTCAGATCTGGAAACCCACTCCTCTGCTGTTAGATAGGCATGCTCCCACTCCCACTGGTAAGCAGTAGGACCTTCCTCTACCACAGCAAGGTCTGTATAGCTCTGAACACTGAAATTAAAGTCCTGAAACCAGCAAAGCCTGGAAACTGGACTATTCTAGTTAGGGAAGGCGGGAAATTAGCCAACAAGATAGAATTTTTTTTTTTTGGTTAAATCAGGCTAAACAATGCAGTTATACAGTAAATAAGCACAGAAAGGCTAATGTACTTGAGTGTATAGCCTAGAACAGTAAACTCAATTAAAACTTTGCAAAATTAGAAATTTGAAAATTTAAACTTTTAATTAATGCAAGGCGTGAGTGCGTGCATGTGTGTGCCTTCCGTGGAAGGTTGGGCACCGGGCTGGCAAATCAACACCGTAATACTCCACTGCCAATCATGAGCGGACAGGTGATCCACAGTGGCGACCCCTAACCGGGAAAAGCCGAAAGAAGAAGAAGAAGAAGAAGTGCAGCATTTCCATTAAATCTGGGTCAGAGATTCCTCTATATGCAAGGCACAGGTCACCTCTAAGCAGTCTGTATGACACAGAGTAAAGTGACAATAATTTCAGTCTGTCCACATAAGACAGATCTTGAAGACCCTAAATTTCCTTTGTAAGGAACTTTGGGGTCTGTCCAATTGCTGCAGGTGTTTGGAAAAGAGCATACCAAAGGGAGCATTGTACTCTACTGTTGACCTGTTGAGAGAAGAGTACAGGGGTTATAATCTCTCTTTTCTGAAGACAATGCCCTTACTTATGAGCTGAACAATATAAAATGCCCTTCTTACCACTGTGGAGAAATGGTGATTGAAGTTAAGGTGTTGCCAACCTGTCTGCCCAGATCTCTCACCACTGACTGTGTGCTTAGGGTATTGCTATTGATGTGGTAGTTTGTGGGAACATCACCTTTGCCAAAGGGGAAGATGATGCATTTTTTTGCATTAAGTTTAAGACCGTGACTTTGGCACCAGTCATTAATCTGCGTAAGACCTTCTTGAAGGATGTTGACATCACTAGAGGTTTCATTGATCCCTCCCAGTTTGCAGTCATCAGCAAACCTTATCAGCCACAGTCCTGTAGTTTTAGCCTGTACTTCTAAGAAGTAGATTCTGAACAATAAGGGTCCCAGAACTGATCGCTCTGGAACCCCACTGGTTACGGTTCTGCTGGGGGAGGTGGAGTTCTCTATTTTGACCACGTGAGTTCGATTAGTGAGCCATTTTTCAACTCACCTGGCAATATATGGGATGATACCAAGCTGGTCGAGTTCATCAATGATGCTTGAGTTGGGGGATTGTGTCAAAGGCTTTGACTAAGTCTAGGTAGGCCGTATTCACAGATGTGCCCTTGTTTAGGGCTTTGGTGATTGTCTCAAAGAAGTCCACCAAGTTTAACAGGCATGATCTCCCCTTGACAAAACCAAACTTGGTGGGGTCAAGCATTTGGAGATTTCCTATATCTTTATTAATAAGGTCCATGATGATTTATACCATGGCCTTGCAGATAAGGCTGCCATTGGGTCTGAAGTTCCCAGGGTGCATGGATGCACCCTCTTTGGGCAAAGGGATGACGGTAGCTGTTTTCCATTCCATTTCTCTGAGACGAAGCCAGTGCTTAGGTTGTGATTGAAAAGTGTGCTCGATGGTGATGCAAATTCATGTTTTAACACATGTAGAACACAGCCCGGAATGTTGTCTGGTGCCATAAAGGCTGTGTTTTTGGCCTTGGCGAGGGCATTTAAGACCTGCTCCTTAGAGATACTAGGTGGACAAAAGGTGTGTTAGATGCTTTGGAATATGAGTGGTGGGGACAGGGGAGTTAAGTTTTCACTGAACCTGTCAACCAGCAGTTTGCTGTATCCACAGGTTCTATGTATGAAGTACCATTAACTGTGAGTTCAATGCAAATCTGGGCCTTACCTTTGATGTTACAGTTGTAACTAAAAAATGCTTTGTGGTTATCCTTAGTTAGGGAAGGAAATCTGGATTCATAGCATTGGAGGACTTCACTAGGAGTCTTATTTGCTTGTTTAAGTTAATTGACTCAAGGAGAGTCAAGTAGGTTGAGTGGATGTCCTGATTCATGGAGGGGGTCCTGTAGCTGGCAATGACCTTAAGAGGAGTCTTACAGTCAGTTCCACCTGAAGGGAATCGTGCTGTTTAACCACTCTAGAGGTATATTTATCTTTAATGAATATTGACATACCACCTCCTTTAGTTCTCACGGCTTCAATTTGTGGTCTGAATGTATGGAAAGAAATGTAACCTGATATAGCTGTGTGCTCTCCATAGCCTTTAAATCAGGTCTCAGTGACTGCACAAATGTCAGCATCTTTCAGGGTGAGGACTGCTTCCATTGAGTGCAGTTTCTGGTTTGGACTCTTACCGTTTAACAGCATGACCTTGAGGTTGTTTTTAGGGAGTATTTTTATATTGGGAATTTTGTTCTTGTGACATTGCCAGTAACCAAAATCCCAGGGGTGACAGATGAAGACCATCTCTGGGAAAGCATCGAGGTCTGTCGACCATATCATCCCAGGCTGACAGAAACAGGATGTCCTTTGAATGACCCCAGAAAGACAATTGTTGAAGTCAGTCATTTTTTGTTTGTATTGAGGTATCATCCTAGGCGAAAGTAAAATGCTGCTTAAGGCTAGGGACATACCTGATTCAGACACATAATCCAAGAGCTCAGTCATGTCTCTCTTCATATAGTCCAGGGAGGTACATGTCAAGTTGTTCACACGAACATGGACTGTGACAGAGACATAACAGTGCCTGCTGTTGAGAGACTTGAGTGCATGCATGATGTGGCAGATCCTGGCACCTGACAGACAGCTGACTGTGACCTTTTCCTTAGCCAACCTTGTGAGAGGGAGATCTGTGTGTCTCACAACTGAGTCGCCTATGACTAAGATGTTTGTTTTTGTGTTATGCCTTAGGGGCTTGACTGGTGAGACACTGGTGTGTGATATATTATATGTACTGTGTTCTGCAGAGGATGTATTATGTGAATCGTGCTTGTGTTTGGCAGGTCTCCAATGTTTAGGTAAGCTTCTTGTAAGGACCTCTGCATATATAGGGTTATGCATTGTTGGTTTGGTATGTATAAGAGATGAGGTGCATACTGACAACCTTCTAATGGACTGACTGGTGAGCAAGAGAGCCTGGAATCTAGCTTCTTGATTTAGATGCATCTCTCACATAATGAATTTGTGTAGACTAGAAGAAGTAGATTGTCAGTGCATATGAGGCAATTGCTACATTGCCTCAGAATGCCCATGTTGACCAGACTGGTTTGAGAAACTGCGAGAAATTGTCTATCCACAATGCCAGGTAAGTTGATGTGGTCAGAAAACAGGGAGAGGACAGTAGAAGTGGACAACAAATACAAAGGGAAGTAGGATCTTTGTTGGTACCTCAGAAGGGATCACCTGTCAGTGAGGGACAATCACGAGAACTCACCCATAGTATACCAGCAGAGTACTAAGGGAAAATTAGCATTTAAAAGTATTTGCATCTCTAACTACCAGTAGTGCCCACCAGTGGACGGTAGTGCATGATGCAGAAATGCAGTGCTGTGTAGCAAATGATCAAGAACTGATGTAAACAAATTAGCCATTAAGAAAGCTCAAAACTGAGCCCTGTTCCAGCAGCCTTCAGTCAGATGAGTTCTAACTGCACACTCCTGTCAGTAGGGTAAAGGGAAATCCTCTCCCAACAAAAGATGGCCTGGTTTAGTGTTCAAGTTATACAAACAGAACTAGATTCAGCAGGTCTGAATCTTGTCTATGCTTTGTAAGATTAGATATGAAGGTACTTTACTGTAGTTAGCTGGAAACACTGTATTCCATGAGACTGAGAAATGAAAGTTTTAATTACCCAAGCTCGTGCTTTAGTAGGTGTCAGTCTCTCCCTTATGAACCAAGTCTTGTGCACTGTTCATCATGAATTCTGCAAACACTGTAGTTCATTTAATATGGTTTATTAAAGAAATTCGTAGGTTCATAGGTATGTACTAGGCTAATGGCCCTGGAGCCTTTACAAGCCTAGCCAATAGGATTACCCTCGCATCATGCCAGCCAACCTTAGTTCCCAGTGCCTCTGTCCAGAGGAGCCACTGGACTGAACCCTGGGGTGAATTTTCTATTTCCCATCCACTCATCAAGATTTCTCTTGAAGAGAGCCAGGGAGGTGCTCTGTTTGACATGTATGGGAAGTCTATTCCATAGCATGGGCCATCTCTGGGTTATGAATCTCTCCCTCTAGCACGTTCCGTTGATTGCGGCAATGGGGTTAAGGTCTCTGGACTATGTGGTGCGGAGAGATTGAGATTTCTTTAGATGTAGCATTTCTAACAGAGCTGGGTCAGACATGGTTTTGTAAGTCAAGCAGTGATCGCCTCTACGTAGGTGATATGAGACAGAGAATAGTTAGTTTTTTGCATCTGTCCATATAGGACAAGTGTTTAAGGCTTAGATACTCTTTGTGAGGTACTTTTGCAGCCTCTCCTGTTGTTACAGGTGTCTAGTGAGGTACATGCCAAATGGGGCATTGTACTCGATGACTGGCCTAATGAGGGAAGAGCAGAGGGAGACAATGACCTCTTTCTTCCTGGATGCAAAACCCTTAGTAATGAGACGTGCCACATAGAAGGACTTTCTGACCACAGTGGCAATGTGGTGGTCAAAAAAGAGGTTGCTGTCAACCTGTGTTTCCAGATCTCTTATGACGCCTTCTGTGTTCAGTGGACTGCCATCGATGTGGTAATTCATGGGAACTGTTTTTTTCCCAAAGGGGATGACACATTTTTTGGCATTGAGCTTAATGCCATGGTTCTGACACCAGTCGTTGGTCTCAGTGAGGCCTTTCTGTAGGATGTCAACATCACTTGGCGAGTTAATAATGGCTCCCAACTTGCAATTGTCTGCGCACTTTGTCAGGCAGAGTCCCTTCGAGTTGGCCTGGACTTCTGAGAAGTAGATACCTAACGGGAGAGGACCTAGGACCGATCCCTGTGGGACTCCATTCATGACTGGTCGGCGGTCTGACTTGGAGTCCGCTACTCTCACACTGTGGGTTCTGTCTGTAAGCCAGTGTGCAACCCACCTAGTGATATAGGGGTTGATGCGTAGCTTAGTGAGTTTTTCTACAATTCCTGGGTGGGGAATGGTATCAAAGGCCTTGGCCAGATCAAGGTAGGCTGTATGAACCACCTTGCCTTCATCCACAGCTCTGGTGACTTAACTCAAAGAAGTCGACCAAGTTGAGCGGTCATAATCTAACCTTCACAAAACCAAACTGTGTGGGATCCAGAGTTTGGAGATTCCCTATATCCTTGTTTATTAGGTCCATGATGATGTGTTCCATAGCTTTGCATATCAGACTTGTCAGGCTAATGGGGCGATAGTTCCCAGGGTCTGTAGTCACTCCTCCTTTGTGGAGAGGGATGACTATAGCAGTGCGCCATTCAGTAGGGACAAAGCCTGAGGTAAGGCTGTGATTGAACAGGACACACAGGTAAGGTGCCAGTTCATTCTGTAGTTCATGTAGAACACAGCCAGGGATATTGTCAAGTCCCACAGAAGCTGTATTCTTGGCCTTGGACAGTGTTGTTTTAACCTGTGCAGCAGTAATACTGGGTGCTTGGCAATCTACTGGCATTGTGATTGGTCTTTTGAGTGGGGGGGGGGTAAAGTTGCCACTGAATCTGTTGGCCAGTATATTGGCAATATCTGTTGGCTCAATATAGGAGGTACCATTGTGCAGTAGCTCAGAGCAAATCTGGGTATTACCATGGAGATTCTTTACATAACTATAGGAGGCCTTGTGGTTGTGTTTACTATCTGCTGCAATTCTGTTTTTATAGCTAGCTTTAGAGGATTTGATGAGGAATCTCAACTGTTTGTTGAGGCTGATAAGGGAATTTTTCTAGTATTGGGATTTCATCTTATTCCACATCAGATTCCTCCTTCTGTTGTAGAGTTTGTTTATGTCAGGGGACCACCAGATTGGTTTTCTTTTTTTTGGAGGAGAGCGTCTTGGTTCTATTGGGTAAGAGAGCATCTTGGTTCTATTGGGTAAGGCAAAGTCCATGCATTTGTGTACGTGTTCATACAGTGTATTGGTGTATGATTCGGTGGTCATGCAACTATTCTCCATTTGCATGGGTGCCATGAAGTTAGCCACCTCTGTTTTTAGGAGCCCAAATGTTCACAATATCTGAAATACTGTCTCCATTAACAATTCTGATAACTAATTCAAGTTGCTGTACATCATTCTGATTGTCCTAAACAACGTAAACTGACATAGTCCGTAGATCACCTGTTTTCTGTACTCATGCTCAAGCATTAGACATCTTCTCTGAAGTAACGGGTCGAATGAACTTACTAACCTTAACTGCCTGCTATCCTGCACACAGCATATTATATTTTCCTTTTCAGTAATTTTCCTCTATTGACTGTATCCACCTCCTAATCCTTGATCCTTAGACCATGTCTTGTTTTTAGCTTAACTTATCTGTTGATTGTTTCCTTGAGAAAAGAACGTAACAAGTACTCTCTGCAGTCTTCCCTTGATAAACTGTTATTTCAGCAAGGTCAACATTCAGTGGAAGATTCTTTGTTTCTGCTTTCTAAAATTAATGTATAAATAAAACACCATTTCCTAGCCAGCAAGGTCAGTGAAAGATTCTTTGTTTCTGCTTTCTAAAATGTATGCATAAATGAAACACCATTTCTAGCGTATTTTATTCTTTAGCCTGTCTGTAAAACAAAAAACCCTGATCTAACATGCCACAGCAAACAAAGTGCAACAATTTCAGAACAAAAACAAAAAAGGTTCAAATAAGTAGTGATATGGTAAAAATGCAGTTCAAAAATGCAATATACATTGAAAAATTCAATATTTTATATGCTGTAGTAATTATTCCTTTTTTAATGGCAACTTCTATTCTAGATTCTACTAAAAACTCTAGCAGTGCTGGTCTTTCATTTAGGACCCCCATATTTCTTTCTCTTTCCACATACTATATCAATCCGTGATAAGGAAGATCGTCTCTGACCTGCAGTCCAAATAAATTCTTGGCATCTTCTCATTCAGTCATCTTTCCCTCTCTAGTTATTTGCTCCCAATACCTTGGTTCCTTTGCCAGTTTCCTCCAATAAATTCCAGTCCCCTCTTACCTTTCGTCTATATCCCTAATTTCAGTCATCCCTATAGGCAAAATCTCCTTTGTCCATTCCCATGTTGGCTTAGTTCTTAAGATACTTTCTGCTACTTTATAGATATAATAATCTGTATGATTATTATTATCCTTAAAGGCCTACATCCAAAATCTCAGTCTCTCCTTATTTCTTGAGCTTCCCCCAGTTTCATCATCCCTTTCCCCTTTAAATTATAGTTTTTTGCTTGTGCTATGTATAGGAACCTTAACTTTGTATCTCTGCAATACACCTTCAAATCTTTAATCCCAATCCATCCCATTCTACTGGAAAATATGGATATTGCTGAACCAGTTCATATGTAGGTACATAATTTACCACTATTGCCTTTGTTTTAGCTTCATTAATTTTGTATCCTGAAAAGATCTGAAACTGTCTCAGTATGTTCCACCACACAGTAATGTCTCTTTCTGGTTTTGTCAGGTATAAAATAATATCATCTGCAAAAAGAGCCAGCTTTTCATGAGTACAATACTTATTATGTCCTTGAATATCTCAGTTCCTTATTTTCTTTGCCAGTGGTTCTAAATATAATGCAAATAACAAAGGGGAAAGAGGACACCCCTGCCTGGTTCCTCTGCTCATGCAGAACGTATCAGAGAGGACCCCACTCACTTCAATTTTCACCTCTGATCCCTCTTGTATCCTCCTAATCAACCTGATATTTTTTCAGGAAATGCATATGTTTCAATTGCCCTGCTCATAAAGTCCCAGCTTACTCTTTTAAGTGTTTTCTCTTCATCAAGACTCACCAACAACAATGGTATTTTCTTACATTCTGCTTCCTTCTGGATCATCACTGTTCTGTTAATGTTGTCAAATGTTTGCCTCCCCTCCACAAAACCTCATCAATCCATGTCTATCAATTTCGGCTTTACTTTTGCCATTCTTTTAGCCATTCTAGACATGAACACTTTATGACCATGGTTTAGTATTGAAATGGACCGGTATGAAGCTGGATCTGATGGATCTTTACCCTCATTAGGTATTACAGCTACCACTGCTTTCTTCCAGAATGTTGGTACTGCTCCTCCTCTTAAACTGCTGTTAAAGAAAACCTTCTAAATATTTATAATTTTTTTTCCCTCCTAGCTTCCAAACTTCCACAGGAATCCCCTCTATTCCTGGGTACTTTCCTGTAGATTGGTTATACATCATGATTTTGTCTCATCCCCTCCTATCCTAACCGTTAGTAATTGAGCCTCATCTACTTCTATCCTTGGCATATTTAATTCTTCCATAAACTTTTCCATTTGTATCTTTTCTTGATTTCCATATTTCTCTGCTTTATACACACTTTCATAAAATTTCCGAAATAAACACTCCAGTAACCCTCAAAAGTTCTGGCATGCAATAAACTCCCTACTAAAACCTCGACACCAGCTCCCACCTCCACCTCTACAAAAACAGATAGCGATATAGCCTCCCACTTTAATCACCACTCACTATCAACTCAACTTTCCAAAAATAGCTACTCATCCATACCAACAACTCTTAACAACTCAGCTCCCTTTACATTCTCTCCTGTCCCAACCTCAACAATAAAAAAAATACCACGTAAAACTTAAACCAACTACTCTTGCAACAGATGGTATACTTGCTCATTTCCTAAAAATGGCTGCAGACTCTTTATCCTACTCAGTCTCAATCTTAATCAGTCGCTCCATACAGGAATCCCACATCCCTCAACTATGGAAAATCTCTTACATTATTCCCCTTCATAAGGGTGGGAATTCCTATGATTTCTCTAACTATCACCCCATAGCCATTCTGTCTCCTTTATCAAAGATACTTGAGAAATGCATACACTCTCAGGTCATGCATTTCCTAGACTCTAACAATCTATTCTCCTCTACACAATATGGTTTTTGACCACACCACAGCACAACTTCAGCCGTTCTCTCTTTCACAAACCTGGTTAACCAACATAAAAATTTGTATCTGCTATATTTCTGGACCTCTCCAAAGCATTTGACATGGTTTCCCACTCCATTCTAATAGATACTCTTACCTCTCTATCCTTTGCCCCTAACACTTTGGCATGGTTTGAAAACTATCAGACTGACAACAAGCTGTCCAGTGGCAAGGAGTTGTATCATCTTTACTCCCAACTACCATTGGTGTACCTCAAGTTTCCATACTCGGTCCACTCCTCTTTTCTGCCTTTACCAATAATCTACATACCTCTTCCCTACAGGCTTTACTCATACAGTATGCAGATGATTCCACCCTGATCTGCTCCGCCCAAAATCTCACCACCCTACAGCATCTTGCCCAGGAATCTTTTACCTCAGTAGAACGGTGGATCACAGATATTCAACTTATCTTAAACCCCAACTACTTCTGTGTACCCCAAACAAATCAAAAACCACTCCATTCTCCTTCTCTATCTCCTCCAGTAATGGCACTGTCATTTTACCCTCTCTCCATACCAAGCTGCTTGGCGTCGAAATAGATAACCTACACTTTGACATCCATATTTCTCAAACTATTAAAAAGGTACCCAAAAAATGAGTCCCTATACAGACAAAAAGTCTTTCTATCAGATCAAGCTTGGGTCACCCTAGCTCAAACCCACCTTCTTTCCACACTCATGTATGCAGCACCTATTCTCACCTATGTAAGAAAATCTGACTGGAGAAACTTGAGTCGTGTTATAACAGAATTGCCAAGTTTGCAAAAAATTCCCTCTTTAGAACACACCATTGTATACCTGTTAGGCAACTTCAGTGGCTTGAGCTCCCACAGTTATTAACCTACCACCAACTAGTCATAGCTTATAACAGCCTAAAATATCCTGAAAAAAAACTCCAGCCCTTAGGGAACTACTGACTGACTACATTCCAAATCGACCACTCCGCTCCGCCAGCAAACACTCCTCTCTATCTCCACAGCTAACAACACAGCAGGTAAAGCTCTATTTTCTCACAGTATAGCAAAAAGTTGGAATAATCTCCCTCCCTTGGTGACTTCTGCACCTAATACCAAACAATTCAAAAACTCCCTTAAGGCTCATCTTATTAGCTCTTGGCTATATCCATGTGTTACTTAATCCTAGTGTATGCTACCACCATCTTTCTCTCTTTTCTCCAATTATTAGACCCTCTGTAAAAATGGAAGTAGCAAATGGTATCCCTTGACATTTGGAAATGTTGTGATCTCTGTATATTTTGTTGACTAACTTATTGTTCACTTGTATATACTGCTGATATGATCTTTCTTTGCTTACTGTTCTATTATGCACAAAATACTGCTCAATAACAAAGTCTTTACTTTACATTATGTATTATTATCATTGTCTGTTGTATTAATTAAGTGGAGCTTTTCTCCCCGGGCCTCCGCTGTAAATGGACCTCATCCAGTCGGACCATCCCAGTTAACAAATGTAAAATAAAATAAATAAATAAAAATAAATAAATATACCAAGGGCATCCATGGATGTGAAATATCTGACCTTGTACAGTGTCTCTTAAAGATACCTAAGATGAGATCTTATTCTAGTATATAGGGATTTAGAGACAACTACCTCTGGAAATGTTTGGGGTTATCGAAAAGTACTAGAGAGTCTTCAGACAACCTATGTAGAAGATTCTGTAGGAATGAGAATTGTACTAACTGGTTCTCTGACAGAGTAGCAGGTGCATGGAACAGACTACCAAATTACATTAAAGCAAGTACAAGTTTAGATATTTTTAAGAACAGCCTGGACACTTATGGCAACAAGTGTTTTGGTATATTAGCAAGCTAGAAGGGCATTAATGCCCGTGCTTAAAATATTTGTTTGTATGTATGTAGACAATTTAGGATTATTGCTTGGAAATGTTCGCGTATGTATTTTTATATCCCAAGTAGACTCCAGAGAATTTTTTCCTCAGGTAGACAGCAAACATTGGATGTATGAATGGGAAGAAAGAGGTAACTGATAACATATTTTCTGGGAGTGTTAATGAGTTGGCAGAATTTAAAGATTGAGAAAAAACACCGTAGCACTGGATGTAACATAGCAGAGTTTCCAATTTATTGTAAGTGAAGTGCTTTCAAGGGTTCACCTCTTCATCAGACTTATATAAAAATGACTTAAAACAACCACATTAAATAGTATTCCAATTAACATTAATTAAAAACAATTAAATTATTTAAAGCCATACTTAACATTTTTAAAAACATCACAGCATACATAAACTAAAAACTATTGTCTCACCTGTCTCGCTTTCAGGAAAGGTTTAATGAAGACCATATTATTCAAACCAGGAGCTTTATCAGCACGCAGTAACATAATCCATTTTTGTTCAGCCACCTCAGTAATATTCCTCATATCTCCTCTCCTTTTTCTGACTGCAAGTATTTCCATGACCAGAAACTTAAACATGCTCACTACCTTCATTCTTGATGTGCGTAGCCAAAGCACTACTTTCCTTTTTATTTCTTATATCCCTCATATGTTCAAGTATCCTGTCTTTGAACTGTCGATTAGTCATGCCAATATAATATAAAAACATTTGACACAATAACTCAAATATGTTACATTGACTGTTTTACAGTCAGCATAGTGAGAAGGCTCTATTCTGAAGCCTAGCTTAGGGTGTACAAAGTTAGTACCTGTGTGTATATATGCACAGGTAGTACAACTCCTGCATGTATATGTACCTACTCTGTCTGATCTAAGAGTAGTCCTATTTAAACTAGATTTATAACAAAGATGGTTCTTTAGGGTCTTATTATTTCGAAAGCTAAACTTAGGTTTGTCTCCTACTATCTCCTTCAACCCATCCAAAGTAGAGAGTATATTCCAGTTCTTATTGATGACATTGCAGATCATATAAAATTTAAAGATTCCCTGCAGACTACTCTATCAGAGATACTGGGTGAGCAAATTTGTCTGTCTAGGAAAATTATTTTTCTGAGCTATGATAGAGAATTAGAATTGCCTAGACATAGTAAGGCCTTGCTGAGTCAAATTATGGTGGCTGCTTAAAAAGGAATTAGTAGAAAATGAAAATCCAAGTCTAAACCAAGTGTACTAGAAGTGAATATAGTAACAGAGATAAAACAACTGGAAGTGGGATATTTAAAAAAGTATAGGAGCAAATTACATAGGAAAAATGGGAATTGTGGGAACAATACATATAGGGGAGGGATGAGGTTTAAAAGAAGGCAGGATCTGAATGAGCTATATAATGTTTGACAATGATTGGATAGATTGTAAATTATGTGTAATGTTTACCCACTAAAATGATGTCAGTATGGTTTGTGATATATAATGTTTCCAACTAAGATTATGTCAGTGTGGTTTGTTTTCATTTATATAAATGTATTTTTCCTGTGTCATAAGTGATGATTTGATAAAGATGTTTCTTGTTTAAAAAAAGAAAAGAAGTGTCTGGTGTTAAGAACAAGCAGAACTGGAAGACACTGACTCGGTAACCTAAATCTTACTTGATATGAACAGCTCATCACTCATGACAAGCTGTTTTTTGTTTACTTTGGAAGTAGAAGACAGCAAAGCAAGCCTTCTCAAATTTGGTTATGTAATACTGAACTGCAACTGCATCTTGTCTTGCCATGCTGTGATGTTGGGAGTGCCACTGAAATGTTATGCTGCTTCATACAGCTGCTTTGTGGATCTGCATTTAATTGGAACATGTACATCTGTGTGCTTTTTTTGTTTTTAATAAATGTAACTGTCCCTGTCATGTGCTGAGTTGCATGGCCAATCATGTATTCCCGAGGTGAGTGAAATGTCTGATTACTCGGAGGTAATCTCACACTGCCTGAGAGAGTGGCCCATTAGGCTACTTTGCAGACTAGTGCAACATTCCAAACTGCATGAGTACTTTTTCAATAGTACTGTTTTAAAATAATTGTCTTAATTACAGTTTATTGACGGTTAAAGGCCAATTCAAGAACAATGTCTTCTGTTCTCAGGGTGATTCCCCAAAGCTTTAGATGTAACAAAGATGGCAACAGCCCCAAAGCATGAGCTGTGAACAAGGGTCCTTTGGTTCCTGAATGCAATATGCAGTTTAGAAACAAAAACCCTTGTGCCACTTGATGCGTAAATTGCTAGAGCACCCCAAAGATACCTTGCATAGGCATCCCTACAAAAAGGGTCATGCTTTATCGTTGTGCATATCGTGCCTCGCCCTTCACCCTTCCACTACATTTGTAATGTACCCCATCTCCCAAGCACTGTGTACAGGTTATATTACAGGTACTCCCTCCCATCATAGCAACACTGATCTGTGATATGTTCAGCAGCCAGTGCTTTGCATAGAATGCAAAACATAAAACCTACATTAACTAATACTGGAATATAACTGTACTAATATACAATATAATTTTGAAGGATTATTTTGGATGTACATTGGAATCTCATATTTTACCTTTCCAAACATGTATCATATTATCCATCTATCCATGCTGCCTTAAGTATGCTATTGAGTATATTACTGAGCTACTGTTGGTTCTTCTGAGCGGAGGAACTCTTAACATGCTGTGCTTTACTAATGAGGGTCATTTGCATGAAATGTTATTGCATTACTTCCCTTTTCCTTATAATGACTCTGAGGTAAATGTAGGTGTGAGTCTAGAAGTGGAACATGTTCTACTTACTCTCTGCTGGAACTCATTGCTGCATCTGTCCGTACAGTCAAATGTAATGCTAGAATCTGGATGATACAGTGAGGGGATGTTCTGAATTGTCCCTGATTTTGCCTTTACGTTTTACTCCATCTGGTACACTGTACTTTCTAAATGGTACTTACTAATTTACCTTCTAGCAAGTTTGTTCACTCTCCTGTACTTTCCACACGCATCCTGAAGTCTTTACAAAGGCATTTTCTTAATGGTTTGCCATAGGATCTCAGGGAAGAGTGGAGAAGGTAGGGCTATATTTGTGAATAGTTTCTTAACATCTGTACCTCTATCCAACATTAACACAGTTTAGCTTAATGTTTCTCCCTACCTCATTTTCTGATTTCTTCTGTTTCAGCTGTAGACAGTAAAACTAAATATTCATATAGTGATTCACCATCCACCTTCCTGAAAACTTTGCCGATATAGAGTGAGACCAGTCGTCTACAACCAAGAACCACCCCCCAGCAGAAAAGAACATTTAAAGTATGATTAATGTTCAACTCATAATCATAAGCTACTGATGTACTGTGTATTTGATGTATTTAGCTGTAGGGCTACTACAGGGCTCCAGCCCCTTCCACTAAAACTAGATCAATATAATTTTTCTTCTACACAATAATTACATAGCTGTCAATAGCATATCCTGCAGGTAAGCATAAGGGAAATGTATTGCTTAAGCTCCCTGTCTCTAACAGTAACACCTTATACTGGATGGAAAGTTTAACAAAAAAAAAAAAACTTTTGTTACAGCCCCTAAAAAAACAAGTGAGTCACCTAACTTAAAACAAAGTGTAGTAAGACTTTTTACCTCGATATACCAATTGACATAGTACTGTCTGCTGCTATTTTCTTTACCATCAGAAACACTGGCACAAAATATACTTTGCTTGTGGTAGATTAATCTCTGTAATATTGCCTTAATAAGCTCACCTTTTACAGACCTCCAAAATATCCTTCAAAATAATCTCAAACTAATTCTTAGTCACTTCTCAACCCCAGGCAACCCTCTCTCTTCAACCCACCATAACCTTTAAATAGTCAGGTAATATATCAATTCAGTTCAATACCCACTTTGTAAATTCTGTCTTATCACTAACCAAACAAAACTCCACATCACCCCTCACTATTCTACATCTCCCTATCTACAACAAGGTCTCTTTAAGCTTGATAGTGTACCCACCTAAAAAGAAAAATACCTACTAAACATGAAACCAGCCACCTTGTTAGCAGAAGCTGTAACATTCCCAGTCTCCATACTTATCAATAGATCTGTAAAAGAAAAGCACATCCCCAATATCTGGAAAATGTACATCATACCCCTACATAAAGGCCACCACCAACAACCGTAACCTACTCTCTTTGATTCAGCGTGGCTTTTGACCTAATCATAGCATTTGTACTACCCTTTTCAACTTTGCAAATACAATTAATCAACTCCAAACAATGGTAGCTGAGTCTCAACAATCTTCCTAGATATATCTAAAGCATTCAATACTATCATACACCAGACACTTCTTGAGGAACTATCCTTTCCAGGCCTCAATACCCCATAACTAACCTAGTTCCGCAGCTACTTATCCAATGAGAAACAAGCCATGAAATGACAACAGGACTATTGTGATTTCCTCACAGTTACAGTCGATGTCCCTCAGGGATCAGTTCTAGGACCCTTACTTTTCAATATAGAATCCTGGCTAGATAGCTCAAACTTGCTCTTAAATAGGGTTACCACCTGTCCCACTTTGCGAGGGACAAGTCCCTCTTTGGGCAGTTGTGTCCTGACAAAAAATATTAAAAATGGCAAATGTCCTGAGATTGTAGGACATAATTATGTCCTATATTGTATGTAATAGTTACATAACATAGTTATTCTGTATCTAAAATACCTAAATGTTATAAGAAACAGAATAAACAACTAAAATGCTACAAGAATAAGCTATTATGTAGGCAAAAAAGTTAAGTTCTATCCTTTGTACTGACCGTGGGTATGTGTCGGCCTGTAAAATCTGATGTTTGTCCCAAAAATGTCCCACTTTTGCCATTTGAAAAGGTGGCAACCCTATTCTAAAATGCAGAAAAGGCAGAATTGATTATTTTCACTCCTGAAAACTACTCAAGCCAAAAACAATCTTTTCATATCCTATCAGCCAAAACAAAGCAAAAATAGAATGTCATACAGGCAAAACTCCTTGGAATAATGCTTGATGATAATCTCATATGACCAACACCTACTCCTGGCCTTAAAAAAAAAAAAAACTGGAAACTAGCTTCCCGCTACATAGCTAGGAAATATCTCAGTAATAATGCAAGAAAAAAACATAGCGCAAACATAACTTCTTCCATTCCTGATGTGCCTCACCCATCATTATAAATCAAAAGTTAACCATCAGAAGTAAAGTAGAGACGGCCCATAACAAAACTGCAATATATGCAAAAAAAACAAAAAAAAAAAAAAAAACAGCATTGCACAGGTCTTAAAAGCCTTAACTGGCTAGAACTTAAAAACACTTCAGCTACAACCAAGTTACTACAACCCATAAATTAATAAAACTCCACAGAAAAATGCCCATCTCTTAAAAAGATTATTACAACCCTATACCAGTAATTGAGCCCTAAATCCAACAACAAAACTCTTTGTGTCCATCAGAAAATCAAATGACAGTGCAGGAGACTGCTTATACTCTAACCAGGTAGCAAAAATCTGTAACCAAATTACCCCTGAAATAAAGAAGGTAGACACACTGCATGGCTTCAAACATCACTAAAGAAACACTGAGCTAATCGAAGGAAGGACACTGAGCAAACTCGGAGCTATAATATATTTGTTCTTTATTTCTTTGTTATTTATAGCACTTTGTATACTGTGTATTTTTCTAGCTAGTTTCACTGTGTGTGAGGTATTAAGTGGAAATTGCCCACTTTTATTAAGCATCTGTTGGATTGTTTGTTTCTGATAACTTGTTGCAGTTAAACTTTTTTTTCCTAGAGGCTCCTTTAGCTGTTTAAAACTTTCATTTAAAGGCTCACTGCTGCTTTTCAGCTGTGAGAAACATTTCTGCAGTTTGTTTCCCCACCCTCCCTCCCTGTTGGTAGTGGCTTTGTAGTTGCCCGCCCCTAGTATAAATTTGATCTGGGACCCTCCTCCCAGTCTAGTGTCATTACCTCATTCTACCCAGTACAGGGAGAACATTTGAGAAGGCCAATCAACTTAGTTTCTGCTAACTTTTTCTAAGCTTGTTTCCTGCCTTTCCTGTGGGTAGTCTAGCCTGGATATAGATTTGCTGTGTCCAGGACTATTTGTAGGCTTCTAGGGCCAAAGCCTTTCTGTGTTGGAGGGAAGCCTTCTAGCTTAATTTTGTTTCTTAGAACTAACCAGTTTTTTTGTTTCAGCACTTGTTCAGAACTTATTGTAAGCACTAAATAAGTTACAAATTACTACAGTACTCAACTTTCCTCACTGTCTAGAGGAAAACAGTTTCTAGTACTTAACAAATAAGCACCTATGCAGGCATGTCTAAGGGTCAGCCCCCGGTGTTTTCTCCTGTCTACCTGATGAATCTGGGCATCTTGGGGCAATGCAGTAATTGCCTCATGTACACAGACAACCCTCTCCTCCTACCACCCAACACTACAACCTGTGAGAGATGCACTTATATAGCCAAACTGGAAGCAAAGCTCTCTTCACCCAAGACTGGACTAGACAGTCAAGAGGAGAAGGTAAACACTTGCACCACACTACACTCAGCACATAGTCCCTCAAAACCTACACCACCAAAACACACACACAGAAACACAAAACACACACCTACATTTGCGGAGGCTCTCAGTAAAAGCCTGCCCAAGCAACAGGGACCTCCAAAGCAGAAACACAGTCAACCTCCACCTCCCAACACAACCCAAATGACACATAGCCCACAAACTCAGTGTGCCACTCAACCAAAGCCCATAAGGCATAACAACGTACCCAACACTCTAGTCATAGGTGACTCTATAGTCAGGCACACTGATGTTCCACTCGTCAGGCTAAACAAGGAGAAAGTTACTGTCAGCTGCCTGTCGGGTGCCAGGATCTGCCACATAATGCATGCACTCAGGTCACTCCACAACAAGTACAAATATGACTCTGTCATTGTCCATGTTGGTGTGAATGACCTGAGACATACACTGGAAAATATTAGGGTACAACCTAACACCCTAATAATGGGCGATTTCAACTACCCTACCATTAGGAGCTGTCCGATCTTTTAGCCCAGGCAGGTATGACCCTAGCCCTGAGTAAGCATCCTGCCATCACTCAGAATGATACCACAGTACAAGGACAAAATGATTGACTTCAACAATTGTCTAAGCTTCTGGTGTCATTCTAAGGGGATCCAGTATTTGTCTGCCTGGGAAGACATGATCGACAAGCCACGATGCTTTGCCAGAGATGGCCTGCACCTGTCGCCCCTGGGATTCCGGATACTGGCTAAGGCTCTAGCTACCCCTATAGTGCCTTTTTTAGGCAAGGTTCAAATGACAAATTCACCACCCTAACAGGTACAGGCAAGAAGAATCTGAGGGTATTGCTACTCCATGCTAGAAGTCTAAACCTCAAAATGCACTCTCTCGAGGCACTCCTTAAAATGGAGAACATCGACATCTGTGCAGTGACAGACCTAGTTCAAGGCTCCAGAGAGTACCCCTGCATTACCAGGCTATCATTCATACCACACCTTTCGGCCACCTAACCTGGACCGAAACACTAAAGGCGGAGGCGTGTCCATATTCATTAAGGATATCCACACCTCCAGGCTAGTTGCTCAGCATAATGCATCCGAGATTATCCAAGTGCAACTAACTCTGGGCAAGACCGCAATCCAAATTGTAGCTTGCTACAGATCCCCCACCATGCCCCAGGATTCCCACTCCTCATTTCTTTATACACTGGAAAATATTAGGGTGCAACTTAACACCCTAACAATGGGCGATTTCAACTACCCTACCATTAACTGGGAAAACTACTCATGTACTAACTCTTGTGCTCAACGTTTTCTGGAATTCATAAATTCCAATGGCATGGATCAACTTATCCACACCCCCACCAGGGGCAGCAATATCCTAGACCTGGTTATTACCAACATGGGCAACCGGTGCTCCACACCAGAGGTCAATTCCTCGTTGGTCAGATCCGACCATAAGCTAATCACCCTAGACATCCACATCCCTCCCCCACCCCCCATTAGGGAAACCACAGTTAAAAAATTTCTCCAAAGCCAGTTTCACGCTTCTTAAGACAGAAGTGGCAAACTTCACGACACCCATGATGACGGACAATAGAGGTATGACTGCTGAATCCTACACAAATGCACTTTATAAGCACTTACATGAGTGCATGGATCGTGCAATCCTTAACAGAACCAAGATGCTATCCTCCAAAAAAAGGAAGACATTCTGGTGGTCCCCTGCCATAAACAAACTCTACAACAGAAGAAAGAAACTGTTGCAAAAAAAAAGTAAAATCCCATGATTGGAGAAACTCCCTGGTCAGCTTCAGTAAGAAGCTGAGATCCCTCATAAAATCCTCCAAAGCTAGTTATGAAAACAAAATCGCCACTGACTCTAAAGACAACCACAAAGCATTCTATAGCTATGTCAAGAATCTCAATGGCAACACTCAGATCTGCTCTGAGTTACAGCACAATGGCACTAAATATACAGAACCAACGGATATTGCCAACATCCTGTCATCCCCTAAAGGGCCCATCTCTGTAACAGAAGAATGCAAAGTTCCTGTAATCATGGCTGCACAGGTAAAAAATATACTATCTAAAGCCAAGAACACAGCATCCATGGGACCTGATGACATCCCAGGCTGTGTTCTACATGAACTACAGAACGAACTGGCACCTCACCTAAGTACCATGTTCAGTCATAGCCTCACCTCAGGCTATGTGCCCACTGAATGGCGCACAGCGACAGTTATCCCACTCCACAAAGGGGGAGCCACCACAGACCCTGGAAACTACTGCCCCATTAGCCTAACGAGTCTGGTCTGCAAGGCTATGGAGCGTATCATCATGAAACTTATAAACAATGACATTGGTAATCTCCAAACTCAGGACCCCACCCAGTTCGGGTTTGTAAAAGGCAGATCATGTCTCCTAAACCTGATAGACTTCTTTGAAGCAGTCACCAAAGCCGTAAATGAGGGTAAGGTGGTTCACACAGCCTATCTAGATCTCGCCAAGGCTTTTGACACCATCCCCCACTCTGGAATTATAGATAAACTCACTAAACTAGGTATAAATCCCTATGTCACAAGATGGGTTGCCAACTGGCTCACTGACAGAACCCACACTGTGAAAGTAGCAGACTCCAAATCCAGCTTCACACCAGTGACAAGTGGAGTACCACAGGGTTCAGTCCTGGGTCCTCTCCTGTTTGGTATCTACTTCTCTGAAGTACAGGCCAACACAGAAGGTCTTTGGCTAATGAAGTTCACAGATGACTGCAAACTAGGAGCCATAATCAAAACTCCAAAAGATGTGGACATCCCACAAAAGGGCCTTGCTGAGAGATGCCTGGTGTCAAAGCCATGGCCTCAAGCTCAATGCCAAAAAGTGCATTGTCATTCCTTTTGGTAAAAACAAAGTACCCATGAACTACCACATAGGTGGTAGTCTGCTAAACACCGAAAGTGTGATAAGAGACCTTGGGACACAGGTGGACAGTAGTCTCTCCTTTGATAATCACATCGCCACAGTAGTCAGGAAATCCTTCTGTGTGGCACACCTCATCACAAAAGGTTTCTCATCCAGGAAAATAGAGGTCATTGTTCCCCTCTACTCGTCACTCATTAGACCCATTATAGAATACAATGCCCCTTTTGGTATGTACCTCACAAGACATCTACAACAACTGGAAAGGCCACAGAAATACCTCACAAAGAGAATTACCGACCTCAAAGAGATGCCGTATGCAGACCGTCTCAAAAAACTGCAGTTTTACTCCGTTGCATATCGCCTACTCAGAGGCGATCTCTGCCTAACGCACAAAGCTATGTCAAACCCAGAGCTTTTAGACATGCTCCACTTAAAGAAATCCCAATCCCTACGAGCTACATGCTCTAGGGACCTAAACCTCATCACCACAATAAACAGAACATGCTGGAGGGATAGATTCCTGTCCCAGAGACTTCCCATACTCTGGAACAAACTACCTATCTATATCAAACAAAGCTCCTCATTAGCACTGTTCAAGAAAAATCTTAATGATTGGATGGGAGATAGGAAATTCACCCCGGGGATCACTTCTGTGGCTCTGCTCAACAGTGGCACAGGAAAATAATTTTCTTGGGTGGCGAAAGCCAGGGTACCTTTGGCTAGGCTTATATAGGCCCTAGGGCCAATAGCCTAGTACCTACCTATGAACCTGTTGAATAACTGCTTTTGCTTATGCACTACCCTAGGTTAACTACCCCCATATTCAACCTAAACTACACCATCAAATTTACACTCCCTTTCTGTACACTAATCTTACTCGTGTAACTTAATGTCTCGGTCACTAAGAAATCTTACAATATGCAACTGTCATTTACATATTTATTCTACAGACTGCCACTCCATCCTCCACCTATTTTCTCTCCTACAAAACTTCCATTTCCCAGTTAACTACCATTACTTCTATTTTCTATAATACAGGTCTAAACAAGCTCTGTCAGTCTACCTAATGTTTCATATTGCTGCTTCATGTCGTAAGTTCTACCTCCTGCTAAATCCCTTGCAGCCTTTGCTACCCTTCTCTATACTTCCAACTGATAAACACATCACATAATACATCCACTGTCAATCTATTTCATTTTTCTGTAACCAACTACCTCATGAAAAAATGTATTCCCTTAATTTATAGGCTATTGTATGTAATGTAATGTGTTCAAAATGTATTAATTTAATTGTTTTCATGTAAACTCAATGTAATTTACAAAACATCAGTTTTTTTTCTTTAAATGTGCTTGCCTAATATCTGGAACTTTTCTCCTCGGGCTTCCAGTGAAAATGGGATAAACCCCAGTCGGAACTTCCTGGTAAACAAAGAGAAATACATACATTTTTTGAATCCAGCATAGTGCTATTTCTAGATCATAATTTGAGTATATTCAACTTCTTATTGAGAAAGAGTAAAAATTCATCAGTAAATTAGATGCAGTGTAGACAGTATATTTTATTGTTAAAAACATAAATCTTAGCTCAAGCTGTTACCTCAAGTATCAGTGAAATCCAAGCATAATCAAGAGAAGAAGGCCCAAATCAGGGACACTGCCCAACTGTTAAATTAGTTTAAACACATTAAGTACATTTGTAATAAAAAGCAGTTTTCTTTTTAAATAATAAATGTGCAGCTAAAGTGGCACATTGATATATCGAGTAGCATTGTCACCTCACAGCAAGGTGTTTTCCAGATCAAGTCTTGGCTGAGCTGCTTTCTTTGCTGAGTCTGGATGTCTTCCCTGTGCTTGCTTGTTTGAGTTTTATCTTGGTGCTGTAGTTCGTTTCCACCTCTGTGAGTGTTCCACATTACCAGTAGATGTGCATGTAGTGTCAGAGTGAGTGTACATGAGCCCCCCTCTTGTCCAGAACAAGCTTCAATGCCCTGTTCCCACCAGATGCCAGAATATATATGTATTTAAAGAATTTTAAGTACAAATAGTTGGCTTATATGAGTTAGAAAGTAGTAAATTATTGCTGCTTTTTGAAGCAGGATATTTCAGCTTGATTTAGCATAGCTTTTTAGGTTACTGCTACATTTAAAGATCTCTGACTCATAGTGACATCTTGTGTATATATATATATATATATATATATATAGATATATATAGATATATATATATAGAGATATACATATATATATATATATATATATATATATATATATATATAGATATATATATATATATATATATATATATATATATATATATATATATAAATGTGAGTCTGTATGTACATACAAGTTTTTCTTCATCTCTTTGCTCATTGGGTTAGGGGTTGGCCTAATGGTTTTGGTGTTAACCTCACACTCACAAGGTACAGGTTCTGATTCTCATATTTGGAAAAGAAATTGTGTGAGCTTAAAATGGCCCACAAGGGCAGATAGCTCAGTACTTGCCTGTGAACCTATTTAAGGCATTTTGCTGCCATTGGTTTTGTTTGACCTCCAAGTCTGACTCTTTGCTCAGCTTGAATAAGTTGCTTATGCTTATAATGAGGATTGAATTAAGCATGTCAAGATTGACTGTATGATCATCTTTGGCCATGTAATATCCTTGATTTGGCTTATGAGCTCATTTGTACTGTACTGCATAGCTTATCACTCTGCTATCAAGCTGCTAAAGTGACAGTTTGTTGAATTACTATACATTTAGCCAAACTTCAATGATATGGGCAGGCAGTATCTGGGTGCCATAAAGTTAATACCACAGCAGTTTAGACAATGCTTACAATTTAAGTAATGAGCCCAATGTGAAACATTTCTTGCTTGCCCATGCTCTGTCTTCCCCTCCCTGTAATTTATTAATGACACCAAAGCTAAATTTACAGCAGACCTGCCTTCTGTGTTGGAAGACAGAAGTTTATTTAAAACTGATGTGACTAACACCCTGCTATTTCTAATATATTGGCAGTCTTGCAAAGCATGAATTCTGTTTTGGAAATGGAAATACCCCTAAAATTGCTAAAGGAACACGTTAACCAGTAAAATAGAACTTAAAAAGCTTTACTATAAATCCCTAGTGTACTTACCTTATATTTGCAGGCTCTAAGATCTTTGTGTCTGGCTAAGCCATGCTCCACTCGCCCATGCTGCGCTTGGGCTCGCTATGCACCCTTCCCTGCCCCCAATTTCCACCTGCCCATAGTACTGCTAAATTTATAGCCACTTAACCACACCTTCCCTCCAGAACCAATCAGTATTGTACTTCTCATTTTAAACTTAGCCCATCACCTCCCTCCTCCATTTATTATCCTTCCTCCATATCCTGGTGAAAATATAATAAAAAACTATAACTCTGCTACGTACTATGTCACCATCTAATACAGTGTATCTACTTTCTCTGCTATCCCTTATGTTAATTCCATAGCTCCTCTCCACTTATGAAAATCAGTACTACCTAGGAGTTCATTACATCTAACATGGAAGGTCACCCAATAATTAGTCCCATCTCCAACTCCTTAACCACAAAAAACATCAACCTATTAACTCTAGGTACATCAGCTCAAAATCCAAACTATCAAAAACTAAAACTTAATTCTAGATGCTTATTGTTACCTTACATTATAACTTCATAATTGATGGAGACATTCACCCAAACCCTGGCCCAACCACCCTTGATAACTCTACCTCTTACTCTAACAATCCTACCAAAATACTATCCATAAATAGGTCCCCCAATTCCCTCCTGGTCTGCCATCTAAATATTAGAAGCATTAACAATAAGGTACATAATTTGCGTGCCCTATTAGAATATCACTCCCCTGATATACTGTGTCTGAGACCTGGTTAAAGCCATCAACTACAGATAATGAAGGTTTTCCACCTGGCTACAACATACTTAGACTTGACGATGCTACTAGGAAGGGAGATGGGGTATCTGTTCTCTTTGAATCTACACTAAATGTCACTATAGGTCAGTAATGCAGAAATTCTCTGTACCAAATTGCAGATTAACAAAACAAATGTATAAATATTGTCAGCATGTACATTCCCCCAGGGAATAATACCAATACCCTAGAATACATCCTCCACTGGTTAGCTAATACCTATCCCCAAGAAACCATAGTACTAGGAGATTTTAACATATACTGAATCTCCTACTTACCCATGTAAACCTATATGGGTTTACACAGGTTATATCCACCGCAACCAGGATAGGCAAATCTAATCATAAAGAAAGTATATTGGACTGGATACTAATCAATAGTCATCCTCAAATGTATACATCAGGGACCCTCCCTGATGACCTCCGTGATCATTTTTTACCTTTATAGTTAAACACAAAATCAATCATCCCCACCAGCCCACCTACAGAGCAGTTAGAAATAATAAGAGCTTTAATCTTAGCAAGTTTCAAGATGAGCTCAAATCAAGCAATTGGTCGGCCCTAAAATACCTACCCCTGGAGGAAGCTGTTGCTTACTTTAACAACCACCTAATCACAAAAGGGTTTGCATCCAGATTGAAAGAGGTCATTGGGCCCCTCTACACATCACTCATCAGACCCATCATAGAGTACAATGCCTCATTTGGGATGTACCTTACAAGACACCTGCAACAACTGGAAAGACCACAGAAGTACCTCACCAAGAGGATCACTGGCCTCAAGCAGATGCCCTATGCAACTCGACTGAAGAAACTCCAGCTGTACTCGGTTGTATACCGCCTACTCAGAGGTGATGTCTGCCTGACATACAAGGCCATGTCCAACCCAGAATTGATGGACATGCTCCACCTAATGAAAACCATATCCCCTCCAGCCACATGCTCCAGGGATCTAAACCTCACCACAACAATAAATAGGACGTGCTGGAGAGAGAGATTCCTGTCCCAGAGAGTTCCCATGCTCTGGAACAAGATTCCAATCTACATTAGGCAGAGCTCCTCGCTAACCCTCTTCAAGAGAAACCTTGACGAGTGGATGGGAAACAGAAAGTTTACCCCAGGGATCACTTCAGTGGCTCTGCTGGACAAAGGCACAGGGAACTAATCTAAGGGGGTGGCGAAAGCCAACACATTCCTGCTAGGCTTATAAATGCCTTCGGGCAGATAGCCTAGTACTTACCTATGAACCTGTAATAAATTCCTTACCACCCTTAATTCTCATGCTCCTGTTCACTCCATTAGGACCAAAACAAAAACTGCACCATGGCTCTCTAAAGACACCAACTCAAAAATCATACTCAGAAACAAGGCATGGGCCACATGGTGTACCACTAAAGCCCCCTTTACATCAATTTAAATACTGGCAATTTAATAATGAGACAAAAAGATCCATTTTATCAGATAAAAAAAACTTCTACTTACATCTCCAGCAGAGAAATAAAAATAACCCTCAAAAGTTTTGGGCAGGTGTAAACAAACTACTGCATCCAAGACAAACCACCACACCATTTCTCTCAGCCTCTACTGACAAACTACCAGAGGCTGTAGCTAATACCTTCAGTAGTTTCTTCACTGAGACTATCCAGGCCCTAGCTGGCCAGCTACAACAACATCTCTAACATCCAGGGTACCACTCCCAGCACCCAGCATTCCTTTAGCTTCCTGCTGGTCTCTACATCTTGTATTCGTACCCTAATCAAAAAATTAAAACCTACTACCCTATCTGTGGATCATCTCCCTGATGATTATCTGCAAAAAGCTGCAGATGCCATAGCATATCTCATCTCCATTCTAATCAATCGTACCATATCAGAAGCTAAAGTCCCGCCCATCTGGAAAATATCTCATGTCATACCCCTACATAAAGGTGGAAGCTCCACTGCAGTATCTAACTTTAGAGCCATAGCTATCTTGTCACCACTAGCTAAAACTATGGAAAAGTGTATCCATAAACAGCTACTTCACTATCTAATCCAGAACAACCTACTAGCTAACTCTCAGCATGGCTTCTGGCCACATCTTAGTACCACCTCAGTCCTCCTCACCTTCTCCAGTGCTATAAAGTATAACAGGAACAACAACAAATTATCCTCAGCCCTTTTTTTGGACCTCTGAAAGGCTTTCGATGTGGTTAATCACCAACTACTCATCTACACCCTGAAAACAAATTCCTTAGACAAGCACTCTCTCCACTGGTTCTAATCTTATCTGAGTAACAGGCAACAAGCCGTCCTATGTCAGAATAAACTATCCAACCTCCTACCCAACTCTCTAGTGGTCTATACTTGTACCTCTTTTGTTTTCCATTTTTATTAATGACCTCCATGCTGTCATCCCAAAAGCAAACTGCATTCAAAATGCAGACAACTCCACCCTGATATGCTGTGCCACCTCCCAGCCAGATTTGCAGACACTAACTCAGGATACTTTTAACATAGTTGAAGATTGGCTTTTTGACTGCCGTCTGATCTTAAACCCCAACAAAACTGAGCTACTACTTTTCTCCCCCACCCAAAATCCTCAGTATTACCTTTCTCCATTAAGTCTAATAATGGGACCATAATCTCCCCGGATGTCTCTACAGAACTCTTAGGTGTTATCGTAAAGATAACAGTCTTAAATTTGATATGCATGTCAATAAAACTATCAAAACCATTAACAAAAAACTCTGCTCACTATATAGGATTAAACCATTCTTAACCCCACATGCCAGAACTGCCATTGCCCACACTCATCTACTGTCTACCCTTTGCTATGCCTCCCCTCTACTTACCAATTTAAACAAAACTGATCTTAACAAACTCTCTAGCTGCTATAATCACATAGCTAGATTCGCCACTGGCTTGCCCTACAGAACACATCACTGTACAAACCTAAATAATCTTGGTTGGCTAGAACTGCCCAGGCTAATTCAGTACAGTCAACTTATAGTGGCTCATAATGTACTTTACCAACCCGAAAAAACACCTGCAGTTAAAAACATTATGTACCCCTACTGCAACCCCAGACCACTTCGCTCATCTGATAGACAGGTAGTTCAGACTGTCAAATCCAACAACTCAGCCGGTGACTCTGTTTAAAACTTGGAACTCACTGCCTGCTGATAATACTCTAGAGACAACCCTAACTCATTTCAAGAAATGCCTCAAGCAGTATTTCAATTCTCATTGGTTATGTCCTTGCTCCAAGCCTGACTAGATCTTAGTTATATTTGTGTACCAGTACTATTTCACCTGCAACTTCTTTGTGTTGTAATTTGTTAAACTATTTCATAGGTTTGTGAGATGGTATGACTTGTCTCTTCAGAGTCTGAAAACTGTGCTTAATTTGTACTATCTATGTTTTCTTTTGTAACTACCTTTGGAGGTTTTCTCCCCGGGCCTCCTCTAAAAATGGGCATGGTTCCAGTCGGACTATCCCGGTCAACAAATGTAAAATAAATGAAATAAATATTTGATTTAGGTTGATCTAAGGGCCTTTGTTGATTTGTACTACTTAACATCATGAGAAAAGATTGACACATTACTTCTTATAATGAAGATGAAAATGCATAGCTGCAGTTCAAGAACCAGTTGAGGAATATGGTTTATAAAATCTGTACAAACTCTGCCAATTTTTTATTCAAAAATGCCTCAGTTATAATTAAAATTGCATCTGTTATAAGGCAACTATTAGTTTGTGGTAAAATGATTCAGAGCAAACATTTTGAAAATAATTTAAAAGACTTTTGACACTATGTGATTCTCTAAGCTATTTTTGTATTTGTTTATATTTTTATAATTACTTTAACTGTCTATAACCCTTTTTAAATAAATTCCTCCATTTCTTTTTTCAGATCTTTGAGCGTATATTGTTTATATGGTCAATCCGCCATCCAGCAAGTGGATATGTTCAAGGCATAAATGACCTTGTGACTCCCTTCTTTGTTGTCTTTGCTTTTGAATATATAGGTAGGTGTTTGATATAAGCATTATGCTCTTTTTTTGCATGAAATCTTCCTTTCATATACCATAAAGACTATTTTTAAAAATACCGATTTCAGTTACAGGAAGATGAAAACACTGTTTTATAAATATCTATTAAGCATCATTTGTGTTAAACATGGTTTTGAAGAAATTTCGAAATACGTGATAAAGCTGAAATCCTTTACATATATATATATATATATATATATATATATATATATATATCAAAATGCAGACATCACTGACACAAAGAAAGCCTTCTGCTTAGCCACTGTTAGAATTATAGAAGTGAAAGTGTATTTTAAATATCAGTGCGGTATTTTTACCCTGCTTAATTAATTCAGTGAAACCATACTAAACAAAGTTTAATGTATTTCCATGCATATCTTAGAGTTGTGTTATTTCGTGTTTTTCTTTGGCACAAAGGGTAAGAAAGCTAATATGAGTTTGAATAACTTTAAGTAAAGAGTTAGAAATGTAACTAATGCATCATAACATTGATTCAGTACAGATGCCTTATGTTATATATTTTTCCACCTAAATGATCACTGGTGTGGTTTACATGAAACTACATGTTTCATACTATGTTCTATAAAATGTCTGCATTCTGAATCATCTCCACATTTGCAATTTCATCAAAGCGTGCTTTTCTTAGTGTAGTCTTAGTACTTTACCTATAAAGTGTGGTGATCGGGAAGTGTAGTGCACTAAGCATTTAGTGTCAAGTGCCCAGCATGTACTTGTCCAGTCACCGTGAATGCGTAATCAGTATACTCTAATACAAGGTTTTCTAGAGTACTTATGTGCCCATGTGTTTCTTACGCCGCATCTAATAGGAATTAATAAGACTATATGAAAACATTTTTAAATGCTGTACTGATAGGTGGTTAGCAAGTTAGTTGCAGATTATAGTAAGAATACTGTTCCCGAGCTGCAGTTAATAAGTCTCAGTTTGCTGGTTAGTCTTGAATGTTCAGTGAAAAGTCTTCATTCTAGCATTGTGCACCTTGCAGGTAAAAGTCAGAAACTCAGTTTTATTATTCCTAGAATATGTACTATCCCTTTGCCTCCAATGTTTTGCAAGTCTCAACTATTTAAGCTGTTATGCTTTATTGTTTATTACACCATGGACTACCATAATAAGCCAATCAGAAGGCAAATGTAATGGTGGTAATATTGCTTATAATACTTTTAAGAATGACACCCAGCTGCTGAAACAAACAGCAAAGCGGCCACTGAACATGTTCATTAACTAGAATGGTACAACCCAGCAAAAGAAGTGTCAAAATACTTCTCTACCTACCATTTCACAAGACTGAATGGGGGTTTATTTGTCAAGTGGGGAGTAGGGTTAACTAGCTAGAATTTGAATTTAGAAACTATTTTAGCTACCATGACATCAGGAGAAAACCTAACAGAACATTGAAAAACATTATGCAGTTCTTAGATATATTATTATTTCACATAAACACTCAAATATCTGTACGTAGCACTGGGAACTACTTTTTAAGCATGTATACCTCCTCAGACTAAGTAAGACAAGGCACATGGAATACGTTTTGTCCTAAAGAGTAAAATATTAGCAAGAGTTTAATGTTGGGTCTTTCGGCATTTCCCGGTTAGTGGTCTCCACAGCGGAGCTCCGGTCCGCTAATGATTGGCAGGAGATTTTTACGTGCTGAGTTGCCAGCCCTGACGCACAACCTTCAACGAAGGTATGCCCATTCACGCATGTCTCCACACAGAAGACGCTCTAGCTGAGAATCGAACAGGACAACGTCTTACTGTGAGGTGACAACGCTACCGCAGCACCACCACCGCACTATTAGCAAGAGTTTAATAGCATTAACTAATTGTGGGTTTGTGGGGTTTTCAGCTGTTAACCATTTGCATTTCTGATAGACATTGAAGGCTTCCTCTTAGAGGGGTAACTTTAACACTTAAAAGAAATAACAGAAAAAGTGCTGAAAAAATAAGAAGGAAGATCATACTGAACACAATTTCTGGGTTTTCTATGCATTCCACATCATTATATACATATTATTTTCTGAAGTCTTTTAGACAAAAGCATTAATAAACTGTTTTTGAGCGCTAAAGTTCCATTCTTTCCTGTTTTATTTGGTGTTTTTTCTGGTGTTTTCTGTACATTACCAACAAATGGAAATGGACATGAGGTTTTCCCAGATGAAGACAGCCATATGTTAATGGTCTTTCTGCAAAAGGAACTGTCATAGTTTTAGTTAAACTGAGTTTTATGGCATATGAAGGCTGTAGTAGGTGCATTTTCCCTTCAAAGAACAAAAAAGTTTGCTACAGACTAAGTAAGGCAGGAGAAGTTTGAGAGCGTGAAAGACCAACAGGTAAAGCAGCTGAAGTTAGACGAATTCAGGTGATGCTACAACAGTATTAACATACCAGTTATTAATTGACATTTTGCTTAAACATAAACAAATGACATGCTCACCCCAGTTTCTCTATTATTATACTGTAACCTGGCTTGTGGAATGGGATCTGCTCAGTAGAATGGTTGCTTTCGGGAGAAGGATTGAAAGCCTCTCAGTTTACTCGTCTTTCTTGGGAGTATAGGGTCGCTCCCAGTTTTGCATGGATTGAATCCTCAATGAATCTTGGAGCACTGTATTACCCTGATTGTCAGATTTATTTTAAGATGTTTAAAAAAATACAAGATGCAACTGGTGTCCAGAGGATGACTGCTATTGCTATGATATTTAGAAATGTTGTTGGAGGATAGAGAGATTCACCCCCCCCCCAAAAAAAAAAAAAAAAAAAGAGGAGCCTTGAGAGATGGTTGACCACATGGTTCTTTTCTTTCAGATAATGAAGCCTCAGGTGTGTGCATGACTTTTGCTGCTAGTGACATAGTGGGATGAGGACTCTTGACATTTGGTGTACTTTGAGGGAAGAGGGTGTTAATACATAGGAACATGTAAATGAAAGGCAGTGAGAGAGAGAGAGAGAGAGAGAGAAATGTCGCTAACTTTGTCATGGGGTTCAATATACAAATTTTACAGTGAGACAAAAATATATGATTTTTGGGTTCTACTTCAAAACTTTGAAATTTTATAATGTTGAAATTCAAAACATTGAGGCCAAAACATCGAAATCCCAAAACAATGAAAACTCTGAAAATTGAAAGTGTGCTTCATAACATTGAAAACTACAACGCACATGTAAATAACATCCCCTTCACCTGTAACAACACCTAACTAACAAACATGCTTTCTACTACGTTTCTGCAAGCCCCCCTGCACCCCCCATGTGGGGGGTCTACCCACACACTCCCCATAAATTAAATAAACCAACTCCAAGATCGGACTACAGTGGAAAAAAGTTAATTTCCTAACCTCACTGTATTGCAGTCACCATACACTGAGGTTAGGAAATTAACTTTTTTCCACTGTAGTGCAATCTTGGAGTTGGTATATTTAATTTAATTTACGGGGGGGGGGGCAGAGCCGATGCAGTTTTCAATGTTATGAAGCTAAGTTTCAGTGTTCTGAAGTTTCATTGTTTTGGGTTTTCAGTGTTTTGAATTTTCAATGTTATGGTCTCAATGTTGAGAATTCAGTGTTTTAAAGGAGACCCGATTTTTGTTGGTTGTAATAGCAGCAAGGGGAAGAAGATAAGAGAGCAAGAGAGACAGAGATATTAAAAACAAAGTGTTTGTTCAAGATTAGAGGACTGTTAGTGTCATACTACCGCAGTTATTTGGAAGAGGGGTTGAAACGTCTGGTGACCAGTATAGGAGGCATCTACTACATGTCATACTTTTCTTCCTTTACAAGTTACCTGAAAGGAAGTACATTCTAGAATCTAGAGCGCCCATTTCTGTGTTTCCCTAAAAGGTCACAATGACATAGACCCTGTGTTTTCTCTCATACTCTGAATATCACTTAGACTGTGGAATGAGTACCATCATTTAAAGGACTGGAGTCCTGACTGTTCACCAAATATTCCGGGTTTGCTTAGCAGCCTGGATACTGGCGAAGCTACTTTGAGGGAATAGGATTGAGCAGTGAGGTAAAATTACTGATCCTAGGAGGTGGAATCAGTTTAGTTAATACTGTAGAGCTCTGCTTGGGAAAAGGGGAAGATCCAGCACTGTGTTGCAGTGCCGAAGCATGCAAGGGAAGCAAGCTGGGTCATAGAATGCTGACATTCCTGATACAGAAACCTGAACACTTGTAGTAACTTGTCACAGCCAGGTACTGCACTGTGCGTGCTAGCTAACTGGGAAATGATATTGGGGAATAAAAAACTTCCTTAAATCTCTCCAGATGTTGGATAGTGTCTCTGGTTCTCACTTCGTACTCCAAAGTATTTCTATTGCCAGGACTGCAGGAGGAACAAACGGACCATTTGAAGATGTCTTGATGGTTGTGGGTGAATGGGTGAGCAGAGACCAGAATGAATAGTTTAAAAAGAATAGGTGGGATACTTCATCACATATTGTTTTGTACATATCCCATGAACAGTTTGCTGGCTAAAGAGCCATGCATTCAAATGAATTAAGGGGAAGGGACATATGTATTTAGCAGCTATTACTGAATCCATGTTGCAGAAATATTTTATATCCTTTGAGGCAGGGCATTACTATTAATTTTGTTTCATAATATTTAGCCCAGAATCATATCTTCAGTTATTAGCATATAAATATTGTAATTTACTAAATATGTTATGTATCAGTTTTGTTTATATTAGTCATTGTTTACACATTCTATGTGGTATGTTTTTACTGTTTTTAATGTTATTAAAAATATTTTGATCTACTGAGTTTTTTTAATACTCTTACAAGTATGTGTGTATATATATATATATATATATATATATATATATATATATATATATTTTTTTTGATTTACGTCACTTAAGTTCTTAATGCAGTGTCGTTCAGGAAATCATGTACCATTATTATTTGGATGTGATGTTTATGAAATGTAGTGTCACAAGCTTTGAATGCAGCATATTGCTGGTTAGTTTTGATTTCAGTTTTGCTGTTATTTTATACATATCCTGTTTTTGCTGGTTTTCCTTGTTGCATTTCCGTTTTATGGAATTTGTTTTTTTTAATTCATTTTAAAGTTTGGGTTGAATTCCAAAGCCATTTTTTAAGACTTGAAATGGATATGTATTATTTTGTCTTACTTCAGGAAAATTTTCTTTAAGGTTCAAGGATTTATCTTATTTAACCATTCATGCCACTTTAGACGGGTCTATATCAGATTTTCGAAAATTTTGTAGAGCGAATCACTATAGGTCGACATCTAGTGATCGATCTACAAAATAATCGAAAATCTAAAAATAAATCAATAAATAAAAACACCGAAACATATAGGGTGTAGGCAGGGGGGCAAGCCCCCTGCACCCCCACACCCCCGCTACTTAAATATACCAACTCTGAGATCATGCTACAGTATAGGAAATGGAAATCTTCCGTTTCCGCACTGTAGTGCACTGAAGTGCGATCTTAGAGTTGGTATATTAAAGTAGCGGGGGACCTCCCTGCCTACACCCTTTACTTTGTTTCTGTGTTTTTTTGTCTTTTTTTTAGATTTTCGATTATTTCGTAGATTGATCACTAGGTATTGATGTATAGTGATTCACTCTACGAAATTTTCGACAATCTAATATAGACCCACTTTAGACCATACATCCTCCTGAGAATGTTCTGTTATGTTATTTCTTTCAAACTCTTTCCCACTTTGTACCAATTATCAGTAGGTTTTACTTCCCCATGTCATGCAAATGCTCTGAATTTGTTGCTTTATGTGGCAAAAGCCAGCACTTTGTTAATGTGGCTGGGATTCTTAAGATTGTCTCTTTCTTTTGTAGCATGTATGATATAGATTAACTAAAGTATGTACCCACGTAAAACAACTTAAGTGGGTATTCTGCTAGTCTGTACCATCTCGCACAGACTAGTCCACAATCAGGCACTTGTAGGGCAAAGAGCAACTTTCACATGAGTAATATAATCTCCTAGATCAGTCTTTTCTGCATTAATTACAGGGTACACACGTGTCACTGTCTCTGCCTTTGGCATTTCCTTAGCAACTGTCCATTTTTTTTTTTTTTTGGTTGACTGTAGCACTGAACTCCATAATTTACTCATAACTATGAGGTGGTAATGGTAGACATATTTTTGGGTACCGCTTGGTCTCTTAACACTGAGATACCGGTAGTTGAATCTTTCATTTATTTATTCAGTTGACAATTTTCATGGCATGTTTTTAGCTCCCTTTAATACAGATCAGGTTTTCTTTAATCTTCCTTGCTCTGCATGTATGCTTAAAATGTTAGTAGTATAATTGGTCTCACTAACTGCGGTTAAGTTGCATCTTGTAGCTACAGTTTCTACATTTTGTCATTTGATCAGCTATGTAATCTGTTTCCTCCATATTTTGAACAGTATCATTTGTATTTTATCTGTAGTGTTTGGTTTTGGTACCCTTTCAAAACTGAATGAGAATGCTACCATTTCATCCTTCTTCAAACTTGAGATGACAGAAAGATGAGCTGCAGGAGAGAGCTGCTTATCTGAATGCTTCATACATAGCTCATACTACAGTTTTTGCCATATTTATGTCATTACTCCACAGAAAAGCAATGCATTTTTTCTGTATACTTTTAAGCACCCCCGAATGCCTGCCAACCATCAGCCCATTTGTTCTCCTGAAGATACCGACATACAGGCAGCCTTGAAGAGAGTGCAGTCCCAATATTTCTGTGCTGCACTCATAACCTCTTTTATGTATGTCCATAGGACCACTTGTTACTACAGTCAGAAGGTCTGGTTTCAGCCACCTCAGCCTGGGTCTACCCAGCAATAAAGGTGGATGCTAATTGCCCCCAGGCCAGTGTACTTCCTGTTATCCAATCAGCAGTGAAGTAAGGCATTTATTCCCCTCCCATCCTCCCAAACCCTGCAGCTACTGCTGCAGTACACAATATGCAAGTTGCCCCCAAAGCATGTGTGTGTGTGTGTGTTTATTTTTCTTTTAAGAGATAGTGTGTGAGTTTATGCTTGTTTGATAGCTAAGGGTTGCTACTAATGTTGCAAACAAACAGACTGAGCAGTGTTTCCCAAGTAAAATACTTTTTATTGTTGAGGCAACGAGTTTCATCTCAGTGCTTCAAGAGATGTATAACTGTATATGTTTATTTAATGTGTTTGCAGTGGATTTGGAGTTCATAAATAAGTGAAAGACTAAATTTCCTGGGAGCACCTGAGGATTCCTTTGCTAGAGTGAGTGTTATGATACTGATCAGTTATTTCTGTCTTTGATATGTAATCCTTGAACCAAATAGCAGTGGAGTTGTTTCTAATTTGTTAGTTAGAAACGAGTGGTTAACGTAGATCTAAGACCTCTTACAGCCCCAAGAGGTTATCATGTTGTCATTTGCAGTAAATAGGATTGTTAATCTATTGATGCTGGGTCAAAGCCATGTTGGGCGAAGGAACAAATACAAATAAATTACACTGAATGAAGGACTTCAGTAACTCTTTGCATGATCAAGTGGTGGGAATGATGGCCCATAACTCCATGTTGTGTCTTGTAGTTATGAGGATGTAGGGGACAGAGCCTTCTGCAGAAGAAAGATGTTCGTTTTAGCACTGTTTGAACATTCAGTTTTGAGATCTCCTTCTTTAAATAATCAGACTTTCTACTGCTGTATGTATCCACACACACATGTATGTATGCTTATATGAAGGCTGCAACTTCACATACTATTGCAGACTGTTTCCCATCTTTTCAAGTTTTTTAATGCTATTCTTTTGGGTGGTGCAGTCATCATTTCTCTATTCATCTTAAAATGTTTCTTATAATTAATTTGGGCAGTCTGGTGTAGCACTGATTTTTCTGTAAACAGTGTCTATTCCTTTGTTTAATTTTTGATACAAATTAGTATAATGTGTCTTTAGGTTCTGTACCATACACCTTGAAAATTTCTTCCATAAATTGTTGGCTGTTCCAGACAAATTGTTGGCTGTTCCAGACAAATTGTTTTACCGTGTGTGCTATATTTCCTCCTTATTTCTTCTGATATGATATTGTTATATATATTATTGTATGTTAAGTTGTCTGTCTCGCCTTCATTCTTGCTAGTTGGGTTCGGAGCTGATCCTCAGCTCCGACTCGGCCATCGTCAAAAGCTCGAGAGCTGCTTACTGGCTCGAGGCCACCCCCTAGCCCATGATGCTTGGCGCTAGATACCCAGATCTCGTTTGCCGCTTCTGCTGCGAGGTTGTTCTTCTGGCTCAGGTCGTATAAAACATATTATTACTAGTTTTTTTCTGTCATAAAAACTGTTAGTTTAGTGTAGAATTCCATTTTTAGTTATAACTATTGTTTGTTAGTGTTTTCTATCTGAACTCCTTCCCTTTTTCAGAAACTTGTTTTAATTAGAGAGTTTCCCCTTCCCCCCTTTTTCTAGCCCTTTCCTTACCTCAAAAGGTTTCCGTTTAAGTTAGAAGATAACCTTTTCTGTCTTTCTCTCTTAAAAAAAAAATATATATATATATAGTTCATAGTGTTGTTTATAGTGTTTATTAGCTAGTTTAGTTTTACTTCTGGTAGTAGTAGTTATTGTGTTTGTGGTATTTTAACCTTAACTTCTGTGTCTGGGTTTTTTCCTTGGTTTCTATTCAGAATGTCCAAAGATCCCAAGCCGTCCGGATTCAAGAAGTGTGACTCATGCTGTCAGAAGATGTCTCTGACAGATGGGCACACTTCTTGTGTTTATTGTCAGGGCACCGTGCACCTGCAGGACTCTTGCTCGATTTGCCACGCATTTAGTCCAAGAGTCCTGCAGGAGCGCAAAAACAAGTTGATCCTGCGGGGTTTACTTAAGCCCCAAGATTCACTGGCTAAGTCTCAGCCAGTGAAATCTTCTAAGACACCTAAATCTTCGGCTCTCAGTTCGGAGCTGTCGCTAGGTGAAACGGTACCACCTATCTTGGTTCCGGCTGGAACCAAGGTTTCTCCCTCCCAGTCGGCCCCGACACTTTCCTCGGAGCCATCTGGGAGTAGAAAAAGATCTAGGTCTCCTTCTCTGGAGTCAATACGTTCGGCTCCGAGATCACCTTTGCTCCATTCAGAGCATAGTCACCACTCATCCCACTCTTCTCGGTCCTCGAGACTTTCAGACCATGACGTGGAAAGAGTGGTCAGTAGACAGTTAAAATCCCAGGCCCTAGCAAAAATGTTATCCAGCCCCCCTCATCAGGGTTCGGCTCTGCCCACGTCTACAGATATTCCTCCTCCGACTCCTTTGAGCTCGGAGCCGGAGTTCGTTGCGGTTCGAGTCATGGAGCCGTCGGCTCTGATACCTTGTCTTTTGGTTTCATCGTCAGCTCCAATCCCTTCCATGGTACCGTCCCTAGAGGGATCTGGGTGCCAAGACTCCCTCGTTGGCTCCGAGAGGAGGAGTGGCATCGGACCCTTGTCTGACCCAATTCTCCCCCTCGGGGCTTCGGCTCAGGTGAGCTCGGCTTCCACATCAGCCTCGGAGCCATCCCTCTTGGTGCGGGGAGGGATTCCGATTTATTCGGAACCGGAGCTCTCTCTGCATCCTGGCAAGGACGCCTTTGAGGTGATGAGTGTGCTGACCCTTTTCGGGCATCCTTGAGATGCTTAGGCAGAGGGGGAACTTTACTACCCTAGCCCCTTCTGAGGACGAGTTGGTATTCCTGGATGTGTTTGGCTCCCGACCCTCCACCTCCTGGGTGTCTCCGCCCTTTGACCCACTAATGTTTGTCGTGGCTCGAAGGGTGTGGTCGGCTCCAGATTCCGTGGAACCAACACCTAGGAGACCTGCTAAATTCATAACGGCTCCAGAGGACAAAGAATTTTTGATGAAGGGCGTCCTCGTCGATGCCATGGTGGTTGCAGCGGCCACGAAAAAAGAGTTAGCCGAAACTTCTTCATCTGTTCATCCTCCTAATAAGGAGTCTAGGATGATGGACAGATACGGGAAGCGGATGTTCGCTTCAGCGACCTTCTCCATGAGGTCCCTGAATTATCTGTGCCATTTCACCTGTCTTCAGAGGGATCTCCTTAAAGAGCTTGGAGATACTCTCCAAGATCCATCAGCTGAGGGGGCCCAGGCTAAGATGGCTTCCCAGCTGGCGACTCTAAATTCAGTGGTGAACTCCTCCATGAGGCTCATATCTTATGCGACCAATGGTGCGAGTAGAGCCAAAGGCACAGGCGTTGCCCTGAGGAAGCACGCTTGGATGTGGCTATGTAACTTTGCGGAACCATTCAAAGTGTCTTTCACCAATACCCCCTTTGATGGATCCGCTCTTTTTGGATCACAGGTGAAAGATACCTTACCAGGTGTGAGCAGGAAGGCAAGACTCTCTCTGCTGTGGGAGTCCATTTTTCCACAACATCCAGGCCCTATCCCAAAGGTCAGAAGAGTGGAAAGATGTGGTTCCGGAAATCCCAGGGAGCCTTGCCAGACACACGTGGTGAGTTCCTGTCCAGGGGCAGAGGAGGGAACAATAACAGATGCCACCCCCTTGGTAGAGGGGGTCCGCAAAACCAGGGCAGCAGAGAATCCTTCTCTCACAAGCCCTTTCAGCATCCCTGAAGGGTTGCCCGGCTGCCCACCTCTGGAGGCAGTCGAGGGAAGATTATCACTGTACCCAAAAGCTTGGCAAGAGATAACTCGAGACAGGTGAGTACAGTCCCTTATATCCGGAGGCTACAAAATTTCTTTTCTGTGCCCTCCCTTACTGTCAAACCAGTCCCTTACAGATGTTCCACCCAGTCTAAGGGATCAAGCAGTCCAAAAAAAATTCAAAACTGCTAAGAAAGAGAGTCATCCAGGAAGTCCCAGCAGACCAGCAAGGATCCAGAACTTACTCAAGGTTCTTTTTGGTACCAAAAAAGACAGGGGACTGGAAACCCATTCTGGATCTCAGCAGACTAAACAAGTCTGTTCGAAGAACCAAGATTCGGATGGTCATGCTACAGTCCATTCTACCATTTCTGGGTCAGGACAGTTGGATGTGCTCTATAGATCTTCAGGATGCGTATTACCACATCAAAATGGAAAAGCACTTCAGAAGATTCCTACACTTCTGGCTGGGAGCCAGTCATTATCAATTCAGAGCTCTGCCCTTTGGTCTCACCACAGCCCCCAGGGTGTTCACCAAATGTATGGCAGTAGTTACTGCTCATTTCAGACGGTTAGGATTCCAGGTGTTTCCATGTCTAGACGACTGGCTCTTCACTGCTTCCACCAGGCATCAACTTCTGCTAGCCAGAGACTACACTATCCAGACTTGCTGCAGGCTAGGTATCACAATAAATTTTGAAAAATCTGCATTGTCGCTATGTCAGTCTATCACCTTTATAGGCGCAAATTTAAATACAATGGACATGTTGGTGAGCCTCCCACCAGACAGAACACAAGTAATTCGCCAACATGTGCAGGTCTTATTAGCATGCAGAAGAATTCAAGCCAGGTTCATCCTCTAATCTCTAGGTTTCATGGCAGCAGCAATTGTGCTCGTTCCTCTAGCTCGTTTTCACATGAGGATTCTCCAGTAGCTTCTCTTCACCCAATGGTCCTTCCAGCAGCTTCCTGTGTCTCACATGATTATGATCACAGAAGCATGCAAAAAGCACCTTGCATGGTGGATGGTCTCCACATCAGTGCCTCAAGGCAGACCCTTTGTCCCATCACCTGCAGTTGCTACGGTAACCATGGATGCCTCCCTGATCGGGTGGGGGGGGGCATTATCAGGGCAGGACAGTCCAAAGCATCTGGCAACCTCACGAGTACCATCTGCACATAAACGTATTGGAGATGAGGGCCGTGCTTCTAGCGTTGCAAGCTCATCAGGACTCTCTTCCTACCAGGACCATTGCAGTTCAAATGGACAATATGTCGGTAGTATGATACATCAACAAGCAGGGCGGAACCAGGTCCTACCCCCTATGTCGAGAGGCACTCAGACTCTGGCAATGGGTGATCTCTTCCCAACGGTTTCTGATCGCAGCGCACATCCCTGGGAAGTCCAACGTCATAGCAGACAGGCTCAGCAGAGCAATTCTCATGCATCACGAGTGGTCTCTGAATCAGGTAGTTGCGGACCAAATCTTCCGCAAATGGGGTCAACCTTGCGACCTTTTTGCAACTCCCTTCAGCAGCAAATGTAGCAATTTCTTCTCTCTCCTTCCACTTCCCGGACATTCCCCCAGAGATGCTCTAGTCCACGATTGACCTCAGGGACTTCTTTATGCATTCCCTCCGTTTCCCTTAATTCCCAAGCTAATACAGAAAGCTACAGCATTGGGTTGCAAAATGATCCTCATTGCGCCGTACTGGCCTCGACAGATATGGTTCCCGTTCCTGCATCATCATCTTCTCGAGCAGCCTTGGACTCTGGACCTAGTTCCAGACCTCCTGATTCATCAGTCGGGTGGGCTGCATCAATCCCTGCAATCTCTACAGCTCACTGCTTGGTTGCTCCACTTCCGACATTAGCCAGGCTTCCTGATATCTCCCCCTCTGTGCACGAAATTATCTTACCGCACAAGTCTACCCCTAGAAAACACTAGTAAGTAGAAACGTTTTTCTTCCTGGGCAGAGGCCAAGAATATAGACCCTTTTTCAGCCCCTGTACACCATATTTTGGAATTTCTTATGGAACTCTTTCATGCGGGTTCCGCTTCCGCTACAATTAGAGTTCATTTAGCTGCAATCTCATATTTTCACATTGGCCTGTCGGAAAATAATATCATGTCTCATAAACTATGTAAAGCCTTTCTCAAAGGCACCACCCTGCTCAGGCCCCCGGTGAGAGATCCTACCCCTCCGTGGGATCTAAATTTGATTTTAGCTTCTCTAATTTTGCCCCCCTTGGAACCTGCAGCATCCAGTTCCTTGAAGTTTTTATCTTGGAAAACCCTCTTTCTGGTAGCTATTACTTCAGCCAGAAGAGTTTTGGAACTTCAGGCTCTTTGTACCCATCCTCCGTACCTAGTGTTCCATAATGACAGGGTTACTCTCAGGACTAACCCTTCCTAAGGTTTCTTCAGAAAGTAACTTGAATCAGTCCATAGACCTTCCTGTGTTTTTTCTCAACCACTCCAACAGGGCGGAATATAAATTGCATCAATTAGATGTTCATAGGCAACAAAGTTTTTATTTGCACAGAACTAAGGACATCAGGAAGTCGGACCAACTTTTTCTCTCTTATGCTCAGGGTAAACAAGGCCTTCCAGTCTCAAAAGTAACCTTATCTAGGTGGTTGACTGCGATTATCACATTTATCTATCAACTGAGGAACAAAGAGTTGCCTGTCAAACCAAAAGGTCATTCCACCAGAGCTTTAGCCACTTCTGTCGCCTTTCAGGCTAGGTTGCCCATGGAATCTATTTGCACAGCTGCTATGTGGGCCAACCCACATACTTTCATTTCACATTATAAAGTGGATGTGCTCTCCAGAAGCTGAGCTGATTTTGGTTCCGTGGTTCTGAAGAGTTGGTTCCGATGAGCCACCCAGGTTTTTAGGTGCTAGGGACGCTGTCCCAACCAGCAAGAATGAAGGCGAGATAGACAACTTAACATAAAGAAGTTATGTACCTACCATAACGTTCCATGTTAGTTGTCTTCTTCTCGCCTTCTTTCTTGCATCCCACCCTCCATCCCCCTGTCCTAGTGGACCGAGAAGAGTCCTTTATGGTTTTTCACTGGCTGAGTCTTCTCTGGCTGTTCCTCTCTGTCTAGTAGCCTCACTGGTAGGCTTTATATATTATAGGATAGGATTCTTTCCTTTTTACATTGGCAGTTAGACTTACCAAACAAGATCTGGGTATCTAGCGCCAAGCATCATGGGATAGGGGGTGGCCTCGAGCCAGTAAGCAGCTCTCGAGCTTTTGAAGATGGCCGAGTTGGAGCCGAGGATCGGCTCCGAACCCAACCAGCAAGAAAGAAGGTGAGAAGAAGACAACTAACATGGAACGTTATGCTAGGTACATAACTTCTTTTTTTTTCCTTACTGTGAGGTAAATTAAAATCAGCACTGTCCTTTTAAAGACATCAGCATATGTGTATTTTTAGGTTTGCACATTTGTTTTCCAAACTGTGTTATGCTTGTCTTGTCTTTTATGAATAAAAAAGACTATGTTTTTGTAATTAATCAAAAAGAGGAGCAATTATTGTTTATGGATACAGGAAAATTGAGAAAGTGTTTTTGCTCCTGGTGGTCTCTAATTCTTTAAGTTCATCTCCTATGGCCTGTTCTATGCCGTAAATTGACTGTATTTGTCCTATATAAAGTCCAAGGATATTTCTCACAGCTTTAAAACCAATACATAGTAATTATTCCGGCTACTTATACATCTTAATTTACTTTTCAAACACCATTTTGAATAATCCGTTATACTAATCCCATCTTAAATGAATAGAAAATTGCTGCACTTTCAGTGTGATATCATTGCCAAATGTACACTGATGGCTTTCAAAGTAGTTATTTTATTGTGTTTTACAAGATTTGTTAAAAAATAAGCAGTTGTGCATGTACTGCTTTGGAATTTTCAACTGTTAAGGCTGTAATGTAGCTTATTAGACATCTGAAAGAAGCATTTATTATTAATGACTATGAATAATTTGCAAAGGAACTCTAATGTTCTTTCTAGCCAGCTGTTAAAGAGTTAGTCAGAGCAGTGTTGGTACCATTTCCATAGCTGATTGAATAATTATCCAGTGCTGAATATTGCAGATGGGCATTTTCTTTTCCCCTCTACTTTGTAACTCTTCGTTTGAGCATCGGTAGAATACTGTCAGATTTTTCATAATATATTTTTAGGTGCCAGGGTTCAACACATGTGCTTCACTCATTAATATTATGATGAATTATCTCTGAAATTAACACAGAAGGTCAGAGAGCCCTTGGGTAGCTGAAAGATTATCCTTACTGATTTTCAGGGCTTTACTTCTCCCTTTATTGTCTTTCATTTCTTATAACATAGCAGGTCTGTCATTGCTAAGCTGCTAATGAATGTAGCTGCTACTTGCTCCACAGACTCTCTGAATAGGGAACATCACCACTTTTGAGATTACATGCAGCTCCTACCTCTTATCACCTCATTTGGGAGATAATGAAATGTTCATAATGAACCTGGAACAGTACTGTTGCCACTGATAGACATGCATTCCTAATTAAAATATGAAATTCAAGTGAGATCTAATTAGAGAATTGATATTCCAGGTGTAATAGGCTAATAAATATATGGCAAATAAAAACACATCCCCCTTGAGCTATGGGAAAATTTGAGGTACTTACCATTGCAGTTGCTATGGTCCTTGTTTTGTAGGAAGACTTAATTTGCTGTGTACATTAGCAGCAGGCATGCTGTTCATGTGCCTAAATGTTTTGAAATAATGTTTATGATACTGTACAGAAACATGCCTTTAAATTCTGCAAGTACATATTTATACCATACTGTTCAAATGATTTCACTTGAGCTGTTTATACACCAATATTAGACCTGAAAATCAAAGTTTAACTTGTATACCTTTCCTCATATTTTGTGATACTTGCATGCAGCTAGAAATAGTATTCAAGAACTGTATAAACCTAAAAACTAGTAATGAAATCCTGGTAACCATCAAAATGGGACTTGTACTTTGTTTTATACAGATATATATATATATATATATATATATATATATATATACATACATACACACATACACACACACACACACACATAAAAAGAGAGAGATGTGTATCAGAACCATGTGTAGGTAACAGACCCCCAGTACAAAAACCTTTCCTAGCTGTGTTTGGAATGGGTATATCTGACGCTGCTACTGTTGACAGGTTATTATTCATATTTTTATATTTTATTATAAAAAGTATTTTGGACTAAAGCCAGCCCACATTTGTTTTTATTGCAACATTTGGTTTACCTAAATATTTTTTACATGTCACATTTGTTTTATTGTATGCACACACGCATTGTTTAAATATTCCACATAAGCCAAGATGCAAATGCATTATTTTTCCAAAGCAATTTATCCGTTTGGATTTCACGATTCAAAAAGTTTGCACTTTTATCAGTTACTTTCAAATTGTACTTTTTTCTGTTTTTCCCATATGGAAAGAGTGGTTCCTTCAGACACTGTATCTAAGTTGTACACTGAATTACAAATTCATATTTCTCTGTAGCCATAAAGTAATAAAGATACTATAGCCACATATTAGAACAGTAGTTTCAAGCTTCTGCTTATGGCCTGTATAATAGTGTTTCTCTTTTGCCCTGCAGTTAAGAACTTAAGTTGCCATAAAATATAAATCTAAGTTATGCCCATTGACATACTTAGTAATTTTCTTGGTAGGCATAAATACTGCAAAAGGATATGTTCTTTGGTTTTGGTTGTCACTTTTTTACTTTTGAACATTAGATATTCAATGATTAAAGTTTCAATTTTATAACATAAAACCGTATCTGGGACATCATCCATTTCATCAATGTATTTTTACATAGAGTAGTGATAAAGCAGATACAACTGCTTGAAAATCAGTTAATTGAGCTGTGGTATTTGGGAAATTTGCTTTTTCCCTATTGTTGTGCAATCTCGGAGATGGCATATATCATTAGCAGGGAGTATAGGAGGTGAAGGGGTGGCTTGCTCCCCTGCAAAAAAGATGCATTTTTTTATTTTTAGTTATTGTATTTACTTCTGAACTTTAGGTGTTACATGTTTAGATGTCCAATATTATAAATCCATGTATCTATTTATCTGTTTATATATTTTTACCCCTCAGTAGACTTTTCTTGCCATAGCTGAATCAGTGCTTGTAGATAGATTGGCGTTTTTCCCTTGTGCACTCAAGACAGTAGGGATACATTCTTTTGTTTTTAAATTTCTGTGCATGTTGTATGCCTGTCATTCTACTGACTCATTATTATCACATTTCTTGTTCTAGTACTGCTGATGATCATGTGGGAGTATCATAGGACCATTTATGTTCATTGATGGGTGTACTTTTCTTTAATTCATTTGTAACCAGGTAAGCACACTAGGCATTTTAAGCCGTAAACAACATTTTAAGGCTCTGAAGATGCCCCACTACTAGGTCAAAAGCATTTTTCTAGAGTTGTTTGAATTTTCCTTACAAATAATGAACAGGGGCTCAATGGCAAAGAATTCCACCAAAGGAGGAACTAACTATAAACAGCACAACTGAGAATGTGTAGACACATGATCAGTCAAACTGCACATGTAGTTTACTTTATCTCCCATGACCATATTGGAATAATCCAGTATACTCTTCCATCCTACCCCCTATATTGTAACTGTTTATCAAAGGACCAAACCACCAGTATGTGTGTACAACAACCCCCCCCCCCCAACCCCTCTCCCCTTACTAGGCCTGTGGCAGCAGGTGTAAGTGTAGGACTGCAATACAGATGGTCCTGGTTTCTAATACAGGTAGTTCAAAATGTTTTATGGGATTAGTATAATGGTTAAGGTGTTTACCTTATGATTCTCACATTTGAAGAGAAATTAGCTAGACTTAAAATAACTTGCAAGTACAGCCTAGTACTTACATATGACAGATTTATGAATAAACTTTAAAGGTGGGAGGTTGGCATAAGGGTAAGGTGCTTACCTTAAAGACACAAGTTGCAGGGTTTGATTTTTTGAATTAGCTAGGCTTAAAAATAGTACATAGTGGTCTCAGCCTATGACGTGTTCAATTTGAAAACATCATCAGTAAACCTCATTGTGTTATACTAATGTTTTTCACAGCTAGTTTTCAGGTCAAGGCACATTTTTTAAGAAAGAGCAATGTGAAACCCAATCCCTCACAGCAGTCTGAATTATTTATGAGTTAAGGTCGGTCTTTTAGTATAGTCAAAGAAACATGAGGTATGTAAGAAATCTAGATATTAAGAAGCCTATTTGTAAAGGTGAATGCACGCATCATTGCTTGTTGCTTTTACAGTGTGGATTTCAACAGGTTGTGCACTCATTGTACTTCTGAATACAAATTCAAACACATTGAAGCTAAAGTTCAAGGACAATTTTAGTTCTTCTTGGGTGCCAGTGAATTTGTTACTATCAGCATCAGAAGGGCTGGCTTTTGTTCATCTGGTGCCCTAGGTAAAAGGTCTCCACAGCGCCCCCCCCAACACCACCAGGTGCCCCCATCCTGGTCTACTTACACCATCTATATTACTGGAAAAATGCCCTTGCTAGGGCTATGAGCATCAAAACTGAAACAGGCCTTGATCACCTTTGAATTCAGAATTATTAAGTGTTGCCAAGGATGTTTAGTTACCTCATCCATAAATATTAGTCCAAGTCAGAGTAGCATACTTCACTACCCTTACAGTATTTAGTTGTACAGGGCATTCTACTCAGCCCTAAACCCAGACCTTTACAATTCTATTAACTTACTGTCAGTCAGTTCACTCTAGCAATGCTATTGGTGCAGAAACAATGGTGACGGACTTTGTTAAACAAAGTACTTTCTCAAAAAACAACTTTACTCAACGGTGCAAAAGAAATGTTAGCAACTCCAGTTACTAAGGCAGAACTGATAGTTCCTAGAACCAGAGAGAAATCAATAAAGCTCATGGGGTAGCTGTTCTGCCTGTAGAGTTGTATAAACCGTATTCGCCCAAGGCTGTGGATTTATTATAGGAAGACTGTGATCTTATTTTGAGTCAGAGCATGTGATCATGTTTATGAGAGCAGTGTCTTCTCTCCAGCATCTCAATCTTAGGGAATATATGAATTACCTTTAAAGTTAACACCCTAATCTAATAAGTGTTGATTGTGACATGTTTGTGTGTTTGGGCAACATACCTTAAGCTGTTTATTTCAACACTTGTTTATCTTGATTGGGTGAGTTTTGTGAAAGGCCAAAAGGTGTTGGGGTCCATTCTTCAGATAGTGCAAAGACTAGAATGTAGTCTTAGGCTGCTCCATTAATGCAGAAACAACCTTTGATTATATCAGATGGATGTATTTATTCAAGGTTTTGGTGATATTTGACTTTCTAGTGTTTTTGATTCAGGGTCCTCAAACTTTTTGAAAGTGCTTTCATCAGTGTTTGACTCAGCCCTTTATAAACCCTCAGTCCAGGTCTTCTGCTGTGATTGTTTTTTTATATTTGCCATCAGGTCACTGGCTGTTTCCTTCAGGAAAGCTTTTACATCACCTCTCTGAATCAAGAGGGTTGCCATTGTATAGGAAAATTAGCTTTGTTAGTTGATGACCATATTGTTTCTCTTCAGGACTCAGCTTTTTTGATCCATTTGGTCTGCATAAACCTGCAAGAGTCACCTAACATTTCTGTATCATCTACTATAACACTGAATTCAGCCTTTTTGGACTCGCTTCATCTTTGCATGGAATCCCACACATTTTCATTACCTGTGTATTAAACTGAGTTTTTATGTCAGTAGTTATCAGAGATGTAACATGGCATTTTTTCAGGAAGGATCTCGGTACTTGACAAGAGTAGAAGTTATAGATCCATCCATCCTCAACTCCTTTTCCACATGGGGTCAGGGTGTCACTTCAGCAGTGACATCATCTAGAGCAAGGTTTACACCTCCAGGTGGATAGCCCTGCCGCTGTAGTTCAATCATACCACAAACTCGCACACACAGACTAACCTATGGCCAGTTTAGATTGTCCCATCCACCTACTGTATGTCTTTGGAATGTGGGAAGAAACTGGAAGACCAGGACGAAACCCACGTGACCACAGGGAGGACATGCAGACTCCGCATAGGAGGCACCCTAGCTGAGAATCGAACCGTAGAACCTCTTGCTGTGAGGTGACAACACTAACTGCTGCACCACTGATAGTCTTAATAAAAAATATTTTGTATCTTGGAATTATTTTTATTTATTTTATTTTGTTTATTTGAATCTGTTTACTGGGGAAAAGAACTGATGACAAAATGACCAAGTTCCGTCTCAGCCCAGGAAAAATATGAAAATGATTGCAATTACAACATACAGAATGCGGAATAAAAGAATACAGTTATTGACACTATGCAGGTATGTAAATGCATGTGTGTGTATATCTATATATATATATATATATATATATATATATGTATCAATATATATAAAAATATATACAGGTCCCAATCAGAAGCTTGAGTTTGCAGAAACTCAAAATTCATTTTGTCGAGGCAATATGATCAAGTTTCCGAAAACTCAAAGCTTTTGAATGGAGATCACGGTGCAGTGCAGATTGGGGAATTTACCCTTTTCCCCACTGTAGTGCGATTCTAGAGTTGGTATGTATAATTTGCAGAGGGTGTGAGTGGGTGCAGGGTGGCTTGCCCCCCTGTGAAAACATAGAAAAAAAGAGTAGATTTTTGTTGTTTTTTTGAAACTCAGGTTTTCAGAAACTCAATAATATTATCTTGAAAATATGAATTTTGAGTTTCTGAAATCTTGAGCTTCTGCCATAGACCCATATATTTATATATAGATATATATATTTATATATAGATATATGGATATATATATATATATATATATATATATATATATATATATATATACACACACACACACACACACACACACACACACATATATATATATATATATATATATATATATATATACACACACACACACACACATATATATATATATATATATATATATATATATATATATATATATATATATATATGTATGTGTTTATTTATTTAATTTATTTATTTTTGGGTTCCCTTCACATGATCAAAGTTTTAAAACTTCGAATTTCATATAGCCGAGACCATATGATCGAAGTTTTAAAACTTCGAATGTTCTGAGCAAAGCTCTTCATACAGCGCGAAATGAGTAATTTTCCCTTTTTCCTCAACGTAGTGCGATCTCGGAGTTGGTATATTTAAATACCAGGGGGTGTGGGGGCTGAAACACACACTTACATATATATATATATATATATATATATATATATATATATATTTTTTTTTTTTTTAAGTACTTGTCGTATACAGCAGCAGTATTGTTTCTGCAATTTTAGCATGTTCATTTATTTTAGATCAGCCTGTTTTCTAGGCTCGCTTTGCCAACGAGTTCAGCCTTAGCACCTTATTCAGCTCCATTTGCTGTAGTTCGAGCACGCAGCATACTTGTTTATTTCTTTATCAAGGTATGACTTGATATACACATTAAAGACTTGATACTTTATTTGTTTCCTGAAAGGAAGTAACAACAGAAGTCAACAATTTGCAAGCCTGATTTACTGACTTCACAGAAGAAACTAGCCGCTAATATGATTTAAGGAAAGCTAAACTGTTCGAGAAACCTTTCACATTATAAGGATGTTTTTTAACTTTACAGAAAACCTCTTTCATTAACACACCGTAGAAAAGATCATATCCATTTTGGGAGAAATGTGACATAAATACTCTTAAAATTTCCTAGATAGGTACTTTTTAGAGGTACGGGTTTTGATACTTCTGACTGCTTGGACAGCATAATGGTGTTTTTTATTATCTGTGAGTTTATGCTACGAGTCCTACTGTTAATTTGATTTTATTTTACTGGTGTATTTTATATGAGTTCCTCTTGGATGTTTTTATCTGTTCCTGACTAATTGTTTGGCCGTATACAGCTTAGTGCAATTACTAGCGCCAACTATTGAACAACAATCAACCTTTTAGGAGTTGACCCATCCTACTTGCATTTGGCGCCTTTTTACATTTAAATTAAAACTTTGTAATGTTATATGTATTAACTCTGAGGAAGCTTCTACAGTGGTGGTAGCGAAAACGTTTCTTGTTTTGAATAAAGTTGCGTTAAGACAACAATACCGAACCTGTGGATTAGTGCTTTTTTGGATACCCTGTCCTGTTTGCTACATTGGGTTTTTCTCTTTTTCAAAAGTTTGTTTTTGTATATATATATATATATATATATATATATATATATCTGTATGTGTGTGTGTATGTATGTGTTTTTATATATATATATATATATATATATATATATATATATATGGGTCTACTGTATAACTTCGAAAATACACTTCGAAATTACACAGTAGACCACAGTGGAGGACATAGAATGTTTTCCTACTGTCCTCCACTGTGGTGCAATACATTCGCAGAAGCAGTATTTGCGGCAGTGCACTTTCGAGGAACACAGTGTTTGCTGTATAATTTCGAAGAAGTGTATTTTCGAAGTTATACAGTAGATCAAGATATATATATATATATATATATATATATATATATATATATATATGTAAACACACACATACATATACATATATACACACACATATCCACGCACAGACACACACACACGCACACGCACACACACACACACACACACACGTAGATATGTGCAATACTTTTAATAAGTTTCAACATATAAATGTATAGGTATCAACAGAGTCGTAGAGAAAAGTGTGTACATAGATAAAACAGACATGAACTTGTAGCATACATTTATAAATTTGCCAACACATTGTTATATTGTCAAAAATGTTAAGCAGTGAAGAGTTTTAGTAGAGAGTTTAGGGGATGGATGTAAAAAAGTTAAGAGATTGTGGAGTAAATAGGTTATACGATGTATAGATTCCTAGGTATTCCAAAGCCACTGTGCTTTATGACCATTCATGGCTTGCCAGTACCCAACCTTAGACTGCACCTCCTTTCTCTAGCAGTGCCATATCAGTCATTCGAAGAGTAAATTTGTGGATGTCCATACAGGCATCTAGTTTATGATTAAAGGAAGAAAGTGAGTTGTACTACTTAACTTGTGGGGGAAATTTATTTCAGAGGTTTTGGAAGTGCTCAGTTATAAATCTTTCCTGGTACTGTGTTTTACTTATCTTTGCATGAAGATTTAGACCTCTGACTGTAGCACTGTTGGAGGTATTGGACTTTTGGGAAACAGGAGGTTCAAAACAACTGGGCCTGTAATGAAACAGGAAGCGAGATAGAGATCTCCCCAAAACAATTCTGTAAGATACCAAATAAAGGGATAGAGCTTCCACCCTACCATAGTGTCTCAGAGACTTTAGGCCTATGATCTTCTTGTTTAGGATTTTTTGGGGTCTTTCTAATTTTTTGATACATTTAATGAATATCAGGGAGAGATTCTCCTTAAACCTTGATGATATTCCTTTAGCAATTAGTCAAGCAAAATAAAAGGATTTCTTGACAGTTGTCACATGATGGTCAAAAGAGAGGGAGCTGTTAACCCAAGTACCCATGTTCATACTACATTTTCATTTTGTAGTGATTTGTTGTGTATACTTTATGATAAAGGGGAGGTATCATCTACCAAAAATTATGGTACTACACTTTGTAGCATTTAGTACACAAAGTGTTTACAAGTGGAGTTCATTTAGAAGGGTTAAGGTGTCACAGGGTAACTTAACTCCCAGTTTGGAGTCATCTGCAGACTTTGTTAGCCAGTAGTCTTGGCTGTCAGTTTGGATATCTGAGAAGTAAATACCAGAAAGGAGAGGTCCCAGCAGCAAGCCATAATGAACACCACTTGTCACTTTCATGATTTTTGACAAAGTACCCACAACTTGCTCTATGTAGTTTCCATCTTTCAGACACTTTGCATTTCATCATACCCCTTAATGGTCCTTTTTTAAAGTTTTTAGTTTTTGTACAATGCCAGCATGTAAAATTGTGTTGATGGCCTTGGCCAGGTCAAGATATGCTGCATGTACTACATGGCCACCATCTACGTCCTCCGTAATCCTTTCTAAGAAGTCTGCCGGATTATAAAGATGTGATTTACCCTTATCAAACCCAAACTTTTATGTGAAGTCTAACAAGATTTTTAATATCCCAGTTTATTAGATTATTTATAATGTGTTCCTTGGCTTTACAAACAACTCTTATAAAGGTGATGGGTCTATAATTAAATGGGGTCAGTTATAAGGCAACTCTTCTGGAGGGGCATCACCACTGCAGTGTGCCACTCATCAGGGACAAAACCGGCAACTAAATTTAGGTTAAACATTTTGAGGACTTTGTCTGCAAGGACATGTTTAACACTATTTAAGTAACCAGGTTTATTATCATGTCTCATAGCACTTTAGACAAATGAACTTTAGAGATAGCTGGGACAGTAAAGGATTCAGATATTTTGTAACTTTGAATGGAATTCTTGGGGGTAAAGTTGGCAGAAATTTGTTTACAAAGATATGGGTAATGTCTTTTGGGTCAGAATATGAAGTGCCATATGGAATAAGTGTCTTTTAGGTCAGAAAATTAAGTGTCATATGGAATAAGTTCTAAGCAATGCGGGTACTTTTATTTTAGTTTTCTAGCATAGTTAAAGAAGGATATGTAATTATCTTTGAATTCTGAGGTCAACCTAAGTTAATTGGCTCCGTCATTTGAACGGATTATGCTGTTCAGTTTTTTTTGTAATTTTTATGGTATTATCCCTAAGAAGAGGGTTTTTGATCTACTAAATATTTGTTTATTTTGTTTTATAGTTTATTTGTGGTGGTAGACCACCAGGGTGGCATGTTACTGACTTTCCCATGATTCTTGGTTATTGTATAGACTGGTAGCTCTGTGTTTTTTTTACACTAGGTGTAGAATTCCTTAGGGAAACTTGCTGGAGCATGAATGTCATGGAAGGTGCAGTCATAAGTGAATTTTGGTATTTTGTCACATAATATGGTGAAGCTGGCAAGTTTGTAGCCCTCATCTTCACTGGGGTTTGTTGAAGGAGTTTTTGGGAGTTTTAAGGATAATGTTGCAAGTTTTTGGTCATACTTCACTAGGGAAGGAGATTTGTTTAATAGTGCAAGAGCTGGACATATGCGTAGAATGAGGTCAGTAATGCTGTGTGTCCGCTAGTAGGTTTGTTTACCAGGTGCTGGAGGGAATTTGTATATATTAAATCTAGGACTTTTTGGACATATCCTACATTGGGGTAGAGGTATTTCTGTTTATTGAAGGTTAGTTAAAGTCAGTCAAAATAAAAGACTTCTTGCTAATAGTGAGATCATTTGGAACACTGGGGAATCTTACATGGCTTTCTGGGACATAGATGGTGTTCTGTTACAATCTCTTAGTTGATATTAATCCTATCTAGAGCTCTGTACTTCAGTTTAAGTTTAAGGATATGCCTGCAGGTAATATATTCCTTGGCAAATATGGAGACTCCACCACAGTTGTCATTGAGTCTGAAGGCATGAAAAGCACAAACCCAAGAAAGAGGGAGTACTCTTTTTACAGTTAACTGTACAGACATGGATGTTTTCCAAATGCAGGAGTGCCTCAAGGTCAGGCAATTTATTATTTAGACTTCTGGAATTGAGGAAAGCCCCTTAATGTGATCCAGGTTTGGGACTGAAATGTTACTTACATTGGAATGCCTGTCAACTGGACTCTAGTTAAAAAGGCACTAGGAATAAAGCAAAGGCTTTAACCAGTCTGCAGAAGGCTTACAAAGAGAGATGCACAACATCCTTAACAAAGCAAGCTAGATTGTCAATCATTTCATCCCTTGTTGGCACATACTGGATCTGTCTGGAATCACAACAGTTATTTAACTTAAGTTTTGAAGCCAGTTAACATTTCTATCTTTTTAGGCGTCATTTGGGGTGAATGAAAAATTACAATCAGGACTATTGGCTTACCTATATTTGTAACATGCACGGAGAGATATGACATGTCTGTGTGCTTATCTGTCAGGGTGTTAAATCTCAAATTGTTCACCCCTCTATGTACGACTACTGTACTGTAGTCCTGTTTGTATGTATGGACAAGGATTCATTTTTCAAAAAATGTCTGAAATGCTGGCACAAAATTCCACCCAAGGATTGGCGTAGTCTTTGCTTATACTGCATGAGCCCTGATCACACAAGTGCACCCCCTTCAACCAATGGGCCTTATTGGATCTGAGGAATAAGTTACTCCTAAAAAGTATTCTCCCTGAGTCAGTGGGAGAATCGGACATTTTTTCTTAGGGTACTTCCCTTCGCCAGCTTCTGTGCTGAGAGACAAGTTCATAAATGTTTAAATAAAGACAAAGACAAGTCTAAAGAAAAGTCTGGAAATAATGGTTCATAGTCTAGAGAGAAAGAGAAAGACAAAGGAAATGGATATCTGATTCTCCTCCTCAGGATTCACCAGCTCCGAAAATTTCTCCAAGGTCTCCAACAGGAGTCTTTCATTGTAATCACTGACCTCGATGACAGAGAAGGGTCCTCTAAATCTCTCCTTGAGGACACCTGTTTCAGTGATTTAATGGAATTAAGATAAAGGGAGATACGGCCAACTGGTACCCCCTCCCATGATGAGCAAGTTGTCTTTGAGGCTTTTGGAGTGGGGCTTGTCTACCTCTTGGTGCTTCCCACTATTGTTAGACTCATCAATGTCACTTCACAAAGAGCTTGCCAAGATCTGGACATGGCAATGCAAGTTCCTCATAAGCTGCAAAGTGTACTAGCTCCTCCCAAGTATTGCCCACATCAGAGCAAAAGGCTTCTTGCAGACCCTATTATTATTTATTTCTTCTTTGCTGACTAGGTTAGTCCCACTAGGCTTGTAGCTTCTTTTCAGGGGAGACCTTTGGTGGTATTTAAAGTACTTGAGGAAATTTGGCCAAGGCATAGGGGAACTTCCCCTTTTCTTTTTAATGGGTGCTATGGTTTCTTTTCCATTCACCTGAGCTACCACCAACTCAAGTAGATGCGGCTTCAGTTTAATTGATCTACCTGATTTTGAAGTAGAACCCAGAGCCTTCTGTACCAAAGGTGTGTGTGCGCTACTTGTTATGCCACTGACACTGCAGCAGCCACAAAGAAAGAGTTGTCTCAGAAAAGTTCCATGACCCATCTGCCTAGAGAGAGAAATTTGGGGAAACATGTCTGTGCCTTAGGAATTTTTTCTCTAGGAGCATTAAATTATATTTCTCACATAACCAGACTGCAGAGGGAAATAACAACTGAACTGTTATACTTCCTGAGACTTCAGACAACAAAGGTGAAGAAGTCCATGGAGTCTTAGTTTGCTACCATACTGTCTATTCCTAATGTTCTATGAAGATGGTTTGTTATGCAGCAGATGGTGCGTCCAGAGCATTGAGTACTGGCTGGCTTTGTAATATGTCATGACTTGTTTTAGTCATGTGATTTTGTGGACAATTTCAAGTCATCCTTCCTTAATGCCCCTTATGAAGGTTCATCTCTGTTCAGCCCCAAGGTTTTGGATACCTTATCTAAGAGCCAACAAGCGGGCAAAGTGTTTGCTGCAGGAGTACATTTTCCCAATTCTCAAAGACTTTTCTCCAAGAATCAGAGGGATGGAAAACATCTAGGTATCAGGAAGTCTCCCATCAGTTTCCCCTCACTCCTCTGCTGACAGGGCCCCTAGGGCAGAGGGGGGAACTCTAATTGATGCTACCTCAGAGGCAAATGAGGTTTTCAGAATTAAAGGTTCAGTAAACCTAGAAGAATTGTCTGCCTGCTCCCCTCTAGGGACAGTTGGGGGAATGCTTCTTTTAACAAACAAAACTGAATGTCTAGTACACAAGATTTGTTGGTGAAAATGATAATACACAGAGGCTCCGTATTCCCCTTTCACTCCAACTGATCCTTTCACACAAGACCCTTCTAGGCATTTCACCCCAGCAAAAAAGGGCCAGAGTCCAAGTTGATCTTTAGGCAGCAAGTAAGAGAATCATCCAGGAGGCCTTGCCAGTCTACAAAGGATTGGGAGTCTGTTAAATATTCATTTTAGTTCTGAAAAAGAGCAAGAACCTCAGGCCCATTTTAGACCTAAATAGTAAGAGCATGTTTGTGGAGAAGACAAAGTTCCTGATGGCCATGGTACAATCCATTTACTTTTTCTGAAGAAGGGACACTGGATGTGCTCTGAAATCTTCAAGATACCTATTATCATATGAAGGTGTCACAGCACTCATGGTGGTACCTTTAACTCCAGCCTGGAGTAAGTGTCATTTCAGAGCCTTGCCATCACAGTTCCTCGAGTGTTCACCAGATACATGACAGTGGTGGTAGTGTATCTCCAGTTTCAAGGATTCCAGGTGTTCCCATACTTGGACAATTTACTCCTCACTGTAAGAACAAAAGAGTCTTTAATTTAAGTAAGAGATTATTTGCTCTATTTGTGTCAATTCCCCAGAATTTCTGTAAACTGCACGTAATAAAACTCCAAAGCTCACTCAGTCACTGGACTCTGTAGAGTGTCATTTAGATATAAATTGCAAAACTTACTCCATCATGGCTGACTTCCTTTTGTCTTTGGGCTCAAGAGGTCATTGCTCTTCCAAATCGTATTTCTAATTCTTTGCTTGCCAGGCTCCATGGCAGTCTCCGTAACTTTGGTGCTTTATGCAATGTTCTTTATGTGAGTTTTTTAGTGGACGCTTTCAGTTCATTGGTTGATGTTAATGCATTGTGTTCATCATCCAGTCAAACTGTACTTCCTCTGTTACCATCACATCTCTTGGTAAATAACCACCTCATTAGTTTTGCAGACACGCATTTGTTTTTCTGCTGACCACAGACATCTCTCCATTGGGGTGGGGGGCATAATGAGAGGAGAACAGTTCAGGGAATGTGGATCAGTCAAGAGGACCATCTTCACATCAACATTATAGGGAAGGGGGAAGTCCTTCCAGTGTTGTGGGCTCTTCAGGACTAACTACCCCTGGGTGTGATCACTGTCCAGGGAATACATCTGTAGTTATTACATCAGCAAATGAGGGAGCCAGCTGTTGCCCAATAAGCTAAGAGGCCATGAGCGTAAGACAGTGGACAGTGTTGTCATAACAATGCACATCCCAGATTGAACCAATTTCCAAGTGGAGAAACTCGGTTGATGCATTCTCATGCCTCATGAATAGTCTCTCAACTAGACAGGAACAAAGGAAACCTTTAGCTGTTTGAGCCAGCCTTCCTGTTAGCTCTTTGCATCTCCAACCAATTCGGAGAGCAGCTGCTACTTTGCCCTAATCCCTTAATAGTGACAGTCACCAAGGAACACTTAAGTCCAAACCTAGCCACCTGGTCTCTTTTATGCATACCTATCAGTTCACTGATAGTGTCTTCTGAAAGCTGCCATGTGCAAGGCAAACATTATGCATTACCCCTTTCTAGCCCCAACAAATCGTAATGTCCATCATATTGATCACTGTTGCAGTGATCTAATAATATCCTAAGGTTATAACAGCCAGCCAGCTTCCAAAGATTGAGTACCTGCCACATGCTCAAACCACTGGTCAGCTCCAGCAGAACTGAAGAAAGAGTGATTTGGGTGACAGGTCCTTCAGATTTTCACTTTACTGAAGAGCACTCCTCATCTGGGCTTTTAAGGTTCTCCTGTCAGCTAATGCTGTCATTTCTTTTTTTTTTTTGGGGGGGGGGGGGGGGGCTTTCACTTGTATGACAGAAAGTTCACTTTTTCTGTGAAATTAATTTTAAATGTGGGAAAAAGTGTTTTTATAGACAGTAATTTGATTTTTATTAATGTAAACAGGAACATTATTTTTCTTTTGTATAAAAAAGTTGTTAAAACTAAATTAAAACTATGTTCCTCATTTCTACCTTTTCCAGCCCCAAAAAGAAAAGAAAACTGCAGCCTTTGCCACTTTAGCAGGCTACTAAAGTGCCTCAACAACAGATGGGTGATTCTGCTGTGCACATTTCTGGTTCTTCTGACTATTCAGCTGTTTCTTTGGCTTATTTTGGTTTAGCCCTTACAGCTAGCATGGGCCAGCAGTTATAGATGTCTTCTGCAGCTATTGGAGTGCCTTTGGTGTGCTTGGTAGAACCACTGTTGTCTGTCTTGGAACAAGAACCAGGGAGTAGCTCTCTTCTTAACCAGACTGGAGTGCTATCCCTAGGGAAGTTTTACCTGTCAAAAGCAGATCTGCTTCCTCAGAAATTCCTGTCAACAATAAGCAAAAAGCTAGACATGTTTCTTCTGTCTCAGTTACTTTGGATATGAGTGATTTTTTGGGGGCTTAGCCTGGGGTTCACTTCAGGCTCTGGACCCTTCCAGTTCTGTTTTTTTTTCTGTTAAAAATTAATTCATAGAACCACAAGATAATTGTGAAGGGACAATTTCTGTAATTTCACTTCAGGTTTCTCATTCTGATTCCGAGGAAAGTCTGATTTCTGATCATTTCAAAGGATGTTCTTTTTCTGAAATGCTTTCCAGAATGAATCAGTTGTTTCAGTGAGAATATAATGATTTTCCATTGTCTCTTAAAACTGCAACAGGAATTTTCTGATCCTAGTCCATTGGATGATGTTTTGAGTACAGCCTGTAACTTTCCTGACAGACCTAAAAAGTTGATAGATTGTACAACCTTCTCCAGTGTTGTAGCTGTGTATTTTCCAACCCAAGATCAGACAGAGTATTGATATCTCTGGTAAACCCAGCTGCTGCTAAACATCTGGTTAATGCAAATACCTCTTCTTCTGACAAGGATGGGAAAGCTTTTAATAGATTTGGGAAGAATTGTGTTCTTCTGCAGCATTTGATTTTAGAATACTTATTGTCAAACTTATATGTTATTAAAGTTTATACTTGCTTATTTTGAGAATATGAGGAACTTTACAGCTTCTTTTCCACCGTCCAAGGAGAAAGTCTCCTTGTATTATCTTATTGCTTATATGTCTCAAGTGACTAGCCACTCTTTGAAATGTGTCGATTACACATATGCCACTTCCAAGGCTGCTGCTATGGGAACTCGTATGTGGAGGTTTGCTTGGTTGCATACTCTAAACCTTCCTGAGGATGTAATATCGTAAATGTTGAATTTCCTCTTAGGCAGTTATTGGACCTTCTTCCTTAAAACATGTGATGAGACAAACTGATCCAGGAAATTTCTCAGATTTTTCAGCCTTCCTTCTTCAAGTTTGACAGTGTGTTTAATGCTTCCTCTAAACCTTTTAAAAAAATAAATAAATAAATACATTGTCTTCACACACACACACACACTTCCCACCCTGGCAAGCCTTTAGCACTTCCCAGAAATCTAAATGTCCAGTTCTGTATTTGGCAGCACATAGTTTCAGACACATTGGTTCTTAAAGTGATTCATTATAGGTACTGATGGCAGTGAGAATCTCTTCCTTCTTTTTAAGGGATTCCCCCAGTCATTTAGCATCTGTTGACTCAGTAGGTGATAGAAGTGGTCCCTCCTCATTTAGGAGAAATTTAGGAGAAAATGTTTAATCTGATGTTGTTAATCTTCTTCCCATTCATCACTGATGGGTTTCGTTCTGAGCCCCTCTGAACCGTGTCGGCCTAATACCAAGTTCGCGTACACCAAAAACTCTCTAGCTAAGCTGCTACCCACAATGCCCTTCTCCCTGTTACCTCAGATCTCGTTTGCTGCATAGTCTTATAGCAGCGCTTCACCAAGCTCTCCAGCTAAGTGTTCTGTTTTATTGATAATTGTGTACTTTTAATAATTTTTTTCTAATCTCACTCTTTTAACCTTATTTTATCTAACTAGCTCTACCCATTGGGTATTTCTTATACCATCGTTGGTATCTTCTTTTTATTTCTTCCTTCTTTCTTTTTAGGTATTAGTAGTGTGAGTTTTTTGTGTGTATGTAAATGTCTGATAAAAAAGGGACATCGGGGTTTAAATATTGCACCTCTTGCAGTGGTAAACTCCCTAACAGTGACTCGCATGACAACTGTATTTATTGCCTGGGGGGTTTTCACCTCTCTGTTAAACCTCCTTGCCAGATTTGTGTAGGTTTTAGTCAGTGGATGCTGAACTAAAGGAAAAACAAACTGATTTTGAAAGGCCTTTTAGTTTCTGCTTTATCAGAGGCCCTTTCTGTGTCAAAAGTCTCAACTCCTCCAGTGAAGGACAAGGAATGTCCCCCATTTGGATCCCTCTTCACCGGCTGCTGATAAGGGCAAGTCTCACAAACATAAGGACCACAAATCTTCATTGGAGCATAGGATTGCTTTATTGGCTCCAACTATGACTACTGCTTCTGTTCCGAGCTTTGCTACAATTGCCACTTTGGCCAAAGTCATAGACATCTCAGAATTTTCAACGTTGATGCCACCTTCTGCACCGTCCTCTACGGCAACGACCTTTCCTTCCATGTCCGCTACGGCTCCGACCTTACCTTCCACAACAGCTACGGCACTGACTTCATCTTTTACTGCACTGAAAGCGGTTTCAACCCACGCAATTCCTTTGGAACCGATAACTTCGACTCCGAGTCCCTCCTCGGCACAGAGTCCTTTTTCTACACCACTGATTCCTTTACTCCCTGTCTGCAGGTTAGAGACTACAGTGCCACTGGCTCAAACACCACGGACCCGATACTCCCCTTCATTGGATCCATTCCTAGGTCAGACGTACAGCCCCTTTCTGGACTGACCGGACTCCCCTTCAGGAGTGTCCACTAGGTCCACCAGGAGTCTTTCCGAATTCGATGTGGTGCACCTGTTGGATCAACTGTTGAGAGCCAGAGGAATAACAAATGTTCCTAAGACTCACCCCCCCTTTGGGGTTTGGGTCTATTGCTCCCAGGACTCCGACGTATACTCCTCCTTCGGATCCGTTGGTTCCAAAGCCCATTGCTCCGATGTCCCTTGTGGAAACCCATTCCTCAGCAACAACAGTGACCTTCACTGAGGCTTCAAGGCCACCCCTTTGGGTTTCAGTTCCATCGGAACCATCCCTTCCTCAAACTCATGGTTGGGGGCAGAGTCCTCTGTCCTAAGCATGGTTCAGAGTGTTTTATCGGTTCTGTAATTGGATCCTGGGATAGCATCTGCCCCGATCTTGCTTGAGGCTCTATCCCCTGGAGCAGGTCTGATGGAGCGGGGTGTGACCTCGGTTCCGAGGTTGTCCAACTCTGTTTCATGCTCCCATTCCTCTTCGGGTGGGCCTGCTTTCTGGGTGATGGAGAGGGTGCTTGCTTCAGTAAGCTCTCCTCTGACGAAACTTCACCCTGCTCCCACTGAGCTACAGCTACCATGAGCCACCCCTCCAGGACACCGAGAGCAGAAGCCTCAGGAAACCCCAGTTCAGTGTACCCATCCTTCTGAGTGTTCCTCAGATATCCCCACTGAGGAAACTCCAAGGAAGAAGGCGTATAAGCGGAAACACATTAACTCTCAGGAAGAGACTTTGACAGAGGATACGGACTATGATGATGGGGAGGGGTCCCCACGGTCACCCCCTGATGATGTCTCCTTCGGAGACATCCTGGAAATATTGAAACAGAGGGGTGTCTGGAAGCCTTCTAACCCTTCCTCGAAGCAGTCCGTCTTCCTGCAGGCTTTTCACTCTTGGTCTTCTACCTTTTGGGTGACCCCACCTGCCGATGAGTTAGTCCAGCTCATCGTGCAGCGTACATGGCAGAACCCTGACTCTATTGAGGCCATTCTGCAGAGACCAGATAAGATTATTTCCCCACCAGAGGAGCCCCTCACTGGTCCAGAGGTTTGCCAGTTGATGCTATGGTGGTGGTGGCGGCCACTAAAAAGTATCTAGTGGAAGAAAGTCCTACTGTTCACCTGCCCAACAGAGAGTCCCGGGCTGTGGACAGACTGGGGAAGTGAGTTTTTGCTTCAGTGACCTTTGATGTCAGGTTCCTGAACTACTTGGCACATTTCCCGAGACTCCAAAGAGATCTGATTACTGAACTTTCTGGAGTCCTCGCTGGTCAAGTTTCTGACAGGGCATGAGACAAAGTTGCCTCTCAACTTGCCACCCTTGAATCTATCTCCAATTCGTCCATGAGGTTGTTCTCCCATTCAATCGAAGGGGCGGCTAGAGCTGCGGGTGCAGGCATAGTCATGAGGCGTTATGCCTAGATGCACAGCTGTGACCTCTCGGACTCCTTCAAGTCCTCCCTTTTGAATGCCCCTATTGAACTATCTTCCTTATTTGGTTCTAAAGTAAAGCTTTTGATAGATTTGGGAAAGAATTGTATTCTTTTGCAGCACTTGATTTTAGAATACTTATTGTCAAACATATGTTAAAGTTTATACTTGCTTATTTTGAGAATATGAGGAATTTTACAGCTTCCTTTCCACCATCCAAGGAGAAAGTCTCCTTGTATTATCTTATTGCTTTTATGTCTCAAGTGACTAGCCACTCTTTGAAATGTGTTGATGATTACACATATGCCACTTCCAGGGCTGCTGCTATGGGAACTCTTATGTGGAGGTTTGCTTGGTTGCATACTCAAAACCTTCCTGAGGATGTAATATCTGAAATGTTGAATTTCATGTTAGATAGAGAGGTAGTTTTTGGACTTTCTTCCTTAAAACATGCGATGATGAGAGAGAAACTGGTCCAGGAAATTTCTCAGATTTTTCAGCCTTCCTCCTTCAAGTTTGACAGTGTGTTTAATGCTTCCTCTACACCTTTTCAGAAAAAAATAAATAAATTGTCTTCAAAGTACACCCCCCCCCACACACACACACACACACACACACACACACACACACACACCTCCCACCTCCCCCCCCCCACACACACACACACACACACACACCTCCCACCTCCCACCTCCCACACTGGCAAGCCTTTAGTACTTCCCAGAAATTTGAATGTCCAGTTCTGTACTTTCTAGCCCAACAGTTCCTGGAGTTCATAAATTCAAATGCCATGGAACAGCTAGTCACGGTTCCCATGAGAGGAGAAAATATACTAGATCTCATTGTCACAAACATGGGGACAAAATGCTCCACACCGGAAGTATATCCCTCATTGGTGAGATCTGATCATAAACTAATCTCACTGGAAATCCACATCCCGCCCCCACCCCAAACAAAAAAGACCATAGTGAAGAACTTCTCTAAAGCAAACTTCACACTACTCAAGACTGGTGTGGTATCCTTCAAGGCCCCTGAGCCAGAGGAAACCACAACCCAAGCTGCGAAAGCCCTTACAAATGCCTTCTATGAACACCTCCAGGACTGCATGGATCAGGCAATCCCAAATAAAACCAAGACTCTTTCCACAAAGGGCAAACGTCCAATCTGGTGGACCCCAGCCATTAACAAACTTTACAATAAGAGGAGAAAGCTATTACATGATAGAACAAAATCCATAAAAGGGAAGTCACCCCTGATCATTATTAGTAAAAAATTACGAGCACTCATAAAATCAACTAAGGCCAATTTTGAGAGAAAATTGCCATGGATTCAAAGGACAATCATAAGGCCTTTTTCAGCTATGTTAGGAACCTGGGTGGAAACTCCCAGATATGCTCAGAACTAGTCCAAAATGATACAAAATCACTGAACCCACAGACATTGCCAACATACTGGCAGACAGGTTCAGTGCAAACTTCACCCCCCTCCCCCTAAAGGAGAGATAACTATCCCAGCCGAGTGTAGCCTCCCGGACATCTCAAATGCGCAGGTGAAAGCTGCTCTCTCTAAAGCTAAAAACACAGCATCAATGGGACCGGATGGTGTCCCCGGCTGTGTGCTACACGAGCTAAATGAGGAATTAACCCGGCACATAAGGGAGCTGTTTAATCTCAGCCTTACCACAGGATACGTGCCCAAGGAGTGGCGTCACGGCAACTATGGTCCCACTCCACAAAGGCGGCGCCTCACGGACCCTGGTAATTACCACCCCATAAGCTTAACAAGTCTAGTCTGCAAAGCTATGGAGAGGATCATAATGGAGCTCATAAACAAAGATATAGGGGACTTGCAGACATTGGACCCGACCCAGTTTGGCTTTGTCAAGGGCAGATCATGCCTTTTGAACTTGGTCGACTTCTTGAAACAGTCACCAAGGCCATTGATGAGGGAAAGTCAGTCCATACAGCCTACCTTGACCTTGCAAAGGCCTTCGACACAATACCCCACTCAGGTATTGTAGAAAAACAACCAGCTTAAATGTAAACCCATATGTCACAAGATGGGTTGCAAACTGGCTTAAGGACAGAACCCACAGGGTTAGAGTTGCTGGCGCTGTGTCAGACTCCAAGCCGGTCACAAGTGGTGTCCCACAGGGCTCGGTCCTTGGCCCCCTATTGTTTGGCATCTACTTCTCAGAAGTACAGGCCAGCATGGGAGGACTTTGGCTGACAAAGTTTGCAGACGACTGCAAACTGGGCGCCATAGTGGAAAGTGCATCGGACACGGATATCCTTCAGAAGGGACTCACGGAAACAGATAGCTGGTGCCAGAGCCATGGCCTGAAGTTAAACGCCAAAAATGTATAGTCATACCCTTCGGGAAAAACAAGGTAACCCCAAGCTACCATATAGGTGGCAATCCACTAAGCACAGAAGAGGTTATCAGGGACCTGGGGACCCAGGTTGACAGTGGCCTTTCTTTTGACACTCACATTGCTAAAGTGGTTAGAAAGACCTTCTACATTGCCCACCTGATCATGAAGGGATTCACATCCAGATCTAGTGAGGTCATTGAGTCCCTGTACTCTTCACTTATCAGACCAATGATCGAGTACAGTGCCCCATTCGGGATGTATCTCACCCGACATCTGCAGCAATTGGAGAGACCCCAAAAGTTCCTCACCAAAAGGATAAAGGACTCGAAAATCTGTCACATGCTGCCAGATTGAAGAAACTCCAGCTCTATTCAGTCGCATACCGTCTGCTCAGAGGTGACGTGCCTGACATACAAGGCCATGTCCAACCCGGAATTAATGGACATGCTCCACCTCAAAAAATCCAAATCCACCAAAACCACTAGAGCAAGCGACTTAAACCTTAGCACGGATATAAATAGGACGTGCTGGAGGGATAGATTTATCACTCAGAGACTCCCTATGCTGTGGAATAAAATCCCGGTCCATGTGAGGCAGAGCACCTCGCTGACTCTGTTCAAGAGAAATCTAGACCTGTGGATGGGAGATCGTAGGTTTACCCCGGGAATCATCTCTGTGTCACTGCTGAACAGAGGCACAACAAACTAATGGGCACAGTATTTTTTCATATAAGGGGTGGCGTAAGCCACAAAAATTTGGGCTAGGCTTATAAATGCCTTAGGGCAGATAGCCTAGTATAAACCTATGAACCTATGAACCTATGTATTTGGCAGCACATAGTTTCAGACACATTGGTTCTTAAAGCGATTCATTATAGGTACAGATGGCAGTGAGAATCTCTTCCTTCTTTTTAAGGGATTCCCCCAGTCATTTAGCATCTGTTGACTCAGTAGGTGATAGAAGTGGTCCCTCCTCATTTAGGAGAAAATATTTAATGTGATAGTGTTCAATCTCGCCGTTTGTTCTTACACATGGGTTCGGAGCCGATCCTCGGCTCCGTGTCGGCCGCTTGCAAGCTCTGCATCGAGAAGAAGCTCGAGACAATCTAATACCCAGAATCCCCCTCTGCCTTTACCTCAGATCTAGTTTGCCGCTGCTGCGTTCGCATCGCTGGGAGCTAGCTCGAGCATCTTGAGATAAGATATAGCTTATTTTTGTTATATTTTATTGGAAAATTTGTTCTAATAGTATTTTTTGATATACTGAGTGTATGTGTGTATGAGTAGGTTGAATTCTCGGTACCGTTAAGTTTATTAATTGGTTAGAGTTTTTCAGGGCCTACCAACCCTACTTAAATTTGACAACCGGACTTGACATTTAAATTGGATTTGACTTTTTTCACCGGATTTGACTCTTATACTGGACTTGACTCTTATCTTACTTGTAAAATGTCTGATAAAGTGAAATCAGGTTTTAAGCGTTGTCAGTGTGGCCAAAAAATGTCAGTGACTGACAACCATAGTTCCTGTGTCTACTGCCTTGGCCCTCTCCACTTGCAAGAGGACTGTTCAATCTGTCACTCTTTTAGTGGGAGGGTCATGACAGATAGGCGCAGGAAACTCATGGACAGAGGATTATTAAAACCTTCCTTTCAGGAGGCTCTGGATGCTTCTGACCAGGCATCGAAATCCTCGAAGGAATCGAAGACGTCGGAGCCCAAGTCATCGGCTCCAAGCTCTTCGAGTAAAATTAGATCACCGGTTCCACAGACTTCGGGGCCGAGTGTTCAACTGGTGTCGGTTCCTGAGCCTCGAGTCTTGGAACAGGTGATGGAGCTCCCTCCATCGACTTTATTGAGGTTGGCTCCGTCTTCGGTTCCTTCGACCCGTTCTTCTTCCAAACTCTCCGATGTCGATGTGGATCGTGTGGTGCAGAAGTTATTGGAGCATTCGGCCCTGTCCAAACTTATTTCAGTAAACTTGAAGGCCTCCCATTGTCTCCATCCATTCCTCCTCCGAGACCTGTCCAGTCTTTGGAGCCGGAAGAGGTTGATCTTCTGATTGTGGAGCCCTCGGGTCCAGAACCGTCCTTTTCTCGGTCTGTCCCTCTCACCTCGACTCCGTCAGACCCGGTACCGGAGTCTCGGAGCCGATGATCTGTCCTTGGTTCCGGGGCCGAGAGTCGAACCGACGTTTCGGTTCCGACTCTTCCCCTCGGGGCCTCTGCGCGGATCGATTCGGCTCCGTCCTCGGGGTCGATGCCTTCGGTGCCTGTTTCGGGGATTCTTCCCATTTCTTCGGAACCGGGAGATTCTTCGATTCGGGACCCGGGGGCGTTTGACCTAATGAGGAAGGTGTTGTCTACCCAGACAACCACATCAGTGGAAGCAACCTCTCCTCCCCATAAAGGGCCGTTATCCTCCTCTGCACCCACGGCCACATCCAAGCGTCGAGCACCAGTGTCTCAGCCACCCCTGGAGGGTGCCCCCTCTTCCTTGGAGGCTTCTTCGGATGCTCCCCACGAAGAAGTCCCTAGGAAAAGATTGTGTAAGAGGAGACACTTGGATTCTCCACAAGAATCCTTGACATCCGATACTGACTTAGATGAGTCAGAAGGGTCCCCTAAGTCACCTTCAGAAGATCTCTTTTTCGGACATATTGGAGATCCTGAAACAGAGAGGTGACTGGCACTCCCTTCCCCCTTCTGAGGATGAGTCAGTTTTGCTGAAGGCATTCGGTGCTCGCCCTTCTTCCTCCTGGGTCACTACACCCTTCGACGAATTAATGGAACTTATTGCTCGAAGGGCGTGGGAGGCTCCTGACACAGTGGAACCAGTCCCAAGGAAACCCAATAAGTATATCACTGCACCTCAGGACAAGACCTACTTAACAAAAGGAGTTCCAGTGGACGCTATGGTGGTGGCAGCTGCCACGAAAAAGGAGATGTCGGAATCTTCCTCATCTGTCCATCCCCCTAATAAAGATTCTAGGACTATGGACAGGTACGGGAAGTGCATTTTTAGTTCAGCGGCTTTTTCCATGCGATCCCTGAACTATTTGACCCATTTTACACGACTACAGAGGGATCTAGTCAAAGAGTTGGGAGATACCCTCCAGGGTACTACAGATGCTGCTGTCTCAGAGAAAGTGACAGCGCAACTTAATACCCTTACATCCATTGTGAACTCGTCCATGAGGCTGATTTCTGCGAAGGTTCGAGTAGGGCACCAGCTTCAGCGATTGCTCTTCGCAGACAATCCTGGATGCGCTTATGTTCATTTTTGGAAGCCTTCAAGTCTTCCTTTACTAACGCCCCATTTGACGGTGCCACTCTCTTTGGCCCCAAAGTAAAGGAGACCCTTACCCGGTGTGAACAGGAGGGAAAGACTCTGTCTGCTGTCGGAGTCCGTTTTTCCACCCCAACCAGACCGTACCCCAAAGGGCAACGTGGTGGAAAAATGTGGTTTCGAAAACCCCAAGGATCTTTCCCAGGCACACAGGGTGATGCCCCTTCTAGAGGCAGAGGAGGGGGCAGAGGTGGAAGACGCCGCCCTGGCGGCAGAGGGGTCCGCAGCATCAAGGTGACAGGGATACACTCCCTGGTAAACCTTTCCAGCACTCCTGAGAGGAGGCCCGACTGTCCTGCTCTGGAGGCAGTCGGGAGTCGCTAGCTTTATACCCTCAGGCCTGGCAAAACATAACTACAGACAAGTGGGTAAAAAGCGTGGTTACCAGAGGTTACAACATACCCTTTCTATCCCATCCCATTCCAAAGAAAAGACTCCCAGATGTACCGCCCCATCTGCGAGATCCAGCAGCTATAGAAATTTCAAAGCTGCTAGAAAAAAAGAGTCATCCATCCAGTCCCAGCGGACCAGCAAGGATTCGGGACTTACTCAAGGTTCTTTTTAGTTCCAAAGAAAACAGGGGACTGGAGGCTCATTCTGGACCTAAGCGACCTCAACACCTTCGTCAAGAAAGAAAAGTTCCGAATGGTCACGCTTCAATCGATCCTTCCATTCTTACAGAAGGACGACTGGATGTGCTCAATAGATCTGAAGGATGCATACTACCACATCAAAATGGCCAGGGCATCCAGAGATCATTTGCGCTTCCGGCTGGGGGCCAGTCACTTTCAATTTCGAGCCCTGCCCTTTGGTCTGACCTCAGCCCCCAGGGTCTTCACCAAATGCATGGCAGTGGTAGCGTCTCACTTGAGACGCCAAGGATTCCAGGTGTTTCCGTATCTGGATGACTGGCTCCTTTCTGCCACCACCCAGCGTCAACTAGTACAGGCCAGAGACTATACTCTTCAACTGTGTGTTCACCTAGGAATTTCCGTAAACTTCGAAAAATCCTTACTTCAGCCATCACAAAGTATCTTGTTCATAGGAGCGGAATTAAACACACATCAGTTAATTCTAAGACTCCCTCCAGAAAGGATACTTTCACTTCAGACTCACATACGTCTTCTTCTCTTGTCCAGGAAATCCCCAGCAAAACTGGTACTGAAGGTTTTGGGACTCATGTCAGCTTCTCTTATTGCAATACCCTTGGGAAGGCTGCACATGAGAGTCCTACAATGGCTACTGTTTGCACAATGGTCGTTCCAACAACTACCTCTAACACACGAGATTCTTATAACAAACACATGCAAAACACACCTAAACTGGTGGCTTCAAACGTGCAACCTTTCCAAGGGGAGACCATTTGTGCTACCCACACCTACAGTTACGGTGACCACAGACGCTTCCCTGATAGGGTGGGGGGGCATCTTTCAGGGACAGACAGTCCAAGGCGAATGGACCAATTTGGAGTACAATCTGCACATCAATGTTCTAGAGTTGAGGGCAGTGTTTCTAGCGTTGCAACACTTTGCTCCCCTTCTTCCTCTGGGAACTATTGCAGTTCAGACGGACAACATGTCGGTAGTCTGGTACATAAACAAGCAAGGGGGAACCAAGTCCTATCAGCTATGCAGAGAGGCCATGAGAATCTGGCAATGGGCGGAGTCCACGGGTCGCTTTCTAATAGCAACGCACATCCCGGGGTCATCCAACGTCATAGCCGACAGGCTGAGCAGAGCAATTCTGTTACCGCACGAGTGGTCCCTAAAACAGTCAGTGGCGAAAAAGATTTTTCGCACGTGGGGCCAGCCTTCCTGCGATCTGTTTGCGTCTCCAATGAACGCCAAATGCAGGAGCTACTTTGCCCTATTACCCCCTCCAGGGGAAGTCCCCAGGGACGCACTGATTCACGATTGGCCCCCGGGACTCCTGTACGCATTTCCTCCATTTCCCCTCATATCAAAGTTTCTCCAGAATGCCAGAAACCTACACAGGACAATAATCCTCATTGCCCCATTCTGGCCTCGTCAAATTTGGTTTCCCTTCCTGAAGACACACTGCATTCGGGGACCCTGGATCCTGGACCCAGAGCCAGATCTATTGACTCACTCGTCAGGGGCTCCCCATCCCGCGCTCTTGTCCCTCCATCTAGCAGCTTGGCTGCTCCAATTCCCAACTTAGCCAGGTCTGATCTTCTTTCACCGGCAGTTCAGAATATATTGGTGGCTTCTCATAAAGCTTCCACTACTAAAACATATTCTAGTAAATGGAAGCGATTTGTATTCTGGGCGAATACACAGCAAGTGGATCCTTTTATAGCTCCTTTGAATAAAATATTAGAGTTTTTAACGGACTTGTTCCATCAGGGTGCTTCTCCTGCCACACTAAGAGTTCAATTGGCTGCCATCTCTAATTTCCATGTGGAAGAATGTGGGGCTCCTGTTATGGCCCACAGACTTTGTAAAGCCTTTTTAAAAGGAGTTTTTCATATTAGACCACCAATTAGATCTCCTACGTCACCTTGGAGTCTAAACTTGTTATCTAAATTAATGTTGCCCCCCTTTGAACCAGCCTCCTCTTGCCCATTGAAATTTTTGTCTTGGAAGACTCTCTTTTTGGTAGCCATTACATCCGCTAGGCGAGTATCTAACTTCAAGCTCTCTCTATCAAGCACCCTTATTTGATCTTTCACTCTGACAGAGTTTCTCTTCAAACTAATTCATCCTTCCTCCCTAAAGTTTGTTCTATTAACAATATTAATCAGTCCATTGAATTACCCACCTTCTTCAAGAATCACTCCAACAAAATGGAGTATATGTTGCACAAATTAGATGTTCACAGACAGCTAAGATTTTACTTGGACAGAACAAAAGATCACAGGAAAACTGATCAACTTTTTGTGGCCTTTGCTGATAACAGGAAAGGATTAGTGGTTACCAAAAGAACTCTTTCTAAGTGGTTAACGGATTGTATAATCTATGTCTATGATTCTTCAAATCAAACTCTTTTGCACAAACCCAAAGGACATTCCACAAGGTCAGTGTCTACATCCCTGGCTCATGCAGCCCGCCTACCACTAGACGCTATTTGTGCGGCTGCTATTTGGTCTAAGCCACATACATTCATTTCTCATTATAAGGTAGACAAGGTTTCTAGAGACAGGGCAACCTTTGGTTCCACTGTGCTCAAGAACGTCCTTCCGTGAGTTCCTCAGGAACAAGGAGCTAGGACGCTACCCATGTGTAGAACAACGGCGAGATTGAACACTATCACATATAGAAGTTATGTCCTTACCATAACGTTCCATGTGGAGTGTTCATCTCGCCTTTGTTCTTACATTCCCACCCTCCCCACCTTAGGAAGAACGTTCAGTTTTGGTGCCTGGCCTGGGGCATTCTGCTTCTGCTTTGCAGTTGTTGTGTACATAGTTGGCATGTATATATATATGTGTATGTGTCTATATATATATATATAGACTCTTAGTTCTGTGCATATGTGATGTAAGCATGAGTGTGCTCTCTCTAGAGACTGGTTTGCTTGCAAACTAGATCTGAGGTAAAGGCAGAGGGGGATTCTGGGTATTAGATTGTCTCGAGCTTCTTCTCGATGCAGAGCTTGCAAGCGGCCGACACGGAGCCGAGGATCGGCTCCGAACCCATGTGTAAGAACAAAGGCGAGATGAACACTCCACATGGAACGTTATGGTAAGGACATAACTTCTATTTACGTTTATTGTGCCAAAGAAAGAAACTTCATGGGTACCACTTTTAGATTTTTACTTTTTAGACCTGTTTCCTGGCAGTTCCCAGGTTCAAAATGTTATCTCTTCACAGTCTTTTACGTCTCATTCCCCATTTAGTTTTTTAGTGACATAAATTAAAAGAATATTATCATCATATTCATATAGTTCCTTATGCTTGATTTCTGTGCCTGTATCACTCTCATTTCTCTGTATTACCCTTTGGGATATCCACTACTCCAGGGGTTTAGCAAAGTGTCTAGCTCCAGCAGAGCCATAGCTGGCTCCTCCATCACCTGGTGCCAGTTCTTGATTTAGTTTGCCACCCCCCCCCCCCAATCCTCAAGTGAATTGGCAAAAAAAAAAATATTTCAGTTTTTACTGTCAAAAGCTGCGTGCTTTTGTACCAGTTGGCTTCATACAACAGCCAAATCCATGCCCTCAGCTCTTCAGTTGCAGATATGAAGTTACAGTTACAAAAAAAAAAAAAAAAAAAGAATGAGTGCAGGAAATCTTGATTTCACCTCCTAACACTTTGCACCCAGGGCAGCATCCCCTTCTCCCCATCCTTACTATCCCGCTGAGCTCCAGTAATAGCCTACTAAAGAATGCAAAGTATTCACATTTTTCTTTATTTAGATGACCTGCTTGTCTTTTCAGTGTCTTTTTCAAAGAGTTAGGAATCTCGCAATTGGGTGAGAGATCTTCTCCAATGACTAAAGTTTCACGAGAACATCTAAAAGTATTGTTTAACCCTTTCATAAAGCATTGTTTTTCTGGGATGTCTCTTAGATACCTTAGGTCAAAGAGCTTTTCATCCATGAGAAGAAGTTGATCTGTATCTAGATCTATTCCTGAATTTTGTTTTCACTCTAACAACAGTTTCAGCAGGGGAATTTGTCAGGATTCTGGGTCTCATGGCATGTGTTATCTCATGATTCCTCTAGCAATACTCTGCATGAAAAACATTCAGTGTAACTTAAATCAGTTTGGTCCCAGCATCAGCATCCCTGACATTCCAAATTTTGGGATTTGTGAGAAGGGAAAGTCTTTGGTGGAGAAACCAGTTTTATTTGAGTCCATATTTCCCTTTTTCCCTTTCAGGTCCAGCACAGTCTGTAATAACAGATACCTCAAATTTTGCTTGGGAAGCAGTGTCTATGGGGATAAAACTGCAGGATCTTTGGAACAGAAATATGGATCAAAACATAAATGTAAAAACAGATGTTGGCAGTCATAAATGCTTTCAATTCTCTCAGTCATCTGTGGGCCATTGGACTGTTACAAGTGGTTACAGGCAACACAGCAGATATGTGCTACATAAGCAAATAGGAGCAGAACCAAATCCTACCCTCAGGCTAGTCTGCACTGAGGATGAAATTTGGTTCTTTCCCTATTTATTTATGTACCATGTCAGCATGGTGTGGTACATAAATTGCAGCAGAACCAAAAGCTACCTTCTGTGCAGACTAGCCATGGCAACCTGGGATATATCTTTTCAGCACAGTCTCAGACTACAGGCATCTTACATCCTGTCAGCACAAAACTTTGTTGCCATTAAGCTGAATTAGGACCCTGACAGACCTTCATGAATGGAAACTGAATCTCAAGGTCCTCCAGGAATTGATACAGCTATGGAGAACACCTCATATATATATATATATATATATATATATATATATATGTATATGCATCCTGTCATGACAATCGTTTGGCAAAATTCTGCTCCAGGACTCCATGCAAGAAAGCTTGGAAAACAGTTACTTTGGACAGAAATGCTCCTGTATGCTATTCCACCCTTTCCACTAATATCTAGAGTCATTCTGAAGATTCAGATAGAATCCATTAAGATCGTTGTGATGACTCCCTTCTGGCCTGGACAGCAGTGGTTCTCCCTTCATCTGGAAATGGTAAGTGGCAGTTTCCACAAGCATCCTCACAGACTGGACCTACTTACACAAAGACAGGGGGTGTTTGATATATCAATTCCCTAAATAACAGCAAGTAACTGCCTGGATGATAATTAAATACATTTTAGGCACCTGTTTTCTGAAGGTGTGCAGTCGGTATTAAACAGAAAAAGAAAACCTGCTACTAGGAATTCATATATTAGGAAATGAAAAGGATTTTCTAGTTTGTGCCAAAACAAGAGCTAGAACCATTTAAGTATAGTGTTTCTCTGGTAATGCATTATTTGTGAGAGTTGTCATCATCATCTGACCTTTTTTACTCCTACATCAGGGTACATCTGTCAGCCATTTCAGCATGTCTACTCATGGATCCTCCTCTTTCAATACAGTCATATATGAAAATGTTTTTGAAACAGGTGTCACATACCAAGCCTACTTGAAAACAGGTGGCCCCTCCTTGGGAATCTTAATTTTAATTTGGAAAAAATAATTATTTCTCCATTTGAACTAGCTCATCAAGCTGACATGAAGTTCTTAACATGGAAAACAGTCTTGCTGATTGCTCTGACTTCTGCAAGAAGAGTGTCTGAGTTGCATGCTTTTACAGTGCGGTCAGCCTTATCTCTATTTCCATAAACATATGGTTTTCTTAAGAACTAATCTTTCATGTATGCCAAAGTTTTATGTGAGTTTACTGTGAACCAGACTATCTTTCCCCCTGTCTTCTTTCCAGAATCTAAAAAGTGAGGGCAAAAGGATACCCCATACTTTGGATGTCATCAGACCACTCAAATATTATCTTGACAGAACTAAATCTTTCACTAACTCTGATCAGTTGTTCATTTCTTGTAAAAGTAAGAAGAAAGGACATTCTGTGTCAACACAGACTATTTTGCAAATTGTTGACTCTTGCTGTTACCTTTTATTATACCAATGACAAAAAGGCAATTCTAGGTAGTGTCAAGGCTTACTCTTCCAGGGCCTTGGCTTCATCTATGACTTTTTGGAAAAGGTTGGATTCTGGAAGAATTCTAAAAGCAGCAATTTGATCTTCTGTCCTTACCTGTACAAAGCACTACAAACTAGATTTGTTCCGTAGGTATAGGACAGGCTTTGCTTAGACCATTCTGCAGGAGCTCCTGGGCCCTTATCATTCCTCTTGTCAGTCATTTTAAGTATATGGTAGTCTACCCATATAGCTAAGGCTACTGCAGCAGTCATCAATATGAACATAGTACAGTTATGTCAGTCAACTTAATGTAATAGTAGATTTTCAAATGGTCATTGCTGCAGTAGCCTCCCCAACCTCTTCCATCCTATTTTTGTTTGTTTTTGTTGCCAGGTTGAGGTCCTTTATGATTATTTTCTTAGCACTGATATTATTGGCAGGAAAGCTCTGAAGGGCTTGGCACTCAAACCACTCTTTTTTTTCCCCCTGCTTTGTTAGAGCTGATTAACAGTTTGACTGCATGGAAGGTGCTCTTAAGGTTTGGGAACTCACTGGCTGCTATATCCTTAGCAGGATATAAACAGTATAGCTAAAGCTACTGCAGCGTTAATCATTCAAACATCTGCTATTATGATATGTTTGTTTATACAACTGTGCTTTACCTTAACTGTGGCCTCATCTTCTATAACCTCTTTGGTTCCTGGATCCCCCTTCTGGATCTACTATCTTAACTTGTCTGACAAGCTCACTCAGACATCGTCTTTCAAGTTAACCACATGGTTTCCTGTATTCCATTGATGGCAAATGATTCCTTATTTCCTTGTAGTGTGGTATGCATATTGACAGTCTGAGATACTGCCCACCAGAAAAATATACAAAATCAAATGGGAAGAGATTTCTGTTTATGTGGTAGAGCACTACTTTTGACTCTTTTCAGCTCCCCCTTCCTTTCTGGACTTTTTTTGGCAGGACTTTTTTACTCCAGTATCAGCTATACTAGTTTACATCAACTCTTAAAGTTGAGTGCCCCATCATAGGAACATTTTTGGTATTCCCAGCATCCATTTTAGTCAGGCGGAGCCACCAGAAAGGCCAATAGTGTCTGCTAAGAGATTGAAATTTGAACATTTGTCTATATTTGTTGACAAAATCTTAAAGGAAGCCGGTTTTAATACAATTTCTTTTATCACAGATTTATTCTGTTGTAAAGATTCTTTAAAGAAAGTTTCTGCAATGAAGGAAGATTTATTAGTGACAGTGGATATAGAATCAATGTAGAAAGTCATTCCCCTTATGTTAAGTGAAAATGAGTACAGTAGAGGAGATTTAAGTTCACAAGTGAAAGTATGAATTGGGTCTTGATGTATAATAATTTCATTTTCAGTGCTGTGTTTTATCATCAAGTGAAAGGAGTGGCTGTGGAGGCTATGGCTCCCAGTTATGCATATTTAGTCACGTTACTAGGAAAAAGAATTTGTGCACACAAGTGAACAGTTCAGTTGGTGTTTTTACACCCTCTTTATTGATGATATTTTGTAATGTGGATAGGCACTAATTAACAATTAGTTGGTCTTTATAAAGTCTCTCAACACCACTGATTTTTTATTTTTTTATTTTATTTCAAAAGTGTAATACACAGATAGAATATAACTTGTTTGGATATGTCAGTGTACAAAGATGAGAATGGTGTGGGGGGAGGGGTTGCTGACTGTGGTTAATTTTAAATCTGCAGATAGCAATCCACTGGTATATTACTCCAGATCCACCCAAAGCAGGTAAGAAACAACTTTTTAAAAATATGGAATATAGTGTCCCTACGTTGACAGTTGAGGTCATCATTCAGAAAGACCATCTTGAAAATTTGAAACAAATGTTTAGAAATAGAGTGTTTCCAGAGGAAGTAATGATAAGCAGTTCTAGTTTGACTTACAACATTGAGAGTAGGGCTGTAAAATAAACACCATTGGCAGTAATTCAAAAAGTCTTAGTGACAACCAAGGGTTGTTTATGAGTGTCTGGAGTCACCCAAGTTTATCCATAGGTGAGCATATAACATAAAAGGCATTTTAGAAAGCAGGATAAATGGAGATGACATTACATATTTTAGAAAAAGCAACAATCAGGAAGATACATATAACTGTGTGGTATGTAAGGCGTATAGACATATTTTGGATGGATGTAGTATTTATTGTTCCAACACTATGAAAACTTGACAAACCACCTGGGAGATTCACTTAAGTCAGATTATGTTTATTATGCAGTATGTTCATAATGTAAAAGTGTGTTTTTATACAGGGAAAACTATTTGGATCCCCTGTCAGGGGATCCAGTGTCTGTCAGCCTGGGATGACATGCTGGACAAGCCACTTGCTTCGCTAGGGACGGCTTACACCTGTCATCCTTAGGCTTTTGTATACTGGCCAAGGCTCTTGCCACCCCCATAGTGCCTTTTTTAGGCAAGGCTGAAAGGACAAACCCACCTCCATAGACAACCCAAGGATAAAAAAACTAAAGGTAATGCTACTCGGTGCCAGAAGTCTAAACCTCAAGATGCACGCACTCGAGGCTCTCCTCAGTATGGAGCAAATCGATGTCTGTGCAGTAACAGAAACCTGGTTCAAGGCTCCTGAGAGCACTACCAGGTTATAACTCATACCATGCGTTTCAGCCCCAAAACTTGGACCAAAGCACAAAAGGAGGGGGGAGTATCTATATTCATCAAAGATACCTACACCTCCAGGTTAGTGGCACTGCACGAAGCATCGGAAACCATCCATGTGCAACTAACAGTGGGCAAAACTGCCTTTCAGTTTGTATCCTGCTAGAGAACACCCTCCCTATTACAGGAACCCCACTTGGCATTCCTGAGAACACTGGAGAATATGAAGGTCTCTCCAAACACTATGTTATTGGGTGACTTCAACTACCCAAACATTGACTGGGAAAACTACTCAAGCCCAAACACCCTCGCCCAACACTTCCTTGAATTTATAAACTCAAACACAATGGAACAACTGGTCACCACTCCCACAAGAGGGAACAACATATTGGACCTGGTCATCACCAACATGGGGACTCTATGTTCCACACCAGAGGTAAACCCCTCATTGGTAAGATCAAACCATAAACAAATTTCCCTGGACATCCATATCCCGTCCCCACCCCCAGCCAAGGAAATCACTGTAAAGAATTTCTCAAAGGCCAGCTTTGCACTTCTCAAGACTGAGGTGGAATCCTTCAAAGCCCCTGGGCCAGAGGATAATACAGCCCAATCCGCAGAATCCTTTACAAATGCATTCTATGAGCACCTGCAGGAATGCATGGATCGTGCTATCCCAAATAAAACCAAGACTCACTCCTCCAAGAACAGGAGACCGGTCTGGTGGACCCTGGCCATAAATAAGCTATACAACAGAAGGAGGAAGCTACTACATGACAGAGCAAAATCCCAAAAAGGGAAGGCATCTCTGATCAGTATTAGCAAGAAACTTTGATCCCTCATAAAATCATCAAAGGCCAGTTTCGAAAGAAAAATTGCCCTAGACACTAAAGATAATCACAAGGCCTTCTTTAGTTATGTCAGGAACATGGGCGGAAACTCCCAGATATGCTCTGAATTGTTGCATAACGGTACAAAATATACCGAATCTACAGACATAGCCAACATCCTGGCAGACAGATTCAACGCAAACTTCTCCCCCCCTTCCCCCCCAAAGGAGCAAATGCCTATCCCCACTGAATGTAACCTCCCTGACATCACAGATGCACAGGTGAAAGCTGCCCTCTCCAAAGCAAAAAACACAGCATCTATGGGACCAGGCTGTGTCTTACACGAGCTCCAAGAAGAACTGAACCCTCACATTGTCACTGTTCAAACTTAGCCTTACTACAGGATATGTACCCAAAGAATGGCGTACAGCTACAGTGGTCCCACTCCACAAAGGTGGTGCCACAACGGACCCCGGAAACTATCGCCCCATAAGCCTGACTAGTCTGGTCTGTAAAGCTATGGAGCATATTATCATGGAACTCATAAACAAAGACATTGGGAGCCTCCAGACACTGGACCCTATGCAATTAGGCTTTGTTAAGGGCAGATCTTGCCTCTTAGACCTAGTTGATTTCTTTGGAACAGTTACCAAAGCCATAGATGAGGGCAAGGTAGTCCACACAGCCTACCTGGACCTCGCAAAAGCCTTCGACACAATACCCCACTCGGGCATCATAAATAAGCTTACCAGCTTAAATATCAACCCCTATTTCACAAGATGGGTTGCAAACTGGCTCAGAGATAGAACCCACATGGTCAGAATCACAGGTGCCATGTCTGAATCCAAACCAGTTACAAGTGGAGTCCCACAGGGCTCAGTTCTGGGTACTCTCTTGTTCGGTATATACTTCTCTGAGGTTCGGGCTAACACAGGGGGATTATGGCTGACAAAGTTTGCAGATGACTGCAAACTGGGGGCCATAATCGAATCTCCAGCTGACACAAGCATCCTCCAAAAGCGTCTCACAGAGACAGATGCTTGGTGCCAGAGCCACGGTCTCAAGCTAAATGCTAAAAAGTGCATAGTCATCCCCTGTGGGACAAACAAGGTGCCCACAAATTACCACATAGGTGGTAATCCATTAAGTACGGAAGAAGTAATTAGAGATTTGGGGACCAACATAGATAGTAATCTCTCCTTTGATAATCACGTTGCCAAAGTGGTTAGAAAGACCTTCTATATAGCCCACCTTATCACGAAAGGGTTCGCATCTAGATCAAGAGAGGTCATTGTGCCCCTCAGCTCGTCACTCATCAGGCCCATAATTGAATGCAATGCCCCTTTTGGGATGTACCTTACCTGACACCTGCAACAACTGGAGAAACCCCAAAAGTACCTCACCAAGAGGATCATGGGCTACAAACAGATGTCCTATGTAGCTCGACTAAGGAAACTCCAGCTCTACTCAGTTGCTTACCACCTACTCAGAGGCGATCTATGCCTGTCGTACAAAGCCATGTCAAACCCAGAATTAATGGACATGCTCCACCTCAAAAAATCCAAGTCCCTTAGAGCTACACGCTCCAGGGACCTAAACCTCAGCACAAAAATAAATAGGACATGCTGGAGGGACAGATTCATTTCCCAGAGGCTCCCCTCACTCTGGAATAGAATCCCAATTCATGTTAGACATAACCCCTCGTTGACCCTCTTCAAGCGAAATCTGGATGCGTGGATGGGAAATCACAAATTCACCCCTGGGATCTCTTCTCTGTCCCTGATAGACAGAGGCACAGTAAACTAATCTTAAAAGGGTACCTTCTGTGACTTACTTTACAGAGGGCACAGTAGGCTAATCTAATAGGGAGGCTGAAGCCAAAGAGAGGGCACAGTAGGCTAATCTAATAGGGAGGCTGAAGCCAAATGCACTCTGGCTAGGCTTATAAATGACCTAGGGCAGATAGCCTAGTATCTACCTATGAACCTATTTGAAAACTGTTAGACAAAAAATAATCTTAATGCTATGTTTAGGCATTCTAAAGCAAGCAAAAGTTTTAAAATACTTTTATTTGGAGTGTTAGATCATGTGCCACTCACCGAGAGCGGGAAACAATGATTTGAATTATATGGAATATTAATGGCATTTTTTATTGAATGTATGAGGTGGTAAAGATTTGAACATTATTGTTAATTATAAATGTGTTCTAAAGAAAAAAAACAAAGAAGATATATCGTGTCATGTGGCCGTTCATGTGACAGTCAGTTTTTGTATTTAAATTAATAAAAATGAAAAATGTCATGAGAATGTGGTTCTTGAAGAGAGTAGAAACAAGTTAAAATAATACTACAGTGCAAAAAAAATGCAAACAATACATCAGTCATAAAAGGAAGTCAGATGTGGATATTTTTGATGAAATATGAGTTTTGTCAATGAGCAGTAGGTTGAGTGAATTTTTATATTCCTAGCCTTAATGTACTGATTACTGAATATTAAATGCACTAGTTTCTACTGTCTTGATGAAAATTTCTTACAGTCCATGTGTGAAGTTGACAGTGTATCTCCCCTGATTTTCTTCAAGAAATTTCTCAGATCTGAATAACTATCTCTTTGGGGACATTTCTTGGGAAAAAGTCTTGGACTAATTGAATCTATACCATCTACTAAATTAAAGTAATAAGTAGTAATCTGCTTTCAAAGGTGGTTCAACAGTGGTTTGATGTTAAAGTTAATAAAATGCTTGCTATCCTTTCTTTAGTTCAACATTCATTGATTTCTACATTTATCTTTTGATCTTATAGTTATGAAGAAAAATGAATGTGTGTCCTTGTAGCCAAAGTCTACAAATATTTATTTATTTATTTTTGTTTATTTATTGTCATTTGTTAACCGGGTTAGTCCATCTGAGCCAGGGGCCCATTTTCAGTGGAGACCTAAGGAGAAAAGCTCCAGACCAAAAGCACAGTAGAAAGGCTCAAGTCGTATCTTCTTGCACTCACAACATCCAAATCCAGAAGCAGTACTGAAAAAGTAGGTGTCACACCAAATAAGATAAAAAAATCTAACTATCTAAATTTTATAAAAAATAAAAATTTAATGCCAAGCAAATCCATAAAGAATTTAAATGGTTAAGCACTTTCCTCTCTATAAGCAAATGTCACCATCAGAATCATGTTACATAAATATCCCATCATACAGATCACATATACCACATCCCCCAGTCACAGAAAAAGACTTATTAAAGACGTACATGCAATCTGGGTGAGCCTTTGATGTTAAAATCATTAGAGTATAACTATCCATAAAAATATGAATAATTGTAATAGAAAATATGCATACCAGTTGTAATGATGCAAACACAATCAGAAGATGAATGCATGCATATTGTTGTCTTTCGGCTTTTACCAGTTAGGGGTCACCACAACGGAACTCTGGTCCGCTAATGATTGGCAGTAGATTTTATCGAACACCGAGGTGCCAGCTCGATGTTCAACCTTCAACTAAGGCGCACCCATTTACGCATGTCTTTCGAACACCCACCCAACCGCGGGGAAGACATGCAGACTCCACACAGAAGGCACTCCCCTGAACTTGAGCCGAGAATCGAACGGGAGAACCTCTTGCTGTGAGGCAACAATGCTACTGCTGCACCACAGTGGAAGTCTGTAAGATGAATGCATGCATACTTGTTAAATATTATTAGCCCTCAACTTTAGCATTGAAACAGTAGACACTTGGTCATAGAGTCCTAGTCCACATGATGCTCCCAGCCATAATTGCCAGATCAGTTCCCTGCATTCCAGTTTAGTTTCCCAGGAACCACCTCTCAAATCACAGGGGAACCACTTCAAATAAACCAAATAGAAACTTAGAAGTTTTACATTCCAACATTGCATTGTTAATATTATCTTTTGATATAACATAGACTTGCTCATAAATTCTTTTCCCTTCAGTCTTTCCCTCATAATATCTAGAGCAGTCCTTACAAATTGCTATTTACACCACCCTCTTGGTACCACAGTTTCCCAATATTAAAAACACCTTATGTGAAAAAATGTCAAAAATAGACTTCTTGATCTAGTACATGAGGAAATTGATTACATGCCCCACATTTTCGAGTGTCACCAATATTGTGTACAATTTAATGCCTGTGTTCAAGGAGGATGTTATAATTCCTAGCTGTTTTATAAACAAAATTGGGTTTCTCACCCAATACTTTAAACACCTCATCATTCACTTTTAATATACTCCAATTGTTGGAGACAGTATCCTTAATTTTCTTAGAAAAGTTATTGAATGTTAAAACTAGGGAGTTGATAAATTTGTCACTGTCCTGTTTATTGTGTTATAGTTTTGTCATGAGTTAGTTGTTCCAGTCCTAAAAAGGGCTTGTATCTGCTACCCCAACTGTTCACCACTATCCTTCTAATGTCAAAGAACACATCAAACACTGTATCAACTTCTGATAAACTAGTGTTAAAATTGGCACACATCCTCACTGCCCCTCAGTTATGTTTTTTTAGAATAATATGGATGGCAATTATGAAAATCCAGACAGGTATTGGAAAAGGACAGTTTTCGACAAATTCTGGAACCAAAACACCCTTTATCATAATCCTTGAAAACCGTCATATCTAAAAAAATCCACTCTATTGAATATGAGTGAGTGAATCTAAAAAATGATGGGGTGGTTTTAATATATGTCACAAAATTGTCTGGAATCCCATCGGTCCCATCCCACAAAATGAATATATCATCCAGGTACTGGCAGTATAGATGCCAGTATTTGTGGAGAGGAAGTTTATCCCAGTCTGTTCAGTGAATTTACCCAACTTATTGACAGAATTAAAACTGTTTACCAGGAAATTAAATTTGCAATTGAATCACAACACTTTTTCTGAAGTTTAAAATGCTACCTTATTATAGCAACCTAGTTTCAAGAAGAAGAGTACTTACAACCACCCACTCAATCCTGTGCTGGATATTTTTGAGAAATGTTGTGAAAGAGACCTTTTAAAAACTAAAGAAGACTAAAACTTTTGTATGCCATAATTTAACCAAAGACGAATGGAAACTGCTTTGTGACTTCAGGGGCAATCCAAATTTGAGAATTATGAAGCCAGTCAAGTGTGGAGGGATTGTGATTGTGGATGACACTGATTACACAAATCAGATTTCTAATATGCTTTACAATACTGGTAAGTATGCCAATATTTCTATAAATGAAATACAGATATTGGAAAATGTATTTGTTTTTAGAAGATTCACTTTTATAGGGGATAGTTTCCCCGGAATTAATTTTTTACACAGTACACACCCCTCTATCCCCATATTTTTTTCAATTCCCCAAAGTCAGTAAGGATATAATATCACCTCCTTATAGACTAATAGTTTTAGTGCAAAATTTTAATACTTACACCCTAGCTGTTTTTTTGTGGACATTATTTTGAAGAGGACTTTAAATACTGTTAACCATATTCAGAAAGATTCCTGGGACTTCCTTACAAAATTGCAACCACATTTTTTTGATTTATATTGTAGTTTTTTCCATGGCTGATGTCACAGATACATTTACAAGTATACCCCCATTAAAGCCAGGCTAGAGTTATTTCACTCAGCCATTATCGATCTTACAGATTTGGAGGACAGCTTGGTCAATTTTATTGTAGAAGTTATGGACCTGATTTTGTCCAATAACTTCATTTTTTTCAAGGGTAAATATTTTTGCCAGGTGAAAGGCATAGCTAGGAGGGCCAACTTTGCTCCCACATATGCAAACCTAGTTATGGGCGAAACAGTTTGTGCTGGGGTCAGAGTACCACAAATGTTGGCATCTATATTGTAGTTACCTGGATGATGTATTCATTTTATGGAAGGGGGCCGATGGGATTATAGACGATTTTGTGACAATTTTCAAGGATTATGATAACGGGTGTTTGGTTCCAGAATTTCAGAAAACATCCCTTTCCAATAGCTGTCTGGATTTTCATAACTGTCATCCATGTCATTGTAAGAAAACATATTTAAGGGGCAACTAGTCAGGACAGCATGGATGTGTTCCAATTGTAACACTTTTTTATTAGAAGTTAATAAAGTGTTTGACGTTCTTGAACAGAAATTACCCTTTTTTTTTAAACAACATTAGAAAGGATAGTGATGAATGGTTGAGGTAGTAGATACAAACCCTTTTAGGCGTGGAACAAGTAACTCATGACAAAACTGCAGCACACAATAAACAGGACAGTAACAAGTTTATCACCTTCCTAGTTTTAGTATTCAATACGTTTTCTAAGAAAATTAAGGATATCGACTCCAACAATTGGAATATATTAAAAGTGAGTGATGATGTGTTTAATGTATTGGGTGAGAGACCCATTTTGTTTACAGAACAGCTAGGAATTGTAAAAACCTCCTTGAATACCCCATTGGCATTACAATTTACACTATTGGTGGTATTCGAAAATGAGGGGCATATAATGAGTGTCCTCATATATTAGATCAAGAAGTATTTTTGATATGTTTCCATATAAGGTGTTTTTAACATCGGGTAATTTTGGTACCAAGGAGGTGGTGTACATAGCAATTTGTAAGGACTGCTCTAAATTTTAAGTTGGAAAGATTGAAAGACAGTTTAGGAAAAGACGTTATGCGCATGTCTATGCTATATCAAAAAATAATATAAACAATGTGATGTTTAAGTGCACCTTGGAATGTAAACCTTATAAGTTTCTGTCTGGTTTATTAGAAGTGATTCCATGTGATTTGAGAGGTGGTTCCTGGGAAACAAAATTGGAATATAGGCAACTGATCTGGCAATTACAGCTGCTTGCACCACATGGACTAGGATTTAATGGCCAAGTGTCCATTGTTCCAATATTAAAGTTGAGAGATAATAATATTAAACAAGTATGTATACATTCATTTTTGACTGTGTTGGTATCATCACAACTGGTATGTTCTATTTTCTATTACAATTTTTATTTATGAATAGTTATACTTTTTAATGATTTTAACATTGAAGGTTCACCAGAATTCCGTGTACGTCTTTAGTAAGTATTTTTCTGTGATTGGGCAATGTGGATGGTACATCTGATCCATATGATGAGATATTTAAATCTGGGAATTTTTATTTAACATGGTTGTTATGAAGTCCCATTTGCCTATAGGCACAAACATGCTTAACCATTTTAATTCTTTTTGGATTTGCTTGGCATTAAATTATTTTTTTTTAACTTATTTGGTCTGATCCCTGCTTTATCAGTACTGCTTCCAGATTTTGATCTTGTACTTCTCAACTATGTCTATAATAGTGTGAAAGTTAAGATACTTAGCAGAGGGCAGAACTGTTGCAGAGACTTGAAACACATATTTACAGAGTTCCACTTTTCCAGTAATAGAAGGTATTACTGTTTTGTATACAGCAATTAATGTTATCCTGCTAATGCTTATCATACTACCTTTAAAATATAAAGTTTGGGATTTTCAAATGGCTGCTGAAGCGAAAGCGGCTTCAGTGCTGAGCTTCTGACCCAAAAGTACTACAGTTTTCTGACTGGAAGAAGTCAGTACTGTGTTTTTCAGGAACATGAAGAAGTCTGATTTTAGTATACCAGTAGCAAGAATCTTAGGGTGCCCTGTCAAGAATTAGCTTTGAAAAATTGGAGAAACTTCAAGAGGTGTTAGCAGGACATAACTTGATAGTTATTTACAGCTACAAGAACATATCTTCAAAGACCATGTAAGTGATAGAAATTAGCTTAATCCCTTGACATAAGCAGTTGAGGATCTGACTAAACAGGTACATGAACAGAAAATCTCTACATCTTATGAGTATGGTGAGATTGAATCAGTGATAACACAACACCAAAATAAACTGTCAGTTATTTAAACATCTGCAATAGACATAGATTCTACAGTACTGACATTTGAAAGTAAGTGCAACTTCCTTAAAATCAAAATCAAAGAAAAGAAGAAGAGAAAAAGAAAGAGGAAGGCATACATGGAGGCCCTGAAAAGGAAACCACATGATAAATTCATTATCAGACTGGATCCCTATGATATTACAGTTATCACTAAATTTATCCTGTGTAATTGAAAGAATCTGTTTTTTTCCCGTAATAATGTAAACAGTTTTTTAATATAGATTACTTAATGTCATGCACCAGCTAGGATGAATAGAAAAGCATTAACAAGTGACAACACACTTTGATGTCTAAAAAGAAGATAATGCCGCTCTGTTGCAGAAGTATTTAAATGTAAGCTTGTCAAGATGCAGCTAACAATAATATTAAGAAAGAGTTATACATATTTAGCATATATACAGCTACAAATGAAAACCACAAGCCATTGAAAAGCACAGTGGACTGTGACTACTAAAACCACAAGATCTCAGTACCCTGATGTGTTGCAAAATATGTCATATGCAGAAGGAGTAAATACAGATGGATTAAGGTCCAGACACAGTTTGCCAAATGTCAAATTTTATGATAGCTTCAGAGACTGATGATAATAGAAGATGGCAAAGAACTCTCAGACAATCAATGAAATTAAATAATTCTTAAGAGAAATAACCACTATCAGTTGATAGTGCAAAATGTTGTATTCTGCACTCAGCACTTGCATCTAGAAATGTTATCAAATGCTATAAATAGAGAGTATAACTGTTGTTTGTAACTGTATTATCTTTTGTAATACATAAAAAAACTATAAAAATACTACATTTAAATCCATTTGTATTACAAAAACTATTGAAACCAAAAGCATTTAAAGTAATTAAATGTATTTGTGTCTACTTTCTGCGGTCATTTGAAGTATGGTACACTGAAGCATTCGTTAGAAGCTGCCAGCAATAGTAATGTCTTTTGGCTTTTCCTGGCTAGGGGTCACCACAGCGGAACTCCAGTCCGCTAATGATTGACAGTGGATTTTTATGATGCCGAGTTGCCAGCCCGATGCCCAACCTTCAAAGAAGGCACACCCATTCATGCATGCACCTACCTGCATGTCTTTAAACATCACTCGACCGTGGGGAGGACATGCAGACTCCACACAGAAGGCGCTCCAGCTGAGAATCAAACGGGAGAACCTCTTGCTGTGAGGCGACAACACTAACTGCTGCACCACCACACCATACAATAATAAAAAAAAAGCTACTACTCTTTTGCAAAAACACTCTCTAACCTCAAATCATCCCTCACCATTTCTTCTCTTTACAATACCATCATACAACCTGACCCACATACTAAACCTCCGTGTTATTATCCATAACCAATTAAAATTTGATACCCATACTCAGCATTGTATTAAAAAGACCAATCAAAAGCTCCGCCTACCCTACAGACATAAAATATACCTAGCCCCTGACTCTAGGCAGAAACTAGCTCAGGCCTTCCTCCTTCCATATCTACTTTATGCCTCCCCCATCTTTTCACATCTACAATCTCCCCTTTTGGCTAAACTCTATCATACTATAGTGTTGCAAGACTTGCTAGTAACCAACCCAACAAATCTCATCACTGCCATGCACTAAAACAATGCCAGTGGCTTGACTTCCCCAGCACCTGCTTCACTCCCAGCTGCAAAGGATTCATACTCTACTCTTAAAACTCCTTTCCTGCCATGCTCTATCCTCACTAATATCACATTATACCTCTCCCAAAACTCTCCACAGCTCTGACTAGCTCCTTCTGGACACCGATAAACCAAACAAAAACATTGGTAAACTTCTTTACAAATATAGTATTTCCCATGCATGGAACAAACTCCCCCTTAACTTCTGAATCATTTCTAAAATTTTTCTTCTAAATGTCAACATGTGTCACTGTAATGATCCCACTTAAATCCCACTTTACTACCTTTCACACTTTTAACACCTACCTATTGCAAGTGTCTTATGTAAATGTCATCTTTCTCTTTTTGTTGATATATATTTTTTTCAACTTTTGTACTGCATGTTATGTTCATTATTGTAATGTTTACATAAACTCCATTCTCAGGCCTTTTGCAATTTTCTAATGTTCTCATGTAAAGCACATTATTGCATTGTTTGCATTATTTGCATACAACTTCATTGTCAGATGTTTTTCTTTATGTAACTTTGTAATAACTGTCTGGAGCTTTTTTCCTCGGGTTCCCACTGAAAATGGGCCACTGGTTCAGTTAGACTAACCCGGTTAACAAATGACAAGTAAAAAATAAAATAAATATCTTCTCAGACTTTCTTTGCAGTTGGAGCTACTTTTGCTTTTGCTCTTATGACATTTCTTCATCTATCCTATACTGTACATCCTACCACTTGTCTCAGGCACCTCATCTCCATCACTTCTAACTTCCTTCAACTGCCCATGTTTCTCAGCCATACAGTATCACTGCTCATACCACTGTTTTGGGCATCTTATTTTTCACTTTCTTGAGCATTCTTCTGTTATACACTACCCCTGACACACTGTGCCCTCTAATTCTAGCTTTGATCTCCTAAGTAACACTTAACTTTTCCTCAGCCAACCAACCTAGATGCTATCTCAGTTCTCAGCTTTTTCTGCTTGTTTCCATTTGCTGCCATTGCATCGGTTTTATCTGTACCCCCTTGTACCTTCAGCTTTGCATTCCATTGCTCTATCCTTTGCTGAAGTTCTTGTCAAGAGTCTGCCTATAGTGCCCGTGTTGTCTGCATACAGCAACTTTCTCAATGTGTCACCTTTGATCTGCTTGCTAATGTAGTCCATCACCAGTATGAATAGCAGTCGGCTCAGAGCCTGATGGACACCCACTCCCACTGGGCACCCCTTCAATGAATCCAAACATTGTTCATACTTGGGTCACTGGGTTCTTGTACATTGCCTGCTCTAATTCTACTGATGTTTCTGGGACTTTAAACTACAACAGCTTTCTTGGGACCTTGTCAAATTCTAAAATAGAGGAAATAAGTAGCTGCCAGCTATGTGATCTGCAAACCTACATGTTTTCCATCTTATGTCCTCTTTGGTGTGCTTCTTTGTGATCTGAGCAAAAAAAAAAAGTTAAAGTGGGACAAGCCTTTGAATGTCTATAAAGAAAGTATTTATTTTATTTTTCTGCCTTAAATTTTAGCTTTTCTCATTAATATGGGCACCGTTTCCTAAGAGTAATACCTATGTAAAAGGCAGAAAAAAAAACTGTGCACCCAGCAGCACAGATTACCTTTTGTGAATTACAGTGTAGTTAGGACAAAAAAATGAAAGTGCTGTAGATATAAAAATGACACAGACTACAATTATATGAGAATGTCCCATGTTGTGTGTTACATGAGAATGTCCCATGTTGTGTGTCTTTTTTTGTAGCTGACCCTTTCATAATGTTATAGTAAGTATTTTTGAAATCGATTTTCCTTCAGTTAATGAAGATAGGGAAACTATCCACAACCTTTTTCACATCAGAATGGCCTATAATCACGTACCAGTTACTTGAGACTATATAATTAATACCAGGAGTACCCAGCATAGAAATGAGAACCATCCCCAAACTTCTGTTTACAGCCACTTCTTCTGTAGATTTACTAGACCTCTCCAGCTGTATTTCACTAAACATATATTTTAACAAATCATCTGGGTACTTCCTTGCTGTATAATTTAGATGTTAACAATTCACTGTTTTTTCTAAATAAATAAATGCATTAAGTGAATAATAATAATAATAATGATAATCTCTTGTTAATCTGCTTGAACATATCATCTGACTTTTAATAACATTATGCTTTAAATAAATAGGATGCATGTGTGTGTGTGTTTTTTTTTTTTTGTTATAACTGATGAGCCAATGACATTGATGATTGTATAACATCTAGCCGTTTGGTGTTGTCAGTATTAAATCAGGTAAGTAAGAAGAATACTTCAGCAAAAGGAAAGCTCTCCTGTGGCTGTCATTACTAACTCTAATTCATACGAATAGAAGTGGGTGTTTCATGTCTTACCAATCTCCTTTATACGAGGACGCCTCTTTTGGAGCACATAGTTTAGACTGAATATTAGTTAGATTTCAATGCTAATCATTTCAGCTATGACCATCATTACTGTTTCCTCCTCTGGAAATATCTGGAGAAAAAAAAGTGCCATTGTGTTATATTACGTGTTGTACTTGTTCCTTAGCCAGCGCAGTTTGTCTCAGCTGCCCCTCTACTTACACTTGCTGTATGTAATAATTTTTTCTATGTCCCTGATCCACCTCCTGGATCTGTGCCATTCTTCTGGAAGATTCTACTCACTTGGTTACCAGTAAATGGAGAGAGGATTTTCTTGTTTATCCATTCTCTGGTAGCAGTCTTTAGTTTTAGAACTTTAATTACACTGAATCAATTGATAAATGAAAAAAATGCCCCACATCCCATATGACACTCAAAAGAATCAGTTTACTAAACCTTTATAAGTTAGTGATTAAGGAAACAATGCAGTGCAAACTGTATTGCTGAAAATGAATCTCGGGTACCTTTGCAGACATATTTATAGACCACTTATTACCACTTAAATGTTCCTTTCTCCTAAAATTCATCTGTGACATTGTATTACTTTTTGGGTTAAATATTGTCATTGCTGTAGTCATTCATTTTTTTATGTTTTTTCTGCCCATGTGCCTGCTGAATATTTAGCCTCCCCCAGACAGACACAATCTCATTTGTACTCCACGATACAGAGTCTGTACATCCATTTAGGTAAGAACCTGTCTTCCAGGGGGTGGTCATCATTTAGCCGGCCATGAGGCTACTTATGCATTACCTAGCATCCTGGCTGTGAGGACATTTGAGTAGCCTAACTCTTTCCGGTGAGAGGCGCTTAGGCTATCCATATCATCACAGACACCCTACAGCACCATCCCCCTGAGAGTGAATGCTCCTGTGTCACTAATGTGGACTACTACCAAATGCCTTCACAGCACTGCCCCTCCTGTAAGGTATTGTATCCCTGCACTGCCCCCAGGATAGGCCCACTCAGCTGTCCTTGCCAAATCTGTCAAGTGCTTGAGCTGCTAATGAAGCTTAGCTTGCTTGAGCCAATATCAGAGCTTTTTCCCCTGCCACTGGAGCTGGCTATCCATTCATGTTTTCCTCAAGAATGATTTCATTTTCAGCATTATTTTCTTTTCTAAATGTTTGTAGCATATGTGACGATTGGGGAGAGATCGGCGATGGCTGCCAGCCTAGTCAAATAGAATTAGATATATAATTCTGTCAACTGTATAAATAAATGTAAAATACAGGATTGTGTTTTTAAATGTAAGAAAACACTGTGAACTTCACGATTGTTGCAACATTGCCGTCTGCTGTAAGGAAAACCAAGCCAAGTATTTCAAATGTGTCTTCTTAAGTTGAAAAGATCTTATGAATCTCTTTAATGTTACAATTCGGCTCCAGTGCGGCTGGATGAAGGTTTCAGGCCCATTGTTTTAAGGCTAAAGTTTATGACCAGAATTTAGATGTGGAATGTGTTTTATTGCTCTGGTTTCTGCTAGAATGTATATGTGAAATACCTTGTATTGTAAGTTTCTGAGGAAGTGTTAGATTGCTAAATAATGGAGTTTGTGGCCTGAGAACTCAGACCAGGTGTTAAGATGATGCAATATGAAAACTGGGAAAACCTAAGTGTCAAAAATGATGTAATTTTGGGAGGGCCTTAGAGACATGTTTGTGAGTAATGTTTAAATACTATTTCTCACAAGAGACTAAAAAGCATTTTGACTTTGGACATCTAACTTATCAGCACTCTGCCTTGTGCTCACATGTAAGTCTTAGCACTGTGATTTCTTGTAGGAATAGTTAAAGCTAGTAAAGATTAATTAGGTATTTTTCTTTGAAATCAGACCTGTCCTACTGTATTATTTTAAGTTTCTGTGTGATCTCTGAACTCTTAGATATCTCTGTGGTGTAGTAGTTTTGTCTTGTGTTTTAATTTATTATTATTAAATATTTTTAAAACCTTCTACCTGTGGCTGCTTTGTGTAGAGATAAGCTCTAGAGTACATTGCATATTTATAGAGGTTATTGTGATAGGCCACTCTAAAGTAAGCCTTGACTGTTAGTCATACTACCATTGGATAACAATATTGCACAGAAATAATTGGACACCCTTTTTAAGGTCCTTTTAGTAGCTTATATTATTAACTGGGTGGTGGCAGTAATTACTAGCGTATAGTCTGGGTAAAGGGGCACAGTTGGAGAATCTGTGTCAGCCTTTCCCAGGAGTATATGTGAAGTTGTATAAATACTTATCTCAAAGTGTGTGTGTGTGTGTGTGTGTGTGTGTGTGTGTGTGTGTGTGTGTGTGTGTGTGTGTGTGTGTTGTGTCAGCTACTTGGCAGGGACACGAAGCACTGGTTGGACAGAGAGGGTACTGGAGGTTTTAGCTTGCCCAGTTAAGCTGAGACCTGGACCCTATAGCTGTGCCAGTGGGGAGTCTTATTGGGGACTTGGTGAGCAAGGGAGCAGCCAGCCCCAGACTAACTGTGATCTCTGTGTGCACTCAAGGGAAATCGTACTGTACTGTGTGTATTAGTTATCCTTTCCTCTTCTAGGAGACAACTCCCTGGTGTTAGTGGTGAGGATTGAGACTCCTTGACTGCTGGGCCAGGCCACGGTCGTCACAGCATACTTGAGTGAGGTTTCTATAACATGGTCAGGGGTTCCAGTGTTTATTTTGCAGTTAAATCAAGATGTTTTATGATCCTTGCAATATTTTGTTGTATGATATGATATTCCATCTGTGTAACCTTCTGCAGCAAACTTGTTTATAGTTAAGAAAAAGCATACTTCTTCCTCACATCAAGGTTAAATAGTATATGCAACTTTTTTGTTTAAAAGTATTGTTTTGATTTTATTTCAAGTGGCAGTCTTTTTAATATGCTATTACCATCCACATGGGAATGCTGCATGACGACATTCTGTCTGTTAAAGTGGAATGTAAAGCTTTCAGTCTGAAAACTGTTACAATTTGGTCAGCTGCTACCTTCCTCATGAATGGCTACAATAAAATTACGTAACATCCCTTCTCCCTCCATTCTGTTTTGTGTTCTCTGAAGTTCATATATGACTTCTATCACTCTCTAAGGGATTATGATGAAGACCTTACAGGTTGTTGTTGTTTGTCTTTCGGCTTTTTTCCTGGTAAGGGGTCACCACAGCGGAACTCCGGTCCGCTAATGATTGGCAGTAGATATTTACGAAACACCGAGGTGCCAGCTCAATGCCCAACCTTCAACCAAGGCACGCCCATTTATGCACGCATGTCTTTTAGACGCTACCCAACAGTGGGGAGGACATGCAGACTCCACACAGAAGGCACTCCCAAGCCATGCCGAGAATTAAACGGGAGAACCTCTTGCTGTGAGGTAATCACGTTACCGCCATACCACCACAGCATAATGGATGAAGACCTTACAGGTACTTTACATAAATTAAAAAAAAATTCTGCATGAATGTTAACCATCCTTCCTTTATTTCTTTTAATACAGAAATAGTAATATTGGACAGAACATTTTTATGTCTAATGACTCTCACAATGAAACAAGAATATTTAATGTTTGTCACAAAATCCATGCATTTAATAACTTTTTGAAAAACCTTGCAAGTAAAAATACTAGTAAAAGAAAGTGATTGGAAATAATTTAAGATTATTGTTTGCCATAGATATCTAGGTAAATAATGAAGTCCAGTTATTAAAAGAACCAAGTATAAACTTAGTTTTTGAAATCAAGTGTTTGCAGCCTAGACAGTTAATCATTTTCTCAAAGTCACACAGTGATTATGTGGTTGTAGGGAGAATCTGAGTCTAGGTGCAAGGAGAAAGCAAGCATGGCAGTGCTGAAAATTAACTTTTATCAAGCTTATGCGTACAATATTTTAGCCACTGCACTTCTGTAGTTCTGCAAGGCCAGTCTCTTGGTTTTCCTCTGTTCCAGTTCGTCAGTCTAGAAGATGAAAACAGAGATGAATGCAAGGACATTCCTTTAACTGCCATTATCTATCAAAATAAAAAAAATCACCACTATGAGCAAACTAAGTACAACAGAAACTATGCCATGTGAGAATTACTGACCTTGAGCTGCTATAGCAAGCGCAGTGTCTTTTTTTAATAGTACACAATTACACTAATATATCTTTCAAAATGCTAAACAATGATTAAACAAGAAATCGTTAAGTATAGCAACAAACTGCTTATCTTTCAGAACCAGTACATCGTGTATTATTTGCCTTTTGCACACTTAGTTGTTGCCTTTTATGCCCTTAGTTTTGTACCACCTTATTTATGTTTGTTAATTTGATAGCAGAAATGTTGTTTGTGAGAATACTGTTCACGAGAAAAGCACAAAGAAAAGAGGAACAACATTTCTGTGCAAATTGTTTCCTAAAACTGCAGATTTTTCCAGTATTTAACATATTATTACAAAGTAAAATGACAGTTTTATATATCAACAGAGCAATTATGAATTACATTCTTCCTGATCTTCTGTCTATAAAACCAAATGAAAATTCATGCTTTCAAAAGACGTGTGAAGGTGATTTTGAAAACCCAATTTAGAACATATTAAAAGAGCAGTCCATAGCAGTTGTGAAGTATGCTTTGTTATTTTTTGCCAGTATTGCTTCACTACCAGTTGTGATTGGAAAAAAAATATACTTAAGTACATTGAAGAGAACCAGTAACCTCTTATGGGCCACTCTTTCATTAACTCGTAGCATTAGCAGCACCTGTACATATGAGCATTCAGTGATTTTAGTTAATTGTTCATTAACTTTCTTGCAGTCTTCTTGATGATGCTAATTTTTCAGACAGTATACTGCATTGCATTCTAGAAGACTGTATCAGACATGCTATACAGAGAATTGTGATTAATATATAAATGTTATTAGCAATTGGATGCATACACTACAAAACAGAGTGAATTTGCAGAAAATGGTCTTACTCTTTTACGTAGATTAAACTGAAGAACAAATTAAATACATAAAGAGGGAGAAGGAAAATGGTGGCTCAGCTAGAGGAAACAAACTGGCCCCACAGGCCATATAAAGCCTGTAAGAGACTCGCTTTTGGTATGGGAGTATAAGAAGGCAAGGAAGTTACGGAAATATTCCCTAACATGGCTGGAGATTGAGTGATGGGGAGAGAAGATTTAATATACTACATGTTGATTCATGCAACATTATTAGAGACACATCATGTATCTTGGCCGTTTTTAATATTATATATGCAGTGCATCACAAACATTTAAGGTCAGAATTTACCTGGAGAGGAAACGGTCTTAAACAGATTAACATTGTATGAAAATGCAAAAATAATTTTAGATTTAAGAACAAGTGACAGCAGAGTTATAGACTCCAGATATGGAAACCTAAGTATAGTTACATATTGTAAAATACATCAAAAGCAACAGAGTGCTAGTTTGGGCAGTAAGTGATTGTAACACTGTTTTGTCTTCAGCACTCTTTACATAGCGTCATTTGAAGAGTACTTCAGTCTCTTAAGGATGACAGTTCTACTTCCTGCAGCATTTTAGATTATCTCTCTTTCTAGAACATTGTCAGTTCATCTTCTGGGAAGCAAACAGAAAAAAAAAAAACAGTTTCATATATATTCCTTGAATGGTTTAAAACCAGGAGTGATACTGATGCAGAGTATGACAAACAAGAAAATAGACGTAATGAGCAGATATCTTTGGTGCTCAGTATTCATAAATCATATGAAAGGATTGAGAGGCATCTAATGTAAATACAGTACAAATATCCCTGATGGACAGGTGCAGTGTTATTCACTTTACTTAGAGAAGGATGCTAAGGCAGCATTGGAGGTAGACAGAGTAGAGGGACTAAATGACATTCAGTACCGAAATCTAACAAATATAAGATCAGAACGGAGTAATGTCTTTTACAGTTTTATTGATGGAATGGCTGGCCACCAAGAAGTGTAGAATGGCAGATATAGTTAACTGCTCTTTGCAAGACTGGAATAAAGACAGTGACATCTATGTACACCTCAGTTACGTTGACCATGGCAGCTATGGTGAAATGAAATAAGGAGCTGCTGAGTACAAATAGAAGTGTAGACGAGAACTGGAAGGTGTATAAATCCAGAGAGACATGATAAATCAACTAATACAGTTACTTGGCAACTGTTTTTAACATGGAATAGCCGAAAGACAGAAGGGAGAAGAGACTGGATGTGGCCCATGTAGCATTCAGCAAGGCAACACAACTGACAAAATTGTAATAAGAGAGAACACAGAACTGATATGAATTATTACTGCAATGTTTAAAAATAATATGTAACCAGTAAATAAAAGCTGATAAATCATTAAATTAGCAGTGAATTTTGTGTTGTCATGGGTATGAGCAATATATCTCCTGTTTTATTTTACTCTTTCTTTCTATCTGCCTACATATCTATCTATCTGTTTTATTAGTTTACTGGAGTAGAACACTGGTCACAGTGGACCTCTTTCAGGCTTAGTACAGGAGTTGCAAAAACACCGACATAAATTATATTTACCTCATATTTAAAGCAAACAGAATAAAGCATATGTTAAATAATACAAAATCATTTACCGTATGCACAGAATTTAAATGTCCTTCCAGTAAGTGGCATTTAAAATGGTTACAGTGTAAGAGTGATGAGAGAGGAAGACTGTTGCCCCAAATGAGATATAATATTGTCCTTTCACTTATATGATTGTTGCATTTTCCTTTGTATTTTCTAATTAGGTGGTTTTTAATTTTTACTAGAATGTAGTGTAAGACAATAAGGATTTCAGACTCAGTTTGGAGCCTATAATTGATACCTCTCTCTCTCCAATAGTAGTAAAATTAAATGCAAGAGAAGTTTTATGTACAAAGCAGTTTCTATTCACTGAATATAACCATGCCAGTTATGACTGCGTTGATAAACTGCAGATTCTTTCCTCCAGTCTTACATTTCACTTTATGTGATAACTGGGTACTGACTCAATGTTTTATTAGTCTTTATTCAAGCCTGGCCATACATAAACAGTGTTTTTAGTAAAAATAATCAAATTACTTACATCTGATGAAATGCCTGATGAAATATTTTTACCATATCCAAGAGGACATACAGCACACCATATGATGCTCTCTCTTGTCCAGTAAAAGTGCATATACACATTTACCAGCAAAGCATCTTTTTCACAACTGAACTTTTCTGTATTTGTGGAACATTTCAATGAAAGAAAACAGTCTGCCTTGCAGAACTATATCTGACAAACAGGTGGTATAATGCTTTTAAAAGATTTAATAAAAATCCTAAACCTGCCTGAATTAAACCATGTGCGCTACCTTGAACTGCACTATAGAAGTTACAGAGCAGAAATGAGAAATGTGTGTGTGCTTTGTCCATTTTATAAACAGAATAACAGATATAGCTGTTGTGAAGTTCTGTAGTAATTCAACAAGCTTTGTGGCTTATTTGGAAGTTAAGGTGTGCTGTTACCAGCCCTTGACTCGCTGTTCATTGTGTCATATTTCTTACCATTTTTATTGTGGAGTATAACTTCAAGTATCACCATTGCTGGTTTGTACAATTGTATGTTTGACAGACTGATTCTGTAATGTAGCTGCATTGTTTAGAGCTGTACCGTAGTTTACTCTGTGTGACCATCTTTTCCTTCCATCACTGCAAAGACACAGCTAACATTTATATGGGTGCCACTGCAGATTCCTTTATTGGTGAAACTTTCCAAACAATTACATATTTACTTGAAAAACACCATTCGTATTTTTGCAGGATTAGTATTTTGTTTAACTTTTCTTTGTTTTATGTATGCTTTCAGTAAGCTTAGTAAGACTGTTAAAAGTAATTTGTGTTTCTCATTTTTCTAGCATTGACCCATTTTGATGCATGAGCCATGATGATTTTGTACTTGAACATGGATAAAGTTTGATAGGTTCATAGGTTCATAAGTAGATACTGGGCTAGCTGCCCAAAGGCATATATTAGCCCAGCCATGTTGTGCGGTATGCACCACCCCTTTGGTTAGTTCCCTAGGCCCTTGATCTACCAGCTAGTACCCTTGGGCCCCTATCTAGTAGAGCTGTTGGTATGATCCCTGGTGTGAACTTTCTGTTACCCATCCACTTGTCAAGGTTCCTCTTGAAGAGTGATAGTGAGGGGCTCTGTCTTTTGTAGATCGGGACCTTGTTCCATAGCAAGGGAAGTCTTTGCGAAGGGAATCTATCCCTCCAGCATGTTCTATTCATTGTTGTGCTGAGGTTTATATCCCTAGAGCATGTAGCTCGACTGGATTTGGTTTTGCTAAGATGGAGCATGTTCAACAGTTTTGGGTTGGACATGGCTCTGTATGTTAGACAGAGATCGCCTCTGAGAAGGCAGTATGCAACAGAGAAAAGCCTTAGTTTTTTCAATCGTGCTGCATAGGGCAACTGTTTGAGGCCAGTAATCCTCTTAGTGGGGTACCTCTGTGGCCTCTCCAGCTGCTGGAGATGCCTAGCCAGGTACATTCCAATTGGTGCATTGTACTCAATAATGGGTCTGATGAAGAGTAGAGGGGCACCACTACATCCTTAGATCTTGATGTGAACCCTTTTGTGATGAGTTGGGTCACATAGAAGGATTTTCTAACCACCTTGGCAACATGGTTATCAAAGGAAAGCTGACTATCTACTTGGGTTCCTAGATCCCTTATTACTTCTTCAGATTTCAGGGGGTTACCTCCTGTGTGGTAGTTCGTGGGTACTCTGTTTTTTCCAAAGGGGATTACTATGCATTTTTTAGCATTTAGCTTGAGACCATGGCTTTGCCACCATGCATCAGTGTTGTTGAGGCCCTTCTGGAGGATATCCATGTCAGCCGGAGACTCTGTTATAGCACCCAGTTTGCAGTCGTCTACAAACTTGGTCAGCCACAGCCCATCAGTGCTTGCCTGTACTTCTGAGAAGTATATGCCAAACGGGAGGGGCCCCAGGACAGAGCCCTGAGGCACACCGCTTGTTACTGGTCTGGATTCGGACATAGATCCCGCTACTCTTAGTTTGTGGGATCTGTCTGAGAGCCAGTTTGCTATCCATCTTGTGACATAAGGGTTATGCCCAGGTTGGTGAGTTTATCAATAATACCCGAATGGAGAATGGTGTCAAATGCTTTAGCAAGGTCAAGATAAGCCATGTGTACCTTCTTTCCCTTATCTATAGCCTGAGTAACTGTCTCAAAGAAGTCCACCAGGTTCAGGAGACATGATCTGCCCTTGACAAAGCCGAACTTTGTGGGGTCAAGTGTTTGGAGGTTCCCAATCTCTCCATTTATGAGTTCCATAATGATTCGCTCCATTGCCTTACAGATCAGACTGATCAGGCTTATTGGTTGATAGTTCCCAGGGTCGGTTGTAGGCCCACCCTTGTGCAGCAGAACCACCTTTGCTGTGCACCTTTCTATGGGCACATATCCTGTCGAGAGGCTGAGACTGAACAGGGTATTCAGATGCGGGGTTAATTCATTTTGGAGCTCACGTATGACACAGCCTGGGACACCATCTGGTCCCATGGAGGCAGTGTTTTTAGCTTTAGATAGAGCCTTATTAACCACTGTATCAGTAATAATTGGAGTTACACAATCCCCTGGAATAGTAATAGGCCCTGTAGGTGGTGGTGGTGGTGGGGGGGGGTTGCACTGAAACTGTCAGCCAAGATGTTGGCAATGCCAGAAGGGTCAGTGTATTTTGTTCCATTTTGTACTAGCTCAGAACAGACCTGAGCATTGCCATTTAGGTTTTTGACGTAACCATAGAAGGCCTTATGGTTATCCTTGGCAACTTTCTTTTTGAAATTGGCTTTAGTTGACTTGATGAGGGCCCTCAATTTCTTACTAAAGCTGATCAGGGAAGATTTTTCTACTTGAGATTTGGCCTTTTTTGTATAAGTCTCCTCCTTTTATTGTATAGTTTGCTTAAGGCCGGGGTCCACCAGACTGGTTTCTTCTTGCTTGAGGAAGGAGTCTTGGTTTTATTTGGGATAGCACGGTCCATGCAATCCTGAAGATGTATATAAAGTGCCTTGGTGTAGGATTCTGCATCCTGGATATCATTATCCTTCTGCAGGGGGATAGTGAAGCTTTCCACTTCTGACACAAGTAGTTTGAAGTTTGCTTTGGAAAAGTTTTTTACAATGGTTTCTTTGACTGGGGGAGGTGGAGGGATGAGGATGTCTAGGGTTACCAGTTTGTGGTCTGATCTGACCAGAGAGGGAGTGATAATGGGTGTGGTACAATGGGCGCCCATATTTGTGATGACTAAATCCAATATCTTGTCCCACTAGTGGGAGAACATACCAGTTGTTCGAGGGCATTTGAATTTATAAATTCTATGAACCGCTGGGCATAGGAGTTAGAACTTTGTTAGTTCACCCAGTCTATACCAGGGTAGTTGAAATCACCCAAAATTAAGGTATTGGGTAGGACCTTTTTATTTTCCAATGCCTCAAGGAGTGCAGAGTGAGCATCTTGGGACATGGCGGGCGATCTATAACAGGCTACGACTTGAAATGTGGTTTTGCCTGCTGATAGTTGCACATGGATGATCTCTGGGGCATCATGCTGTGCCACTAACCTGGAGATGTGGGTATCCTTGATGAATATGGATACACCTCCGCCCTTTGTACTGTGATCCAGTAACTGATGCTGGAAGGTATGATATGAATTGTAACCTGGTAGTGCTGGGGTGCTCTCTGCAGCCTTGAACCAGGTTTTTGTCACTGCACAAACATCGATTTTCTCCATACTGAGGAGTGCCTCGAGTGCATGCATTTTGAGGTTGAGACTTCTGGTGTTGAGTAACATTACCCTTAGTTTTTGGTTACCTGTGCTGGTTACGGTGGTTGGTTTGTCCTTTGAGCCTTGCCTAAAAAAGGCACTACGGGGATGGCAAGAGCCTTGGCCAGTATTTGAAAGCCTAGGGGTGACAGGTGCAAACCATTTCTGGCGAAACACCGAGGCTTGTCTATCATGTCATCCCAGGCAGACAGACACTGGATCCCCTTATAATGACACCAGAAGCTTAGCCAATTGTTGAAATTGATCATTTTGTCTTCGTATTGTGGTATCATTCTAGTTGAAGGTAGTATGCTACTCAAGGTCAGGGTCATACCAGCCCGGGCTACATGATCAGAGAGCTCCTCAATGTCTCTTTTCATGTAGTCCATGGAGGTACGTCTTAGATCATTCACACCAACATGTACAATGACAGCGTCATACTTGTACTTGTTCTGGAGTGACCTAAGTGTCTGTGTTATGTGGCGGATCCTAGCACTCGATAGGCAGCTGACAGTAACCTTCTCCTTGTTCAGCCTGGTGAGTGGAACATCTGTGTGCCTTACTGTAGAGTCTCCTATTACTAGCATGTTGGGTATGATGTTTTGCCTTAGGGGCTGTCGTGAGGCACACTGCTGAGGTGAATTATGTGTTTTCTGGCTTGTGTTTGGAGGTGCAGGTTGCTTGCTTGTCTGCTTTGGAGGTCACTGTTTTTTTTCAGATTTGTACCTATTGCCTCCGAATATGTTTTTATGTATTTATGTGTATGTTTTGCTGGTGCTTGTTTTGTAGATCCATGTGTGACTGGTGGTGTGATGCTAGTGTGTGTCTTTTCCTCTTGACTGTCTGTTACAGTCATGGGTTGAGAGCACTTAGCTTCTAGTCTGGCTGTGTAGTTGCATCTCTCACAAGTGTTTGTGTCTAGAGGTAAGAGGAGAGGGTTGTCTGTATACATGAGGCAGTTGTGACATTGCCTCAGGATTCCCAATTCCACCAGCTGAACTGGAGAGTACACCTGAAGCTGACCTCTGGACATGCTAGGAAAAGTAAATTTCACCTGTCTTGCGGACAATCGAGTGTCTTATGCTGTATTATAATAGTGCTGTCTAGGAAATTTGGAAAATAATAGTGCTGTCTAGGAGATTTGGACAAGTGCTGAATTGGGTTATGCAAGTGCTGCAATAAGAGCAGTTGATCTGAAGCACTTGAGTTGAGGCTTGCCTGGTTCTTAGGGAAACTTTGCAGAGCAGACTTTGTGGAGCCACGAATAGTATAACCCATATAACCGACGCTGCTCTGTGCGCAAGACCACGCAAAAAGAGAGTTGCAGGGTTTTAAGAGAGAAAGATCAAGGAGTTTGGAATTGACCCAAAATGACCAATAAAACTACAGTTTCTAGGCAGTAACCACTCCTACAGACAAGGCAGGCTGCTCAGTGTTAACCACTGCCACTGGTGAACACAGAGACTTCCCTTTAGCCCAAGTAAGCACTGGCCTCCAAGAAACTTACAAACAGTTCAGAACAGCAACTCTGTAACTGAACTTTTTTTAAATTATAGAAAGTGGGAAAACAGCAAGATTTTTGTTTTTGTTTAAGGATAGCAGAGACACACAAGTAGCAAACTAGTCAGAACAGTGCAGTGAATGACCCCAACACATGTATGCTAGGCCAGAGGCAGGTAAAATGCAATTTTAAGATAAAACAATTTAAATTAAGTTTGATGGAGATTAATTGGATGACTTAATATATTGCAAGCTAATTCCTTGTATAATGGTACAGTCCTACTAGATGTATTTTTATTTCCTTCATTTTGTGCACACTCTACCAACCAAAAAAAAAAAAGTACATTGGCACTTGGAGTTAATAAATTATGGAGTTAAGAAGGAATGATCATAGCTGGACTTCTAAGTTATTTCTGCTTTTGGAACAGTTCTTTGTCACCGATTTGAAACCTCTGAAGAAATAGACCGTACACTAGCAAAATGAAAAAAAAAAGCCTTGGTTGTTTTCCTGTGATAGTGAAAACTAAATTTAGCATTTTTATGTGCATATGTATGTCATGGCATTTAGAAAAATGCTGAGTTGCTTATTAATAAGTGACATAAAATAGAGACTGTATGATTAGGGAAAAGCAACATTAGTTACTCTATTAAAAATACGTGCATTTCAGCAGTGTGTGTTTGCTTATGCCAGATGTAATACTTAATTATTTTTGAAATAAATGGGAGTTGCTTATTGTTGTTGATTGAGTACAAGGAGAAGGATTCATGAGAGTGCAAACAGAAGATTCAAAAACTTCATCAGGGAGGGATTGAGCTTTCATGTTATCCCTGTATGTGTAGAGTGCTATTTTGGTTGATTAAAAAGTGAAGCCCAGCTTCAGTTCTATTATATAAGGGAGATCATTTTAGCATGCAGAACATGGTAACTAGAGTGCTACAGGAGTTGTAATTAGTGTACCATTTGCAGGGGAAGTGAATTTATATGGCCTATAGGGACTTAAGTGAGCAACAATGCATAGAATTTACTATTAGGTGAATCTCAGTGATGCAGTCAGCCTTTCATACATTCCAATTATCACAGTGTAAATTAAACTTTGAATGACAGCAGGGAAAGGAAAAAAAACTGTAACAATTATCAACCCAGCAAATTGGGATTTATTTGCTTTTTACTGTAGTTATTTTCTGCTTGATATGAAAATTCTGATTTTGTATATGCAATGTGTACATTTTTGTTCCATTGTTTTTTCATGAAACGTGACATAAAGATTAACAGTTTGCTTTGAGAAACTGAAATGAGTTGCTGATGGTCACACAGCAGGCAAGCTGACCATTGAAATAACAGTCATTATTACTTTCTTCTTGAATCGGCTAACCCATTCACTGCTCTTTTAACCAAAAAAAACCCACTGTTCTTACTGAGACTTAGCATATTTACTTGTTTGTATTAAATTTCATGCTTCCAATTCCAGATACCAATGAATTTACAGACAGCATGGACTGCTAACCCTGACCCACAGGCTTAAATTTCTGTCCTGCCTTTTTTCATTTATACATGCTTAATGATGCTGGTATTTACTACAAATCTGACTCCCCAGTGAAATATGCTCTTTCTTACCTCAGGAGAGTTTTTTTTTTCAGCAAGAGTTGTACACAGGAGAGTTGCATCTTATTAGCCCTCTCACCTGATATGAGTTTTGCTTTGTTGAGGATATGATGTATTTTGTTTATGGCCCCTACCTTTAAAATAATTGGTAAAAACAGTAGTCCACATGTGCCTTTAATGGTTCTTTCTAATGGCTCATTCAGACCATTCATTGTGTCTTCACTTTCTTGAGAAATGCGTACCTGAGGTTAAAAAGTTAAGCAGCAATTGCTTGCAAGAAATGTAGGCAAAGTATTGTAGAGAATGTTTGTATGGACCTATTGCTTTTGTTTATTATTTGTCTCTACTCAGAATATGATTCAAAACAGTGTATAACTTACTTTTGCTAAGTACCTTGAGGCAGTACTTTGTCAGCTTTTGTTGAATACACTAACAAAATGGAAAAAAAAATATCATTATAAGATCATAGGAGGTTACTATGCTAACAGCCGTAGAGCCTTTTTAAGTCTATTTAAGCCATTCATACCCTGAATTTCCCACTTATCAGTATCCAACTGGTTAAAAAACACAAAAAGAAAACTCTAGCAAAGCTACACTTTTGTCTGATAACTTAAACCTCTTGCATCAGAGGCCTCTTGGGATATATGCAAATCACCCTTTAAGGATATCTGTGTTCCAGCTAAATGGAAATTCTGAATGTCCATGACTTTTTGTTTTACTCTCATTTTTAAGTCTATTTCTGACTAGAATGGCTTTGGTATAAGTCTGTGCCTTAGGGCATCTACAAGCTGCCCCTATAAGGGACACAGGCAGCAAGCCAGGGATGAATTGCTTCACATGAATAGGGACTGTGCTCCAGAGAAGGGGTAATCTTTTAATTACATACCTGTCCCTCCAATATACTTTGTTTATTTCACAGAGAAGATCTAGATCCTTAAACTGGGTGATTCCTAGTACTGTTTATTTTGCGAATTTGTAGCAGATCCATCAGGACTGGATCAGAGATTGTGTTACAGATTAGACTAGGCAAAGGCATAGATGGAACCTCAGTAGTCTGGTAGCAAAAAACTAAGCTTAAAATTATTTATGTACTGTTTATTCCCTAGCAGTGAAAACAACTTAAGTTTAAAACTTATTTGTGTGCATATTTCAAGACTTTTAGGAAAATGATGAATAACCTATTAATATAGAATATAAACATTAAATGGTTAGGGGAAATCAGCAATAGCTACTCGGTTATAGAAAATACTCATAACTGCAGCCTGCATTTCATCAGTATTTTCTTATTGCCATGTTTTTAATAAATGAGGCCCTACCATATTCTCAAATACTGTATGTGGTTGCACAGCAAGGGAAATTTAAGAAGGTATAGTACATACTTGTCAGAGTGCAGAATTCACAGACATTATCAAGACATTAACACAAAGGATCACACATCCCTGTGAATTAGGAATCAATGCAAGTACCTAAAATTGCAGGCTATTGCTGACTGATAGATAACGGATGATCTTGTGCCTCAGAGAGCTACCAGTGGGTGGTAATGTCACACTGTCTAATAAAATAGATTTCAAGTAACATCCCTTGAGTAACATAAAGCACTTGTCAAACCAAACCCAGGAATAGAAGTCTGCCATAGCACAATATAGAGAGAATGCAATAAAAGATTCCCGTTGCTTAACAAGTCGATGTTGATCATGGCCTTAGCTCTTTGACCTGTATTGACAAATCGACACAATATACATGAATACAAATCTGAATATGCAGCATCATCTAGAATACTTCTACTGAATAGTCTTCACCAGAAATGTCAAAAATAACAACAACATTAAGAAATTCAATATTAAAAAGCAACAGAAAGAGTAAGAAAAGCTTTGGTATAACCTGGCTTCTGACATGCTGTCTCTGTGCTGAACACCATCTTGGATGGCAAGCAGAGCTAGATCCAACACTAGGTAACACTGGCAGTTGTCTAGGGGCCGCTGGTGGCTGCTGCAACATATAACTTTAAGCAGTTCAAAAATGTGTTTCTTCCTTAAGGACATATTCTGTGTGTATCTTGTGTATGACACTAACTCTGTGTCTGTGGGTTGCAAAGTGAGAGATTTGGTTTCTTAAATGCTCATGGAGGAGCTCCATGAACCGGAGCTACCCATCCTTTTAGAATGCATGTGGGTAGTGAGCTGAGCATTCTTTCAGCAGGTACTGTGTGTGTGTGTGTGTGTGTGTGTGTGTGTGTGTGTGTGTGTGTGTGTGTGTGTGTGTGTGTGTGTGTGTGTCTGTGTGTGTGTGTGTGTGTGTGTGTGTGTGTGTGTGTGTTTCTCTGTCTGTGTATGTGTGTGTGTCTGTTTGTCTGTGTCTGTGTGTCCCTAGTTAGAGATGGCAGGTTAGTTAATTCGCTCAGGCTCAAACCCTGTACCTTGACTACAGGAGGCAAGAGTCATAATCCTCTGTACCAACTACCAAACTGCCAATTTAGTCATCACAGATGTTTGAAAGGTTCTGAAAGGGATAATTTTGTCTTTTATGGGTTCATACATTATGTTTCACTGCTTAATGGAAAATAAGTCTTCAAAGCTACAAGGGGGTATTTTCAAATCTGAGTTTCAGTGGATTTTTCAAATGTGAGTTTCAGTGCATTTTCAAACAATGTGAGTTTCATTGGCTTTACATGTTTGAGTTTCAGTGTATTTTCAAATCTGAGTTTCAGTGGATTTTTCAAATGTGAGTTTCAGTGCATTTTCAAAGAATGTGAGTTTCATTGGCTTTACATGTTTGAGTTTCAGTGTATTTTCAAATCTGAGTTTCAGTGGATTTTTCAAATGTGAGTTTCAGTGCATTTTCAAAGAATGTGAGTTTCATTAGCTTTACATGTTTGGGTTTCAGTGTATTTTCAAATCTGAGTTTCAGTGCAAATGCTTTCGTTGCCCTACTCATACATTCCCAGCTTACTCTGCTGAACGCTTTCTCTGCATCAAAACCCACCACCTAATAGCAGTGTTTTCTTATAGTCTGCCTCCCTCTGGATCATCATTATTCTATAAATGTTGTTAAATGTCTGCGTCTCCTCCACAAAACCACTTTTATCCAAATCTGTCAATTTTGGCAACACCTTTGCCATTCTTATAGCCACTATAGATAGAAACACTTTACAATCATGCTATGAAATTGAAATGCACATATATGAATCTGGATCTGATGGGTCTTTATGGTCCATAGGTATTACAGCCACCACTGCTGTTTTCAAGAAATTTAAAATGCTGTTAAAGAAAACCTTCCAGATCTTCATCACATTCTTTCCTCCTAGCTTTTAAACTTACACTCGAATAACATCTATTTCTGAAGAATTTCCTGCAGTTTGGTTATATATCACCAATTTTATCCCCTCTTCTCCTATCTTAACTGTTAATTGATGAGCCTCATATACATCTAATCTTGGCATATTTAAGTCTTCCATAAATATTTCCATTTCTGCTTTTTCTTGAATTCCTGATATCTCTGCTTTATGCAGGTTTTCATACAATTTCCAGAATATATTTAATGCCTCTACAGGATCTTTGGTTATTTTTCTTGTTTTAGTCTCTCCAAGTTTGGCAACAACCCTTTCTACTTTCTGTTGCCTAAGTCATTCTGCTAAAAATTTTTTGTGCTCTGGAATTAAAAAAACGTTACTTAATAGCAATCTTTCTAAACTCATGTATATTTTCCAGGCACTCCCTTATTTTCTCTTTAGCACTCTACAATTGCTCTTCTTCTTTTGTGAAATTGCTATTATAATGCAATACTTTATCCTTTGTCAGCCCCTGTAAATAATTCTTTTTACTTCCTAATTGTATCTTTTTCTTTTATTTCGACTAAAGAATTGGGGTATCCTGACAACAATCAATGAACTGGTGGGGGTGATAGATAACAAGCCCAGTTTCTCCTTTAAAAACAAAAAATCATTAAAGAGGCAATTATACTATAAAGCAAGTTCTAGTAAGAATAATAAAATAGTATCTCAAAGAACTGGGACTTTTCTGTGTAGAAAGTGTACGGCATGTAACTATGTATATAGTAAATCTATTTTTCAACACCAGACCCTTAGATTTGAAATAAATATAGACTTTTACGCTGATTGTAGGACTAGATACCTGGTTTACTTTAGTTTCTATACAATCTGCCATGCCTTTTATATTGGCAAAACCAATAAGTTATTTAAAGAATGTATACAGACATATTTGAGGGACATCACCAACATGAAAGAAACTAGTGCCCTGGCATGGCATGTGCAGGCTGCAGGTCCATTACTTGTTTTTAATTTTATGGCCCTTGAGGTTGTGCGACCGAACATTAGAGGTAGGGACATGAGCAACATTGTAGAAGAAGTGGAACAGAAATCGATTATGTTATTGAAGGCAGATAGTTATCCAGGCCTAAATAGTGCAGTGTCACTTAAACCTTTTCTAAAAGCAAGACCCCTTAAGCATTGACACAAACATAATTTTCTATTAGTGTATTATTAATTATTATTTGTTGTTGGTTCTATATGTTTTTATATGTTGCTGTTTTAACCAATTTTTTGCATATATTTATTTATGATGTCATTAATGAGCAGTTGTATGATTGGATATGGTATGGTTTAATTTTAGAGAGGTTATGTGTGTTAGAGTCTGAGGAAGCGATTTGTTATTTATCGTGAAAGCGCTTACTTTATCCATTAAATTTTCGTTACTTTGAATCAGCCATGGTCAGTTCGCTTTATTCTTTTTATGTTTTATGCTTTGAGGTGAATACCGATTGTTAACCCAGTCAAGGAACTTTTTTGTTACTGTGTAACTAGTAGAAGCCTGCAGTCTGATAATGTGTATTATTAGTCTGCACTTTGTATTCAAAAGTACATTTGCAGCTAGCTGAAAGTTTTGGATAAAATGATGAAGTTGAATGATTTTGTTTATTATTTTTTATGTGTACATAATGTGTATAGTCCATGATCTGTCCCTATAAATCTTAACATTTTTAATCCAAACTGCTTCTGTGAAAGGGCAGCTGAAGAGATATAGTACAAGCTTCCTGGACAAGAGAAAACATAATAAAAGAATGCTGTTCAAATAAATGTTTAGAAGCATCTTTATTAACATTTGATTACTGAGAAAGTACAACTGGGTACTTGCCCATTTTCAGCAGAGGCGAAGGGAGAAAAGTTCCAAGTATTACAAAAGCATTTTAAGAACAATCATTTTACAGTCTTTAAAAATAATGCAGAAACATTAAAAGTTTAAATAATTTTATCAAATTAGACATAATGTCAAAACTTTTGAGAATAGATACAATGCATATGACAATGATTTAATGTAGCCAGTTTACTGAGTGAGATTAAAGGTACATTAGTATAATACAAACATGAATTGGAATGTGAAGTGAGTGGAAAAACCCAGGGTTATGTGAAGTGAGTGGAAAAACCCAGGGTTATGGCATATTTAGAAAGAAAGTTGGGGGGCAGGGGTTGATAGGAAGTGAATGAAAAAGGGAAGGTAAGATATGAATTATTTCGGGATATAGTTTATCCTGTGGTTGAGCAAGAACAAATACAGAGTTTGGCTAGGAAGTCTTTCGGAATGGTTTTAAAGGACTGGAGAAAGGGTATTGACCTGATGTATTCATGTAAGGAGTTCCAGACCTTAGCAATATGGTATGAGTACAGACCAAGCACAGCAGATTTGATAGGTTTGTGGGCAGTCAGTTATTTGTGGTTATTGGATTGTAATGACCGACTGGAATCATAGTTGTGCAGAATGGTATGTAGTGCTGGACAAGTAGATGGATCCTGGATAATGTCATAGGTGGTAAGAATGTGTATATGTTAGTTGATAGGGTAGTTCTAATACATTTAGGCTTTTTAGTGCTATACATTGTTGGCTTCTGAAATGGGTATTTGTTGCAAATGTAGCCACTTTATAGTGCAGTTTGTTAAACATGTTAACAGATTCTGTATTGTACGATGTATGATATCACATATAATGTGGAATATTTGCAGTACATTCAACAGTTAGAAATCTGGATGTAGAGTTTGTCAGTCTCTGTATATTCATGTTCAAATTTTATGCTTATACACTCAATTATATACATATGTGTATTAACTGTGTTTCCCATTTTAGTTGCACAAAGCAGTTGAAGATTCAATCAGCAGAACTGTAGAATACTTAGATAGCAAAGACATAATGTTCTAAATAACCAGTTATTTAATTTATAAAAAAAAAAAAAGACCTCTTGAAATGATAAAGCAAGACATAAGTCAGCAAAACCTTTACTACACATAAGGCAGATGGCACTAGACAGATGCCATGAACTCTTCTATTACCTGCTGAGTCCTAAAATCCCTTTTGGATGTCTTTTAATAGCCAGGGTAGCCATGACATAATACATTTAAATCTCTTTCAAACAGCTGTTTCAAAGAGATGAAACATTCAGACTTCCCACATGTGAGACAGTACCATTATAAAAAGGCATCTCAAAATATTTAATAGTGAAATGTTAGGTTTCATTGGGGCATTCATCAGTAAAGGGAACAACATTTCCACATCCATTATCTTTAATTTAGAGCTTTAGGCAAATATTCTCACCAAAGTTCCACATTGAAAGACTCTGTCACACATTCAGTGTTAGGAATTTTTTAAGTGAAATCTATTGTAAATATAAATTAATCATATTAATTCATTAAAAGAACTTCTTTATAGGTAAAACCAGCATATTTTAACCATCCTATGGCCTTCCTAGTTGAAGTTCTTAGTAAGCCATTAGTATGTGTTCCACATTTTGCCCATTTGTTCCACATTATGAGGGCTAGTGTTCCTCATTTTTGACATGGAAGGTTGAGAGCTATGATATTTCTCACTGGGTTTGAAGCTGATTTGAAGGTGATCATTCAGACTTGCATAGAATTCTTAACTAGATTGTGTTAACACAAAATGAGACACTGCTCAGATGTTAAAGCTGGATAAATGCATTGTAGCTGCGGATTTATAAAATATATTGTTGAGATGTTGCTAAGATCCTTTCGGTGACATGCACAGCTTTAGTCTGGCAATTTAATCTGTGTGTCTGTCGTCTTCATTAAAGTCTGCCTTCTTTGTTGCTCTAGAGGAACATTATTTTGGAATAAACTTCACTACGGAATGTATTTGCTTTGCTGCTTGCTTTTAGAGGAATACTGTGTAACTGTGTATGCAGGGAAAAGGAGGACAAAAATAACTAAAGGGAGAGAAAGTCAGGATGGAGTATAGTGAAAAACAAGAAACTGCAGCACCAGAATGCAAGTTTGTTGGGTGTATAAGGTAACACAACAGTTTCATAAGCAAATATTTAAGCAGTAAACTCACAATCTACAAAAATAAGCAAGATTAAAATGAGAGTAGAATCTGTGCTTATCTTAAGGGAAGTAGCGAAATAACCCAACCGAATTGCATAGTAAATATCCAAAACTGCGCTGCTGCAACTGGGTATTGTTGGGGGGGGTGGGGTTGAGGTGAATCTTAACAAAACATTGGGTGGCCAGTGAGGAAATAATGCTGTTTTACTGTGATGAAATGAAATGCAGTAACACAGTGGATATTTGCAGGGAAAGCTCACAAGTATATTTCCAGAGTTCCCATTTGCAGAATGGGTGTTATATGATGTGTGTATAATATTCTAGCGTATGTATGGTAGTGATGTTATGTTTGTGTTAGTAAGCATGAAGAGAAGTGATAGGTAGAGTAGTATAATCAGCTGTTCCGAGTGTAGCAGTACTAGGATTCAGTATTTTACCAACATTAGTTACTTTAGTGCAGTACATTATAAGTTACTTGCTTAAGCAGACCATCCATTGGTAAGAAGTCATTTGTTGCTTATTGCTATTTTTGCCTAAACACTCGTTTTCTGGCATTTATTGCTTCTCAGAACGCTCATTTTACACTGAAATTGCATTTATTTATGCCTGCACTTTAAAATTAGTTTTTTGTTGTAAATTGTATTTTTAACTGTTGCTGACTTCCCACTCAAGTGGGACAGCTATTACTGCACTATAAAAGTGTTTTTGCATTTGTTTCTACTGTTTTCTTGAAAAAAAAAATCTTGCTAGTTTCCCACCTTACTAAGCTAGAAAAGTCCAGTTTCAGATATCTGCTGATACCTGGACTGTGTTTAAGCTTCTGTGTTTGGCCATACTTTACTTGGGCAAAAAAGGAAGTTTCTTTGTTCACCAGTGAGAGTGGGGAGCTCTGAACAGCCTACCTGCCCTTGGAGGAGTAGTTTCTGCCCAGAAACTGTAGTTTTATTGGCCATTTTGGATTAATTTCTATCTCTTTAATCTTTCTGATACAAAAAACGCATTTGCACTGGGCAGGGCTGGTTAGCTAGGGTTAAACTATTCCCGACTCCACAAAGTCTACTCTTCAGTTTTTCCCTTGGAACTAGACAAACCTTCAACTTTAGCTCTCAAACCATTCATTTTACAGCCCAGGACTTGATTAAAACTCATAACAAGCACTAAATAACCCCTAGCACTAGCCCCCCTTATACTGTCCAGAAGGACAAAGCTCTCTGTACGTCCCCACCAGTCAATCAGAAAAACAGCTCACTCTACCTATTCAGGCATTTCCAAAGGGCAGTTTCCGGTGTACTCTCCAGTCCAACTGGTGAATCTGGGCATTTTGAGGCAATGTTACAAATGCCTCATGTACACAGACAACCCTCTCCTCCTACCACCAAACACTAATATATGCGAGAGGTGCAATTATACAGCCAGACTGGAGGCAAAGCTCTCTCAACCCCAGACTGTAAAGAGGAGAAGGGTAATACTTGCAACACACCACCAGTCTCACATAGACCCAACAAACCAACACAGGCAAATAACACACATAAATACACGAAAACATACTCGGAGGCTCTAAATAAAAATCTGCAAAAGCAACAGAGACCTCCAAAGCAGACATCCAAGCAACCTCCACAACCCATCACCAACTATGAAACACATACTTCACATAATTAGTGTGCCATGCAATCACAGCCCTTAAGGCAAAATAACATACCCAACACACTAGTGATAGGCGACTCTATAGTCAGGCACACTGATGTCCCACTAACTAGGCTGGACAAGGAGAAGGTTACAGTTAGCTGTCTGTCGGGCGCCAGGCTCTGCCACATATAACACAAGCACTCAGGTCACTCCAGAACAAGTACAAATACGACTCTGTCATTGTACATGTTGGTGTGAATGACATGATACGTACCTCCCTGGTCTACATGAAGAGAGACATGGAAGAACTCTCTGATCATGCAGCCCAGGCAGGTATGACCCTGACCCTGACCCTGAGTAGCATCCTGCCCTCACCAAAAATGATGCCACAGTATAAAGAAAAAATGATCAACTTCAACAATTGGCTAAGTTTCTGGTGTCATTCAAAGGGGATCCAGTATCTGTCTGCCTGGGATGACATGCTCGACAAGCCACGTTGCTAGGCAAGAGATGGCTTGCACCTGTCACCCTTAGACTTTCAAATACCGGCAAAGGCTCTTGCCACCCCCATAGTGCCTTTTTTAGGCAAGGCTCAAAAGACAAACCCACCACCGTAAATAGCACAAGTAACCAAAAAACTGAGGGTAATGCTACTCAACGCCAGAAGTCTAAACCTCAAAATGCATGCACTCGAGACACTCCTCAGTATGGAGAACATCGATATCTGTGCAGTAACAGAAACCTGGTTTAAGGCTCCAGAGAGCACCCCAGCACTACAGACTATAACTCATACCATACCTTTCGGCCACAGAACCAGGAACGAAACAAAAGGCGGGGGTGTATCCATATTCATCAAGGATACTCACACCTCCAGGTTAATGGTGCAGCACGATGCATCAGAGATCATCCAAGTGCAACTAACAATGGGCAAAACTGCAATCCAAATTGTAGCTTGCTACAGCTCACCCACCATGACCCAGGACCACCATGACCCAGGACCCCCATTCTGCATTTCTGGAGAGACTGGGAAATATGAAGGTCCTACCAAACACCCTCATACTGGGTGATTTCAACTACCCAAACATTAACTGGGAGAACTACTCAAGTACTAACTCCCTTGGCCAACGCTTCCTAGAATTTATAAACTCGAACACCCTGGATCAACTGTTCAGCACCCCCACCAGAGGGAACAGCATATTGGACCTGGTCATCACCAACATGGGCAACTGGTGTTCCACACCTGACGTCAACCCCTCGCTGGTTAGATCAGACCATAGACTAATCACTTTGGATATTCACATTCCACCCCAACCCCAATCAAGGAAACCACTGTGAAAAACTTTTCAAAAGCAAACTTCACGTTGCTTAAGAGGTGGAAAGGTTCACAGCCCCCATGCCAATGGACAATGCTGTCCAAGTTGCTGAAACCTATACAAAGGCACTCTATGATCATCTGCAGGAATGCATGGATCATGCTATCCCAAGTAAAACCAAGACTCACTCCTCCAAGAAAAGGAAACCAGTCTGGTGGACCCTTGCCATAAACAGGCTCTACAATAGAAGGAGGAAACTAGTACAGATAAGAGCAAAATCCCTAGAAGGAAAGACATCCCTGATCATTATCAGCAAGAAACTACGATCCCTCATTAAATCATCCAAGGCTAGCTTTGAAAGAAAAATTGCTAAGGACTCCAAAGATAACCACAAAGTGTTCTTTAGCTATGTCAAGAACCTAAGTGGAAACTCTCAGATCTACTCTTAGTTGGTGCAGAATGGCACAAAATACACTGAACCGACTATTGCCAGCATTTTGGCAGACAGTTTCAGTGCAAACTTCACACCCCTCTCACCCCCTAAAGGGCCCATAACCATACCAGAAGAATGTAAGACCCCAGCAATCACCGGCACACAGGTTAAAACAGCCCTATCCAAAGCCAAAAACACAGCCTCAGTGGGACCGAATGGTGTCCCAGGCTGTGTCTTACAAGAGCTCCAAAATGAACTAACCCCTCACCTAAACACACTGTTCAAACTTAGCCTCTCTACAGGCTACGTACCCACAGAGTGGCGCACAGCAGCAGTTATCCCACTCCACAAAGATGGCGCCACAACGGACCCCAGGAACTATCATCACCCGGGAGCGCATCATCATGGAACTCATTAACAGAGACATTGGGAACCTCCAAACTTTGGACCCCACTCAGTTTGGCTTTGTTAAAAGGGCAGATCATGCCTCCTAAACCTGGTGGATGCCTCTGAGACAGTTACCAAAGCATTAGATGAGGGTAAGGAGGTCCACACAGCCTACCTAGACCTTGCAAAAGCTTTCAACACCATTCCCCATTCTGGTATTGTAGACAAACTCACCAACCTGAACATTAACCCCTACGTCAGGAGATGAGTTGCAAATTGTCTCACGGACAGAACCCACACAGGGAGAGATGCAGACTCTAGGTCCGACTCTAAACCGGTTACAAGTGGCGTCCCCCAGGGCTCAGTCCTAGGACCCCTTCTGTTCGGTATATACTTCTCAGAGGTACAGGCAAGCAAACTTGGCTGACCAAGTTCGCAGACAACTGCAAACTAGGGGCCATAATTATTTCTCCTGCTGATACAGACACCCTCCAAAAGGGTCTCACTGAGACGGATACCTGGTGTTAAAATCATGGCTTCAAGCTGAATGCCAAATAGTGCATAGTCATCCCCTTTGGAAAAAACAAAGTACCACATAGGTGGTAGTTCCCTAAATACAGAAAAAGTAATATGGGATCTGGGGACCCAAGTAGATAGCAATCTCTCCTTTGATAATCATATTGCCAAGGTGGTTAGAAAATCCTTTTATGTGGCCCACCTAATCTCAAAAGGGTTCGCATCCAGAATAAAGGAGGTTATTGTGCCTCTCTACTTATCACTTATTAGACCCATTGTAGAATACAGTGCCCCCATTTGGGATGTACCTTACAAGACACCTGCAGCAGCTGGAAAGACCACAAAAGTACTTCACCAAGAAGATTACTGGCCTCAAACAGATGACCTATGCAGCCCGATACTCTATTGCATACCGCTTACTCAGAGATGATCTCTGCTTGACATACAAGGCCATGTCCAACCCAGAATTGATGGATATGCTCCACCTAAAAAAAAAAAAAACAAATCCCTGAGAGCCACGCGCTCTAGGGATATAAACCTTACCCCAACGATAAATAGGACGTGCTGGAGGGATAGATTCCTGACCCAGAGACTCCCCATGCTTTGGAACAAGATTCCAGTATACATCTGGCAGAGTCCCTCACTAGCACTCTTCAAGAGAAACCTTGACGGGTGGATGGGAAACAGAAAATTTACCCTGGGGATCACTGCAGTGGCTCTGTTGGACAGAGGCACAGGGAACTAATGGCTATGCTGGTCAGAGGCACAGGGAACTAATCTAAGGGGGAGGCGAAAGCCAACACACTCTGGCTAGGCTTATAAATGCCCTTGGGCAGATAGCCTGGTACTTACCTATGAAACTATAAGATATAGGTATTACAGTGAATCAAGAACTCTGTTCAGGAGTGTAGTCAGGAATTTCTGTTTTGCACTCAGAACCTCATCCTTTACTCCATTTCTGTAACTTGTATTTCAAATGCACAGATCTGTGAATATGCTGACCCATGCATAGAGAATGTATCCTTGTATCTTGTCCCAGTTCCTTGGTGTAAAGAATTAAAGCCCTAGCTGTAACCATATTACCCATATTTAAATAGAGGGATGTGTGATCCAAGAGCTAGTCTTGGGAGGGTGGAAATGAGCAGACAACAGTTCATCGTAAGGGGAGGTAATGTTATCTGCAGTATTGCCGACACCCCATCATGACAGAGTGTGCACAGTATGCAGCACTATGAGACTAATGTCAAATATTCAGCATTAGACAGTCAGCATATGCACGGTAGCCCCATCCCACTTGTTCAGAAACATTGCACATGCACATATAAGACAGCATTGAAGCTGGGCATGTCAGTCATTGAGGTGGAGTTAGGTTACAAAAGTAATAATCACTGGAGCCTCCTTTGAAAGATGGCCCACTGACTTGCATCTCTTGCACTCAACCTGAAAAATAAGATCAGGCTAATGAAATGTACGAGATCCTTCTTACAAGGTGATGTTGGATTGGAATGCAAGTCCAAGTGGATAAATAATGAAAATGAAAGAATGGATCACGAGAGCAGCCTGGGGCTCTTGATATTTAAGGAAGTCTGGGAAGAAATGGTACAGCAGAATAAGTGCATGCATACTTTTCAGTTGTTCCCCTTATAGCAATAACATGTGCATGTATCATTTTCAGTCTTAGCCCCCTATAGCCAGAAAAAAGAGGTTTTCAGGTGAGTTAACGTATCTGTATGTAAGCCATGTGCAAAACTAAACTGGATGCATTTATGCAGGAAGTTAAAGATATTCAGACGTTTCTGAGAAAGTTTTAAAAATTTGCTATTCCAAGTACTGTGCCTCACAACATAATTTGGCACTTTTTCCTTAAACCCCTACCACTTCGTGGTGCTGTGTTTTGCCTGTATTTACAAGATTTATGTTTCGGAGTGTAAATGAGTGTTTTCTAAACACTCTGCTTATAGAATAAGAAGACACAGCTCAACATTGTAAATAGATAACTTAGGACATCTGCGAGAAAGGATAGGAATTAATTTATTCTTGTAATAATGGATTATATGTACAACTGCCACCAACTGAGAAAAGGTACATGGGTCAGAAACTTTGATGGAATTAGAGTATATTTGTTAGTAATATCTGACAAATTGTGTGTGTATTTGCACACGCAAGAGAGAGGTGTTTGTAGGGATTACTTAGGGCATTTCATGGAATTTTTAAAAGTTGCGGGTGAAGTATATTTTCCTTCGCAGTGTGCCAAAAAAGTCATTGTGTGCTGTAAAAATCTTTGCTTTAAAAACTGTCAAGTGTGTAAGATTGCAGAGTTGCTTAGGATGCTCTGGGCACTTTTAGGAGCTATGTTATCTTTTCAGGTAAAAGGATAAAAGCAAGAGAGAGTTAAGGGAAATGGTGTTTTCATTTTATATGTCGATATTTGTACTTGTTTGGTTCTGTGTGTCGGCTGTGCAAGACTTCCATGTTACCCTTTTGATGTCTGCGACCAGATGATGTCTGCATAGAGTCAACCTTTTTTTTTTTTTTCCATAAACCTGTCTGAAGCTTGTTTTTAGGTGTCCTTTATCATGGAGAAAGGAAGTAAATTGTAGGGACCAGCTGTAATTACACAAGCAGGATGGAATAAGGCGAGATGCGTGGTAGGGGTTTAACGGAAAAGTACCCAAAATTCCATTTGTGACTTGATTATAAAAACAAGAAAAGACAGAGAACAGAACCTGTTCTGTCACTGTTGTTTGCTATTACCATAAGAAATTTGAATAAATCCATCGTACTGCAGGGTATGGAAGTCTGTTAGTGCCTAACAGTTCCTGTGTTTTGTTGACAAAGGGCTATCTAATACAATAAGATTGCAGAACAGTGTGTTGAGGACATTTTTCCATACTACAAAGGTTGTGTTATCTTGGTATTAATATATTTAAAGATGCCAAAGTTGGGATGTATGAGGAATTGCTCCCCTGCAAGACTTCATTTTTTTTTTTGTTTTGTTTTTGGCATAGATAGTGTTCAGTGAATGTAGATTCATGGAATACTGTTTCCGTGATAAGCCATGCTCATCTAAACTCATCTAATGTGATACTAGATTACAAATGTTGGACAGAATGATGAAAGTTATTGGTATTATGTGCCCCCAGCAAATGAAGTATTTAACTGAAGCAGTGAGATAGCAATGGAAAAGTAACTACAAAAGCTAAGCTGAAGATGAGGACAACATTTTTGTATCAGGCAAACTAAATAATCTAACATTGAAGTACACATGATAGATCTTAGGATAGCTGTATCTGTGGGGCAGTGCTTAAGTTCAGCTTCATCTAACGCGGTTCATCATTTGTTTTAAGATCCCATATTGAGGAGCTCCTACTACTATTCTAATGCACACCTTTTTGTAACATTGTGAACATGTGCTTAGTCATTATCCTGAGTCCACCAGATATTTTTGTTGCCGTTTGCATACTTCAACTCACATTCCGTCCTGCCAGTATGTAAAGTTCTGCATTTGCATACCTAAATACCAGCACATTAAGTGCCATATGGCCATCAAATTAATAGCTAAGACCCACACTGGTATTGCCTTTACTGTGTCGGGGAGAAGCACAATCTAGATGCTTAGTGTAAGTGCTAGAAAATTAATCAATTTGACCTGCAGTGAAGAAGGGAGAAACTGCTGGGTTTTTTGGAAGATATGTGTGTCTTCCATCTAGCCTTAAGGATTCTGATATGATGCTGATGCTGGAGCCATTGCCCCCATCTCCCTAGTGCACTGTACTGGGAATTCAGTACTCCAAGACACTGCTCCATGAACTCTCTGTGTTACAGTGCTCTGGCACCTTCCACCATTATGATTACAGTTAGTATTTATCCTTACCATGGTTCTATCATCTAACACAACAGATATCAGTTTGGTCTTTTCCTCCCATACACAAGGTACAATGTTCGATGCTGACCTCCAGCCTATGCCTGTATGGAATTTGCATGTTCTTCTTGGGTCACTGTGGGATTCCTCCCAAAAGCATGCTGAGTGTTTCCACTTCAAACACACCCAAGAGTGGAGACTCTAGATGGTGCCCTATAAGGGGAAGAGTTGTACAGACCATCCTCTTTGGTCACCAGCTGTGGTGCATAGTATCCTGAAGATAGAAATACACTAATCACAGACTGAGTGCCATGTCCAGGGCTAGCCACACAATGTATTATAAATATTCATTCTAGGTGATTCGATCATGTTGACTAATGTTGCCAAATGGATATGGGGATTTGCCGATGATAAGTGGGTTGAGTATCCAGCCAATTCTGACCTTCACCAGGGATCCATGCTAAAGGTAGGAGGGCTATATGAGCCCTGCTAGACACTGCATGCCCATCATAAAGCCCAGCAGCCATAGGCCAATAAGCTACTGGCTAGCCAATCTCCAGTTGCCCAGCTTGTGTTACTTGGGATACCTCTGCTGAGTCCAAGCTGGACATAAAAGCAATCAACCTGCCAAACATAAAATAAAAATTAATACATTCAGTGTAGATTCACTGGCAGGATGCAACCTGGAAGTGGATGACATGATGGTAAGGAGGAGGCTGGACATCCTATATATCCAGGATATAATATGGAAAGGCAATGCAGCAAAGCCACTTAGCATGGGATCCAGAGTTGTCTACAAAGGATGATAAACTAGAAATGGTGCTGGAATTGTGATGAGGGAGAGGCTTCAGAAGACAGTAAGGGAGATCATCAAAATTAGTGATAGACTCATGACAATCAAGCTCCAGTGTAAGGATAGGGCACTATTCATATTCTCAGCCTATGCTATGATTGTGATAGCATGGAAAAAAGTGCATTCACGCAGCACTTACAGGACCTACTAGGTAAAACAGAACAGTATGGATTGGCATCTGTAATGGGTGACCTCAATGCAGACATTGGGACAGACAGAACAGGACGTTAGGAATGCCTTGGTCCACATAGGTGAGACAACAGGAATAAGGAAGAAAAGGGGGGGCCACTCTAAAATTCTGTCTGGCAAATGACTTGATGGTGGCCAACACATGGCTTAGTAAGAGAGACAGTCACAAGATCACATGTAAAAGTGACTGACATACATCTTAGGTAGACTTCCTTCTAGTAAGGAAAGGCCACTGGTATAGAATCAGTGATTGCAAAGTCATCCTAGTGAAACAGTCAGCCCACAGCATAAACCACTGGTTGCCACAGTCAGCTGCAAACAGTGGTTGCAGAAGACTGCAAGGCCAACAGAGACTAGGCTGAAGACCAGGAAGCTGACTGGAGAGAGATCACAGGAGTTCATTATATTAGTTGAGTCTAGCACCTCAGGAAGAAGAGGAAATAGGAGGAGTTGAAGAAGCATGGTAGTGCCTCAAAATGGCACAAGTTAGGTGGAATGCAGAAGTCCAGGAAGTCATAAAAACAAAGTAGTAGTTTGGGGAAAACTGGGAGATAGAAAAGATGAACCAGGCTAAGAAGGAATATGGGTTGGCTAATAAAGAGGCTAAGAGAGGAGTAGCAGTAGCAAATAACAAGGCATCAGAGGCACTCTACCAGCTTTCTGGAAAAGGACACTGTAGATGGCACAAAGAAACTATCAGGTTGTAAGACAAAGACAGAAAGATAAAGAAGATAATAAGACGCCCTTCGTAAGGGATACTCTTAACAACCTGCTCACCAGCCTACAGGAAATCAAAGGCAGATGGAAGGAGTACTTTTAGCAGTGTCTGAATGAAGAAAACCCCACAGAAGCTGTACTGTCCCAGACACAGCCTACAATTAAAGAAGAGGAGGAGCCCACCATAGAAGAAGTAAGAACAGCACTAAGGAAATTGAAGTGAGGGAAAGCAGCAGGCTGAGATGAGATCACAGATAATATGATGAAAATGTTGGGTGAGGTAGGTGAGAAATGGGTCTTCAGGGTACTTATAAGCAGTATGGAGAGAAAGGCATATCCCAGATGACTGCAGAATAAGCATATTAGTCCCACTGTACAAAAACAAAGGGGATATCCACAGCTGTGGGAAGTATAGCGGTATCAAACTCCTGTTACACTGCATGAAAGTTCTGGAGAGGGTGATTAGCAAATGAATATGCTTAGTAGCATAATGTAACTCTCCACTAAACCTTAACTTTTTAAACAGGTAAAACTTAAGTTACCTACTTTCACATCTAACTTCTCTAGTGCACACTGCAGTGTGCATTTTTTTGTCATCTTACCCTTAAGCATCCCTGTGACTAGCACTTTCTCTAATACCTGCTGGAAAGCACTAGGAAGCCTTAAACTGATACAATCACTCAACTCTCCTTGTTAATAAGGAGAAATTAATAGTAGGCACTAAACAGCCTATAAATGCAAAGTACCTTGCTAAGGTAAGGGAAAACAGCTCCTGTACTTAACAAAAAAAAAAAAAAGCACCAAACCAGGCATGTCCAAGGGTCAGCTTCCAGTGGTTTCTCCTGTTCACCTGGTGAATCTGGACATACTGGGGCAGTGCCGCAGTTGCCTCATGTCCACAGACAACCCTCTCCTCCTAACACCCAACACTACAACCTGTGAGAGATGCACATACATAGCCAAAATGGAAGCAAAGCTCTCTCCACCCAAGATTGTGCTAGACAGTCAAGAGGAGAAGGTTAACACCCACACTACACCTCAAGCAACACATAGCCCTTCAAAACCCACACCACCAACACCCACACGTAGCAACACTAAATCCACATATGCAAAGGCCCTTAACTGTAACCTGCTCAAGCAACAAGAACCTCTGAAGCTGAAATGCAAACAAACACCAATCACAACCAAAGTGTCACATAATTCACAACACCAGTGTGCCACCCAGCAACAGCCCCTAAGGCATGACAAATGTACCTAACACTTTAGTCATAGGTGACTCTATAGTCCGGCACACTGATGTCCCTCTCACCAGGTTGAACAAGGAGAAAATTACAGTCAGCTGCCTGTTGGGTGCCAGGATCCGCCACATAACGCATGCACTCAAGTCACTCCACAACAAGTACAAATATGACTCTGTCATTGTCCATGTTGGAGTGAATGACTTGAAACGTACCTCCCTGGACTACATGAAAAGAGACATGGAAGAGCTCTTGGATCATGTGGCCCAGGCAGGTATGACCCTAGCCCTGAGTAGCATCCTGCCTTCGCCCAGAATGATACCACAATATAAGGACAAAATGATTGACTTCAACAATTGGCTAAGCTTCTGGTGTCATTCAAAGGGGATCCAGTATCTGTCTGCCTGGGATGACATGATTGACAGACCACGATGCTTTTCCAGAGATGGTCTGCACCTGTCGCCCCTGGGATTCAGGTTACTGGCTAAAGCTCTTGCCACCCCTATAGTGCCTTTTTTAGGCAAAGTTCAAAGGACAAAACCACCACTGTAACAGGTACAAGCATGCAAAATCTGAGGGTAATGCTACTCAATGCTAGAAGTCTAAACCTCAAAATGCACTCTCTCGAGGCACTCCTAAAAATGGAGAACATCAATATCTGTGCAGTAACTGAGACCTGGTTGAAGGCTTCAGAGAGCACCCTTGCAATACCACACTTTTCGGCCACCAAACCAGGACCGAAACACTAAAGGTGGAGGAGTGTCAATATTCACCAAGGGTATTCACACCACCAGGCTAATTGCCCAACACAATGCGTCTGGAATTCTCCAGGTGCAACTAACACTAGGTAAGACTGCAATCCAAATTGTAGCTTGCTACAGATCCCCCACCATATCCCAAGATTCTCACTACACCTTTCTAAACATACTGGAAAATATTAAGATAGAACCAAACACCGTAATACTGGGTGATTTTAACTACCCTGCCATTAACTGGGAAAACTACTCATGTACCAACATCTTTGCCCAACAGTTCTTGGAATTCATAAATTCCAACGCCCTGGATCAACTAATCCATAGTCCCACCAGGGGCTCCAGTATCCTAGACCTGGTCATTACCAACATGGGAAATTGATGCTCCACACCTATGGTCACCCCCTCGTTAGTCAGGTCTGACCATAAGCTAATCACCCTTAACATCCACATCCCACCCCCATCCCACAGTAAGGAAACCTCCATAAAAAACTTCTCCAAAGCCAACTTCATGCTACTCAAGTCAGAAGTGACAAACTTCATGACACCCATGCAGACAGGAACTGAAAGTTCAACTGCTGAATCCTACACTAAGGCACTGTACGAGCACATCCACTCATGCATGAATCGTGCCATCCCAAATAGAACCAAGATGCTTTCATCCAAAAAAAAGGAAGTCAATCTGGTGGTCCCCTGCCATAAACAAACTTTACAACAAAAGGAAGAAACTGTTGCAGAAAAGAGAAAAATCTCAGGATGCAAAAATCTCCCTTACCAGCCTCAGTAAGAAACTGAGATCCCTCATAAAATCCTCCAAAGCTAGTTACGAAAATAAAATTGCCAAAGATTCCAAAGACAACCACAGGGCATTCTATAACTATGTCAAGAATCTAAATGGCAATGCTCAGATATGCTCTGAGCTAAAACAGAATGGCATTAAATATACTGATCCCAAGGATATTGCCAATATCCTGGCAGATCGATTCAGCGCCAACTTCACCCCCCTCTCACCCCCTAAATGGCCCATCTCAATACCGGAAGATTGCCAAATTCCGGTAATAACGGCCACACAGATAAAAAAACGCACTCTCCAAAGCTAAGAATGCAGAATCCATGGGACCAGATGACATCCCGGGCTGTGTACTACATGAACTACAATATGAACTGGAACCTCACCTAAGTGTCATGTTTAATCATAGCCTCACCTCAGGTTTCATGCCCACTGAGTGGCGCAGAGCTACAGTTATCCCACTCTATAAGGGGGGATCCACCTTGGATCCTGGAAACTACTGTCCCATCAGTCTGACAAGCCTTATCTGCAAGGCCATGGAGCGTATTATCATGGAACTTATAAACAAAGACATTGGCAACCTTCAAACACTGGACCCCACCCAGTTTGGGTTCGTGAAGGGCCGATCTTGTCTCCTGAACCTGATTGACTTCTTCGAATCAGTCTCCAGAGCCATGGACAAGGGTAAGGTGGTCCACACAGCCTATCTAGACCTTGCCAAGGCCTTTGACACTATCCCCACTCTGGAATCATAGATAAACTTACTAAGCAGGGCATTAATCCCTACATCACCCAATGGGTTGCTAACTGGCTTACTGATAGAACCCACACTGTAAAAGTAGCCAACTCCAAATCCAGCTCCAGACAAGTGACAAGTGGAGTACCTCAGGGTTCAGTCCTGGGACTGCTGTTGTTTGGCATCTACTTCTCTGAAGTACAGGCCAACACTAAGTGCATCTGGCTAACAAAGTTTGCAGATGACTGCAAACTGGGAGCCATTATTGAATCCCCAAATGATGTGGATACTCTACAAAAGGGCCTTACAGAAACAGATGCTTGGTGCCAGAGCATGGGCTCAAGCTCAGTGCCAAGAAATGTATAGTTATCCCCTTTGGGAAAAAACATGTATCTGTGAATTACCATATAGGTGACAGTACACTAAACACTGAAAGTGTGATAAAAGACTTAGGGACACAGGTGGACAGTGGTCTCACCTTCGATAACCACATCGCCACAACAGTCAGGAAATCCTTCTATGTGGCACACCTCATCACTAAGGGCTTTTCATCCAGAAAAAAAGGAGGTCATTGTCCCACTGTACTCATCCCTCATTAGACCCATTATAGAATACAACACCCCATTTGGTATGTACCTATCAAGACATCTGCAACAACTGGAAAGGCCGCAGAAATACCTCACTAAAAGAATCACAGGCCTAAAGCAGATGCCCTACGCTGGCCACCTTAAAAGACTCCAGCTATATTCTGTCGCATATTGTCTACTCAGAGACGAACATACAAGGCCATGTCAAACCCAGAGCTGTTGGACATGCTACACTTAAAGAAATCCCAATCCCTCAGAGCCACACACTCCAGGGATCTAAACCTTTTCATCACAATAAACAAAATGTGCTGGAGGGATAGCTTCCTGACACAGAGACTCCCCAGACTCTGGAATAGATTGCCCATACATGTCAAGCAGAGTGCCTCTTTGGCCCTCTTCAAAAGGAACCTTGATGATTGGATGGGAGAAAGGAAATTCACCCCAGGGATCACATCAGTCCCCCTGCTAGACAGGGGTCCAGGGAAGTAAATAGTGTGGGAAGAAATAGCCAGGGAATTGTTATGGCTAGGCTTGTTATAGGCCCTAGGGCTGATAGCCTAGTACCAACCTATGAACCTATAAGGATGCAGCACATCTAACCTGATGATTGCAGTGAGAAGATAGTTGAGAAGAAGATAGAGATGAGGAAAATTTCCAACTGGGCATTCCTAGACCTGGAGAAAGCATATGACAAGGTTTCAAGAAAGCTGATTTGGGCAGTCCTGCTGTGGTTCGAATTTCCAGAAACACTGGTAGAATTAGTGCAGGCTATGTAGAAGGAGCCAGTGACTCAAGTGTGAACAGTGTTTGTTCTCACAGAGAGGTTCCCAGTAGGAGTGGGTGTGCATCAGGGTTCAGATGTGAGCCCACTTCTGTTCATATTAGTGATGAACTGCATTAGCAAACATGTTGGAGTGGACAGATCAACAAAGTTGCTGTATGCAGCTGATGTAACATTACAGGCAGACTGAACAAGAACTTCAGCAAAAGATATGGAAACTGAATGCAAAACTGAAGGCATATGGCATGAAAATGAGTGCAGATAAGACAGTTGTAGTGGCAGCAAATGGAGGAAATCAGAAGAAGCTGACAAATGAGATAGAAGAGAAAATACTGGAACAGGTTAAAAGCTTCAAGTATCTGGGAGGGGGTGGTAGAGTATCAGGGAATACTGAATTAGGAAGTCAAAACTAGAAACAGAGGGGCTGCAGCCAACTGACACACAGTTGCAGAAGTAGTGTGTGACAGAAGAATGCCAAAGAAGCTGAAAAGTAAGATGTACAAAGCAGTGGTGTGACCAGTACTATATGGTGCAGAAACCTGGTAGCAAAAGCCGAGCAGTTGAGGAAGCTAGAGGTGGTGCAGATAAAGTGCCTGATAGGATGCTCACTATGGGATGGATGAAGAAATGAGAACATCAAAGCAGAAACCAAATATCTCCAATTGCAGGGAAGGTCAAAGAGAACAGATTATGGTGACTTGAGCACATGGGCAGAAACAAGAAGACAGACTGGTGAAGAAAATTTGGGACAGTGACACAGCAAAGTAGATATATTATTGGGATGCATGTCTTTGTAAAGCTTAAATGCATAAAATTATCATTAAACATCAAGGGTCCAGACAACTTGAAGCCACAGCTCACAGGAAACCTACTCTAATTATGTGGATTCTGAGAAAAAAGCCTTATAAGCGCACCCTTTCAGAGCTCATCATGTGTTACAGTAAACAAAAAATGAACGAAGACTTGCACTGATAAATAAATACATCACAGGGCTATACTAAATGTGATGAACATCATCTGAACAACAGAAGTTCATGCAGTACATGTAGGATTATGCTATTAGACTCGAAGGTGAGTTTAAAAGCAAAGTATCTGATAAAATACAGGCAGTTGGTAATTAACTGCACTTTCAGCATAGAAGAAAAGTTAGATTAACTAGGTATAACTGATTTTCTGGACATCATAGACCTATAATTCATGAGAAATTGGACTCATATTTTTGACTTAGTATTTCTCTGCATTTTGTGACTAAGCTACGGCTTCTGAAATGTTCTGTATTGCTCATAGCATCTCCTTTGTGCTATCTGTTAGCACTAAATTCCTATTTGTTGGATGTGTCTCTTAGGAGCAAAGGCATGTCTCTTTTTCTGTGTGGGATCCTTTCCTTTTTACTGAAGGGACTCCGTCCAAAGGGACTTCTCTGTTCACAGTTGACTTTTGCTTATTTCTTCTTCTGAAAAGTACCCAGGCAAAGCATTCAGATTCAGTCCCTCTGCATGTCATTGTGGATCCAGTGCTTTTAAAACGATGCATTCATTGTGTTGTCTTTGTCTTCTACTTTGCCTTACAAAAGTTGTCACTTTTTAAGAACAAAATACAGTTTTCTGTCAGTTTTCTTGTTAGTATCCTTATTGGAACCTTTAAAGCAAGAATAATCAACAAGCTTTTTTAATTAAAATGTGTTTTCCTGGAAAATGATTTATTCAAAAACATTGTTTCCTGCTGGGCCCAGGAGGCAGAAGTGTATATATAATATGTAAATGAAAAAGGCCAGCGCAGTTACATTTGTTAGTGTTTGGCATGCATATTTTCTTCCTCGGTAATAATTCTGTGCAATGTCAGATCTTGACAAGGTGACATACCAGTTAGTATACAGTGGAAGTTTGTTAAAAAAAAGACAAACTAGAACTGGCAAGAAAAATACTCTGCTTCTAAAGAGTGATTTTTTTTTTTATTTGTTTAAATTAATTCCAAAGATATGTTTATAAAAAAAAAAAACAGGAACCAATGACCAGCATATAGGTATAAAAGAAAATCAATCCAATACAAAGTATATTTATTCCTCAGACCGGTTTCAGCTTACCAGCTTTCTTCAGTGAATCATAAATACACAAATAACATGACTTGACCTGCTTAAATAATCTCCCCCCAAGAAAACGTGACAAACATGGTCCAGCCCATAATTAAAGGGCAAAAAACCCACTAAGTGTAAGAATACATCCAAATACATAAGCCTACATACAGTTGGTGACACCCATACAAAACATCTAAATGAATATAATACAAACAACAAATAAAGAACACAATATAAAAAAAATACACTATAAAAATATGCTAGCTGTGACTTTATAAATGGTCATTAAGTCCAGGGGGAAACAAACCCCCCAAATTAATGATCCAATATTTCTCCTTTCTATTGAGAACAGTGTGCCAACCCTGTCTGTTGCTCTGATCCCCAGTAATTCTATCTGTGATCATAAAGCGAAATTCAGCATCAGCATGTTTAACAGTGTGGCGATAAAGTGCATTAGTTTCCCGTCTATTCCTTATATCACTTCTGTGTTCAGACATACGTATCCTCAATGTTCTGGAGGTCTGGCCGACATAAAATGCCGAACATTTGCACGTGACAGGGACAGGTGTATGACTGTCAAGTCAGACTTTTGCATTTGGGTGGACTAGGTGCATGTAATATTAGTTATCTGCTATTTATAGATTCATATGAATGAGTCATTGAATAGGTGAGGTCAGTGAATAAGGAATCGCTTCAATCACATATCATATGACATCTTGGTTGGGTTCCAGTTATTTCATTTTTATTTATCACCCTTTCTTGATACATTAATGGTTTATGAATAATTATTCCCACTTTTCTGTATGAATATTGCCTGGATAGGTGGGAATCTTTAGGTGGTCCATTTAAGGATTCACACACACATGGATTTCAGTGGCTGTGCTGGTCTGGGCAAATGTTGTTGACCTGAGATTTAGTTGTGGGTCAGTGATTAGTCTCTCTTGGCTTTTCATTATAGGTCCTGGCATATTTTACAATATTGATTTTGTTATATATACAGTGATTTGGGGTTGTTTGTTCTCTGTTGCATAATTGGGATAACGTTATCACTACGGATTTGGAGAATATTGTGACAGGGTTATGTGCAGACCGAGATGATATCAGGGTATTTGGTATCACTAATGATCAAGGCAATAACCGTAGTGAATCCGAATTGGATCCAAAAGATGGCTGTAACATGATGTTTAACCAACTGAGTAAGGGTTTGAAGACACTTCGGACCAATATTTGGCATCTGAAGTTGTTCAGAGCCTACCAACATAGGGGAATGGTTCCAAGAGGCCTTCGGGTACGGGTCCCGCCATTGGTTGGCAGGTCAGATGATATTGTGACCAGAGATTGGAACATTGCTCTCCAGCAAACCTCTGTGATGTTTGTTCATTTATTAAGTTCCTATTATGAAAGAATGATAGATTTGAATTTGGTTGAGATGAAAACCCTGTGCAAAGAGTGCAAAAAATATGAGGGTGATTCTCAATATGCATTTTGTTTGAGCAAACTTTCTAAAGAACTGGCAATATTTGAAAAACAGACTAGAGACAGGAAAATAAGTAAATTCAATAGAGTTTTCACTGACTATCAAAGGGGTCAACCCTTTGAAGTAACAAAATCTGTTAGATTCTCAGAGACCAGCAGAGCTACCGGGGTCCAAATTAATAAGAAAAGACCCAGGTCTATACTAAAGAGAACTGATTCATACTATACCAGTACATCAGGGGATGAATCTTCCCTTACGGACACAGACAATGCTAATATCCAGGAATCTCCTATTCCTAAAAAACGCAACACTCCACACCCTTTAGATGGGGGCATAGGCGGCGGGGTGGCCGCAAACACAGGAATAGCAAAAAACATCACAACAGCAGAGTGATTATTACAGACCCTCATGAGGTAGTAGATCAGACATGTCAAAATGTGTTAAATCTTTCTGATGTGATTTTAACCCATGAACAACTACAACTTCAAAATAAAGGCCTGAACTATGTCCCTGGCTTCTTTGTTGATTAATATAGCATGGTTACTGATTTATATGACTTTTGTCGTAGACTTAACCTGAAATAGTTTTTTTCAGATACAGACTCTCAAAGATTGGATGAATTCAGATTTCTTAAGTCTAATTTTCAACCTCCGATGAATAAACATGTTTCTATCTTTTTACAAGCTGTTCTTTGGGATATACATTTTCCAACTCGGAATTCATCCATTTTAGCGCATAATCTTTCTGCTCAGGAAATTATTGCTTTGGGTGAAATGAAAAATAACCATGATATTGTCATTGCATCTGCAGATAAAGGTGGGGCGGTAGTGATAATGAACACGGATTATTATCTGAATGAGGGTAAGGGACAGTTGTCCAACCCCAAACATTACATGTCTATGCCCCTGGACCCTACACTGAACTTTACAAAGGAGATTGATGCCTTCTTGGGCCAGGCGGTTGCAGAAGGCATCATTACTGATACAGTCAGGAAACATCTTATGGTAGTAGATCCACAAAAACAAATTTTGTACCTTTTGCCTAAGATTCATAAATCTCTCACCCATCCTCTAGGTAGACCAGTAGTGTCTGGGATTGGCTCTCTGATGGAACCATTGTCAGCATTTTTGACAAAATACTTTAAACCTTTGTTATCTGTAGTTAGGGCCAGAATAAAAGACACTACACAGTTTCTTAAAATCATCTCTGACCAGGGTTGCCAGACGTCCCTATTTGGGCAGGACTGTCCCGAGATCAGCAGCCTGATCCCGAGTCCCGCACTGCCGGTTTAAATCCCGGGCAGCCTCCGCTTTGGTTTTTTTTTTTTGATTGGCCCGTATGCCGACATACGGGCCAATCAAAAATCGCTAAACACAGAGCTTCTTGTGTTTAATTCGGAAGTTCCGCATTAAACACAAGAAGCTCCGTGTTTAGAGATTTTTGATTGGCCCATATGCCGGTATACGGGCCAATCAAATCATCGCAAAACAGAGCTACTTCTTTTTAATGTGGAACTGCAATGTTCCGCATTAAACAGAAGTAGCTCAGTGTTTAGCGATTTTTGATTGGCCCGTATACCGGTATACGGGCCAATCAAAACATCGCAAAACAGAGCTACTTCTGTTTAATGCGGAACTGCGATGTTTCACATTAAACAGAAGTAGCTCTGTTTATTTATTTTTGATTGGCCTGGGCCAATCAAATAAAAAATAAACACAGAGCTACCTCTGTTTAATGCGGAACTCTGATGTTCCGCATTAAAGACGTGGAAGACCTTTTTTTTTTTTTTTTGTCTTTTTGTTTTAGTTTTCACTTTGTCCCTATCCGGCCAGTAGGAAATCTGACAACCCTGTCTCCAACACACAGTTAGAACCTGGTTGATTGATGTGCACGCTTGATGTAAAGGCCCTATATACAAACATTCCTCATTGAGCAGGTCTCCAAGCGTTGCAATTTTGGTTGGAACAGACCAGTTTATATCCGGCTGGTTTTAACACATTACTTTTGTGTATGACAGAGCATGTACTAACCAAAAATGTTTTTTACTTTCAGGGTGAGTGTTATTGGCATTTACAAGGGACAGCCATGGGTGCATCGTTTGCATCTATATGTGCAGATCTATTTATGGCTTTTTTTGAAGAGCAACTTATTTATGATTCTTCACATAATTTATATTTGGAGGAAATAGACATATGGCGCAGATATCTGGATAATTGTTGGATGGTGTGGAGGGCTGATGCTGAATATTTGGAGAAGTTTTTAAAATATCTTAATGAAAATAAGTGGGGGTATTGAGTTTACTGTTAATACCCACAAGGATGTCATCTATTTTTTGGATGTTACTGTATATCGTAATATGGATAATACTTTGGATACCAAAGTATTCTCCAAATACCCTCAGTATAACAGTTTACTCCATGCCTCCAGTCTGCATCCCCAACATACCATCTGTAATATTCCTAAATCCCAGTTTCTGCGAATTAAGAGAATCAGTTCTTCGGTGGAGAACTTTGAGTCATCTAAAGTGGATTTGTGTCAGAGGTTCAGAAATAGGGGGTATCGGAATATTGATATCTCATTGGCCAGTAATTGGGCTAGTGGCCTGGACAGGGACTCATTGCTGGAATATCAACACACTGCCAATAACCAGACCAGGGACACAGTCAGATTTGTGACTACATATGGGTGTAATAGCAATATTGTCAGAAATGTTATTGATACACATTGGAACATTTTATTGGCTAACCATGAGCTTCAAGCTCATTTAGGCTATAGATGTTAGTTCTCTTTTAGAAGGGGCAAAACTTTGGGATCCCATCTATCACATTTCAAACATACTGAGAGTGGTGGTGCTGTGTATAAACAACTGACGGTGTTAGGTGACCGACTGTTGGGTACCTTTCCATGTGGACATTGCAATTCTTGCCAATTTGTTAGTAAACTTAAACAGTTTACTAGTAAAAATACTAGTAGGGTTTATGACCTAAAATTTTTTGGCAACTGCAGCACAAGTTGGATTGTTTATTTAGCCACGAGCAAATGTTCAGCATTTTATGTCGGCCAGACCTCCAGAACATTGAGGATACGTATGTCTGAACACAGAAGTGATATAAGGTATAGACGGGAAACTAATGCACTTTATCGCCGTACTGTTAAACATGCTGACACTGAATTTCGCTTTATGATCATAGCTAGAATTATTGGGGATCAGAGCAACAGACAGGGTTGGCACACTGTTCTCAATAGAAAGAGAAATATTGGATCATTAATTTATGGGGTTTGTTTCCCCCTGGACTTAATGATCATTTATAAAGTCACAGCTAGCATATTTTTATAGTGTATTTTTTTATATTGTGTTCTTTGTTGTTTGTATTATATTCATTTGGATGGTTTGTATGGGTGTCACCAACTGTGTGTAGGCTTATGTATTTGGATGTATTCTTACACTTAGTGGGTTTTTTGCCCTTTAATTATGGGCTGGACCATGTTTGTCACGTTTTCTTGGGGGGAGATTATTTAAGCAGGTCAAGTCATGTTGTTTGTGTATTTATGATTCACTGAAGACGGCTGGTAAGCCGAAACCGGTCTGAGGAATAAATATACTTATATTTGTATTGGATTGATTGCCTTTTTTACGTATATGCTGGTCATTGGTTACTGTACACTTGTTGGTTCGACCTTGCATTGCCGTACTGGCAGAGCGTTTTGTTTGACCTGTTATTAAAAAAAAACCTGATTTGTGCATGTACTTGCTATGCACAGTGCTTATAACATATTTGTGCTTACTAACATGACGACAAAAAGACGCACAGCAAACTGAGAAAGCTATATCAAAATTAATGTGGCCAGAAATTTGTGACTCTCCATGTTTCCGTAACTGCCTCCTTTGCCATTACAGAGGATATCTCTGTGTTACTCGTGAAAATATGCAGACTTCAACATTTTAAGGGTGCTAGTGATAGGCTATGCTCTGTGCATAAGTTTAAAGGGCAAATCATAATTATTGAAGCAGACATCAGTACAATAAATAGTAATATAACACATTAATTTAAGACATTAATACTTGAGAGAATGTTGAATTTCAAGCATTAAAAATCCTTAATCAGTCTAAATGCTTTTAGTTCATACAGAGTATTATAAGAACAGAATGTCCATGCTAATGTTGCTGTTTCGTCATAGTATCAGTTCCAGTAAAACTATTAAGGTCAATCCATTACTGAGTATTCAGACAAGAATTAGGATTTAAATCATCAATGCCAGTAAAATTTTAGCCTGGTCTTTTTTCCTATCTGAAATTATTACGCAGTCAGCAAACCAAACATGGTCTTTTTTAGACAAGGTAGTTTCACCTTGCTTGTAGTGTTTGGTTTATAATCTGACCACATTGTGAGCTTTGTGGCGCTAAATTCTGTTTAGAAGCTGACAGAGGCTGGGAGTCAGAAGGCCTTGTGCTTAAACACAAAAGGCATTTGCTGCTAAAGGAGACAAACATGGCTAGCAGTGATTCATAAAATAGTTTTTATTAAGCATTGACAGCCTTTGTCTCTGCAAGATATTGCCACAGTCAGCAAAACCTACAAATCAGCTAAAAAATGTGTCTGAAGTAGTTGACTTCATTTGGTGGGTAATCGGATCCGAGACGGCCGCATCACTAACATCTGATCTGAGCTCTAAGCTCCTCCCCTTACCCATAATGCTCCCCTATCTCCTTCCTTCCCTCTCTCAGATCTCATTTGCTGCTGAAAAGCTACGCATCGTGATCTCAGAGCTCTAGGCTGTATTTTGGTAAGTGACTATTTTTGTGGTAGTTTAGGTTAAATTTATTCCCATCCTTTCCTTTTTCACCTCCTCATACCACGTTTTCCATCATATAAAAAAAAAAGTTAAAGTTAAAAGTAGTTTGTTGTAGTTAGCATAGTCTTCCTCTGGTCTCCTGCTCCCTCTCCCATAGCATGTGTGTGTGAGTGTCTACAGGGTGCTGTTTGGGGTGTTTGTGTTCCCTAGTATGCCTGAACCCCCCAACACATTGTTTAGGAAATGCACAGAGTATGGCCATAAGCTCTCCCCAGCTGATGGCTACACTCTGTGTGTAGTTTGCTGACCTCCTGCCCTATTTGTGCGGGTTTCAACCTGCAGGCCCTTAAGGACAGGTGGGCGAAGCTGGTTATGAAAGGTCTGCTCCCTTCTTCGGGAATGGCTGTCCCCGTTACCGCATCGGCGGCCACTACCTTGGCTGCTTCTACTTCCTCCCTTCCCCATGAGGTCTGGGGAAGGTGAAAAACTAAAAAACAACAAGTCTAGGAAGCGGTCCCCGGACTGCTCGGCTCCAGCGAGGCCTCCTGCTAAATCAAAGACCCCCTCCTAGGCCCAGTACCCGTTGGCTACGATCACCCAGGTTCTCCCCAGAGCCGGAGGTATCTAGGCCCCCATTTACAGGTTCCCCTCATCGGCACTCACGGACGGTGTCTGTGGCTTCTTCATCTAGGTCGATCTGTAGTCTGAGTGAGGCAGAGATGGACAGGATGATGAGGAAGTACCTTGTACCTCGATGCCAGCCATTACCTTGAGCATGTCAGATCCGACTCGGTCGGATCCAAGCTCTCGGAGCCGTAGTCTGGGCGTCTGATCTGAGGGGGCACTGTCGGCTCCAAGCCTTTTGGAGTGCAGTATCCCCCTCGGCATCTCGGCACTGGCAGTCTCGGCTCCGACTCCCCCATCGGATCCGAGGGAAGTGGCTCCCTTGCTTATTTCTCAGGAAGTCCACTTCCCCTTGGGTTTTGACATGGTGGAGAGGGCCTCTCGAGTGCTTTGAGACCCCTGACCATCTCGTCTTCGGACTCCGTCCCGGCTCCCTCGGCTATGAGATTGGCTCTGACATTTCTGTCCTCTCAGGGACAGCCCATGCTTGCTGTCCCTCCAGGAGCTCGTGATCGAGAGCAGCAAGAAGCTTGTGAGTCTCCCACAGAGAGTCCCACTGAGGAGGCTCCTTACAAGAGAATGTGCAAAAGGAGGCACCTGGACTCCTGTCCAGAGACCCTCACGGATGACACCGACTTGGAGGAAGGGGGAAGGTTGCCCCAGATCACCCCCCGAAGATGTCTCCATCATGGAACTCCTTCGCCAAAGGGGGGGAGGGGGTCTGCCCATAAATCAACCCCAGATGAGTTGGTGTTCCTGAAAGCATTTGGCATGGGCCCATCTACCTCCTGGGTGTCCCCTCCAGCGGACCCACCTGTGGATCTGATAACATCTCGGGCATGAAAGGAACTGGACACCATGGACCCTATTCCCAAGCATTCAGATAAGATTCTCAGACCCCACCAGACAGGACTAGTTAGAGTAAGGGGTCCCCAGTAGATGCCATGATGGTGGCAGCCACCACAAAGAAAGAACTCTCACAGGAGAGCTTTATGGTCCATCGTTCTGACTGGGAGTCGAGGACTATGGACCATTTGGGGAAGCGTGTGCATGCTTCAGCAACCTTTACCATAAGGGCACTAAACTATATGGCACATGTCATCTGACTGCAGCATGACTTAGTCAATGAAGTCGCTGAGTCACCCCCGGAGTTCACATCGGTGGAGGGCAAGAAGACGTTCTCCGCATGAATGGCCACTATTAAGGCAGTAGCCAATATGTCCATGTGCTTCCTTTCCCATGCCACGGAGGGAGCCACAAGGGCTGCCGGGTCCGGCGTTGCCATGAGGCATCACGCTTGGCTCCGTCTATGTCAATTCCCGGAACCCTTCAAGGTGTCCTTTGCTAATGCCCCCTTTGATGGTTCTTCCCTGTTTGGGAAGTCTGTGCATGAAACACTGGTTCAGAATGAGAAGGATGGGAAGACACTGCTATCGGGATCTGCTTCTCATCCCTCAAAGATCCTTCTCCAGGAATCAACGAGGGTTAAAGAAGATGTTGTTCTGAAAATCTCAGTTTTCCCGGGATACTCAGGGCTCATCTTCCCTCAGAGGCAGAGGGTGTCATGATAGATGCTGGCACAGAGGCAGAGGGGGCCTGAAAAATTTCGGGTCTCGAGAACCATTCTCAGACAGGCCCGCACAGCAGCCCTGAGGGGCTGCCCAACTGCTCGTCTCTGAAGGGGGGTCGCCTCTCGCTACACCCAATGGAATGAGAGTCTGTAACAACAGACCATTGGATATTGCAAATCATATCCAGAGGTTATTGCATCCCATTCATACAGCCACCTCTCCCACTAAAACACCTCCCAGACATTCCACCTATGTAAAGGAAGGTAGCAACACTGGAAATAGACAAGCTGCTAAGAAAATGAGTCATTCAACCCATCCCCCCAGACCTATCCAGATCAGGCATTTATTCCAGATTCTTTTTGGTGCCAAAAAAGATGGAGGACCTAAGACCCATTATGGATCTTTCCACCTTGGACCTGTCTGTAGCCAAAGGAAACATTCCAGATGGTCACCCTTCTGTCCATCCTGTCCTACCTGCAGGGAAAAGATTGGATGTGCTCAATCATCCTCCAGGACGCAGCTTTCTCTACTTCCGGCTGGGGGCTAATCATTATCAGTTCAGCGCCCCCCCCCCTTTGGTCTCACCACAGCCCCCAGGGTGTTTACCAAAGTGATACCGGTAGTAGCGGCTCACCTGAGACTCCAGGGAATTCAGGTCTTACCTTACCTGGACGATTGGCTCCTTGCTGCCCCCACCAGGCGTCTGCTGTGCCAAGCCAGGGATTATTTCCTAGTACTAGCGAACAGTCTAGGCATTACCGTAAACCTCAGCAAGTTGCCACTGACTAAAGTCCAGACTCTAGTCTTCATAGGGTCTCGGTCAGACAGCATACAAATGGAGGTTTACCTCACTCCAGAAAGGGTACACAATTTAAGACTTCATGTTTCTTATGTTCTCCAGACTCATCTTCCTTCAGTGGAGACTGTTCTGCGGGCTCTGGGTTGCATGGCAGCCACAATCAATCTTCTAAACTTTGCATAACTTCATATACGAGTTCTCCAGTGGAAGCTACCAGTTCAGTGGTCTCAACTAGATCTACCCTTGTCCCATCCAGTTCGGATTTCCTGGGCTTGGAGAGAGTCTCTTCTCTGGTGGATTCTCTCCCTGGACCTTGTCAAGAGATGCCCCTTTGTTCCATCCTTTCCCTCAACCACAGTGACCATGGATGCTTCCCAGCTAGGGTTGGGGGGGGGGTATTGCTCTGGAAGAACTGTCCAAGGCACGTGGTCCCCTTCCGAGACCAATTTGCATATCAACATCCTGGAGATGAGGGTAGTTCGTCTAGTGTTGCAGGCCCTTCGTGCCCATCTTCCTCTAGGGACTATTGCTATTTAGTCAGAAAACATGTCAGTAGTCTGGTATATCAACAAACAGGGTGGAACCAGATCTTACCCCCTTTGTCGCGTGGTCACGAGAGTGTGGGAATGGGTGATTTCCACTGGCCACTTTCTGGTGGCAATGCACATTCCAGGAAGGTCCAACATTTTGGTGGACATGCTCATCATGCTCACTTAGAGGTTTGGCTAAGGAGCTATTTTACTTTATATAAAGCAGGTATCTGTTCGTCAGGAGAGGAATTTTTAGAGAGAGATGTAGTACACCAGCAGGTTTTGTTTTATGTTGCAGTAGTGGTTTAGGTCTCTTGCGTGGGTGTCTATGGTATTACAGGTTTTGCGAATATGTAAGAGGTTATGAAAGATACTTGAGTCCTTGTAGGTTAGTAGGCCCTTAACCTCTAGGAGTCTGTAAGAGAAGAAACAGAGAGAGAGCTTTAAGGAGTTCTTTGCAGCTAATAGATTGGAACATTGGAACATATGAACAATATTAGGCAAGCAGTAGTGGTGACCATAGGTTGCCTAGCCATATGCAGCTTTAAACAGGCACACACAAAAGATTTTTGGCCTTTGATTTCAAGTTGCATCATCTGTTTGAATATATAAATGCCAAAGAGAGGATTATATTGTATTATGGCATGATTAGGGGGAGAGAGAGAGGGATAACTCCCCTGGACGTCATATACCTTTGTTAATTAGCTGGCCACGGTAGACAAAAGTTACAACAACAATAGATATATGGTCGGCAAAGGAGGGTTCATTGCCTACAAAAGTAGCAGATTTCTAATAACTGTGCCTATTTTAAGGGAGGTATCTTTTATGTGGTAGATGATTGTGTTTCCTAAAGGACATGATACTACACTTTCTAGCATTTAGCTTTAGACCTTGGTCTTTGCACCATAGAGGATCTGGTATGCTCTGGACATCTCCAAGTTTGCAGTCATCTGCAGGCATGATCAGCCAAAGATCCTTGACATCTGCTTTGAAATCAGAAGAATAAACATATATGAGTAGCCATAACATTAAGCCCTGCAAGTCCCTCTCATAACAAGCCTTTTAGAGGAGAGTGTACCCCAGTACTAGTCGAGTGTGTTCTCTCTGTCAGTTTGCTGTCTAATGGATTATATAAGGGTTAACATTTAGTTTAATTATTTTTTCAGTAATGCCTTAGTGTTACAAATAAGGCTCAAAATCACACAAAAGCCTATGCTGGACACACTGTATAACAAAATAACACCAAAGAACAGCAAGGCTACCACAACCATATAAAATATGAATGTATAAAAGTTTAATAGACACAGGATAAGCGCTTTCGCATTATATACCACTTCATCAGATCCAAACAACATATGAACATAGAACAGTGTTAAAAGAATTTAAATATGTGAACCAATCATCAGAGAGCAAAGGCTCTCAACCAATAACATTACATAATCACTTTTCTTCAGAGCTGGTAGCATTCAACCCAGGATATTTATTGGCCTGCAACTTAAGGATCCATTGTAGTTCTAGATTCTCCACATAATCATTCAGGTTACCTCCCCTAGGATTAGTCTTGGCACGTTGTAGAATATTGGTGAAACAACCAGTAATTCTATGGTGGTAGCTTGTAGTAATACTCAAACTATTACCACAGTGACACAATGTAGTATGACCAGCACACCACCATTGAATCAGAAAGCGCTAGTTCATGAACGGACAGGAATGAGACCGAAAATGCCTTTGGTTTCTGTGGATTTTCCCCTCCCCATGAAGGTGAGGGCAAGGACTCCATTTTGTTCAGCCAGTTGAGGGTGACAAAAGAGGAAACTCTCAGAGGAGCACCAACGGAACAGCAGGAAATCGTGGAGATAGGTTCTTTGGTGGTGAACTTAACTGACTATAATCTGAACATGATGGAACTTGCCATTTTAAACAAAGGATTGTCTTTTATTCCTGCTATCTCATCTGATTTGGGGGAGGTTTTGTTAGATTTACATCACTTTGCCCACAACTTTACTCTAGAATTGATGTTTGGTGATAGGGAACCAGCAGCAGTGGACGGCTTCAAAAGGCCTAGTCTATTTAATCCATCTCTACCACCGCATGTAAGTACTTTTCTGCACATTTGTGAAAATGAAACAGTGAAAAGCTTAAATGCTCCACACAGGAAGATTTTTTTACAATTTAACAAAAACAGAATGTTTAGCATTATGTTTGTTGATGAACAATCAGGGTCTGGTTGTAAGACCAGCTGATAAACGGGGCGCTTTGGTACTGTTAAATTTTTAAGATTACAATGATTCTATGTATACATTACTCAATACATACAAAAGGATTGACAAATTGGAATTAGAAAGGCTTAAAAAATATGTGCATGATGTGCTGCATGACTTGTTAATGTGCCGGTCTATTGATGAACAACTTTATTATTTTCTTGATGTAGACCACCCCATGGTACCAGTTATAAAGGGTTATCCAAGATACATAAAGGTTTGATACCCATAGTAGCAGGGGCAGGTTAGCTGACGGGAACCCCTCTCCATTTTTGTAGAGGCAAATTAAAGGATGTTTTGCATTCCATTGATACTGTATTAAGGGACACTAATCATTTCTTGATGGACCTTGGGAATTTTATTGATCAGAGTTGTGGTCAAGGGGTTGCATCTACAAGTCTTTTTATAAATATGGATGTCAAAAATAATTTTACCAGGATATCTAATGAATATGGTATGCAAGCAGTTTGTGAGGTGTTAAAACAAAGGAGTAGGTACACTGACAGTAATATTATGGTTCTGTGTACATTGCTAGAATTAAATTTAGAACATAATGTTTTTACGTTTGACGGGGAGTTGTTTCTGCAACAATGGGGCGTTGCAATGGGCACCCCCTGTGCTAACTCTTATGCCAATTTGGTCATGCACTTTTGGGAAGAAAAGCATAATTCTGGTCATCATGTATTTTCTGGTCACATGCAACTATATAGACACTTTGTTGTTGATGTATTTTTGTTATGGGATGGTGACTGGTCTCAGTTACAAGAGTTTTTTAACTATGTTAATGGCATTACTGATTTTTATCCTTTACATATACAGCATCAGATATGAATGTTGATTTTTTAGATGTTTCATAGGTAGGTACTAGGCTATCGGCCCAAGGGCCTAAGTAAGCCTAGCCAACAAGATTCCCTGACTTACGCCACCCAAGAAAGTTAATTTTCTGTGCCCCTGTCGAGCAGAGCCACAGAAGTGATCCCCGGGGTGTATTTCCTATTTCCCATCCACTCATCAAGAATTTTCTTGAAGAGTGTTAATGAGGAACTTTGCTTGACATAGATGGGTAGCTTGTTCCAGAGTATAGGAAGTCTCTGGGACAGGAATTTATCCCTCCAACATGCCCTGTTTATTGTGGTGACAAGGTTTAGGTCCCTAGAGCATGTAGCTCGGAGGGATTGGGATTTCTTAAGGTGTAGCATGTCCAACAGCTCTAGGTTTAACATAGCTTTGTATGTTAGGCAGAGATCTCCTCGCAGTAGGCAATATGCTACAGAGTAAAGCTGGAGTTTTTTGAGATGGCCAGTGTAGGGGATCTGTTTGAGGCCAGTAATCCTATTTGTGAGGTACTTCTGTGGCATTTCCAGCTGCTGCAGATGCCTTGTGAGGTACATTCCAAAAGGGGCATTGTAGTCTATAATGGGTCTAATGAGTGCTGAGTAGAGGGGAACAATGACCTCTTTTTTCCTGGATGAGAACCCTTTTGTGATGAGGTGTGCCACATAGAAGGATTTCCTGACTACTGTGGCAATGTGATTATCAAAGGAGAGACTACTGTCCACCTGGGTCCCAAGGTCTCTTATCACACATTTGGCATTAAGTAGACTGCCGTTTATGTAGTAGTTCATGGGTACAGAGTTTTTACCAAAGGGGATGACAATGCACTTTTTGACAGTGAGCTTGAGGCCATGCCTCTGACACCAGGCATCTGTCTCAGTGAGGCCTTTCTGTAGGATGTCCACATCATTTGGGGACTCTACTATGGCTTCTAGTTTGCAGTCATCTGCGAACTTCATTAGCCAGAGGCCTTCCGTGTTAGCCTGTACTTCAGAGAAGTAGATACCAAACAGGAGAGGTCCCAGGACTGAATCCTGTGGTACTCCACTTGTCACTGGTTTGAAGTCAGATTTGGAGTCTGCTACTTTTACAGTGTGGGTTCTGTCAGTGAGCCATTTGGCAACCCATCTTGTGATGTAGGGATTTATACCTAGTTTAGTGAGTTTAGCTATAATTCCAGAATGGGGGATGGTGTTGAAAGACTTGGCGAGGTCAAGATAGGCTGTGTGAACCACCTTACCCTCATCTACGGCTTTGGTGACTGCCTCAAAGAAGTCGATCAGGTTCAGAAGGCGTGATCTGCCTTTCACAAACCCGAACTGGGTGGGATCCAGAGTTTGGAGGTTACCAAAGTTCCATGATGATACGTTCCATGGACTTGCAGACCAGGCTCGTCCGGCTAATAGGGTGATAGTTCCCAGGATCAGTGGTGGCTTCCCCTTTGTGAAGTGGGATAACTGTTGCTGTGCGCCATTCAGTGGGCACAGAGCCTGATGTGAGACTGTGATTGAACATGGTGCTTAGGCGGGGAGCCAGTTTGTTCTCAAGTTCATCTAAAATGCAGTCTGGGATGTTGTCCGGTCCCACGGATGCTGTGTTTTTGGTTTCAGAGAATGCAGCTTTTACCTGCATAGATGCGATTACAGGGACTCTGCATTTTTCATGTATAGATATGGGCCCTTTAGGGGGTGAGAGGGGGTAAGATGGGGGTAAAGTTAGAACTGAACTTATCTGCCAGGATGTTGGCAATATCAGTTGGTTCTGTAATTTTCATGCCGTTGTGCTGTAACTCAGAGCAGATCTGGGTGTTGCCATTAAGATTCTTAACATAGCTGTAAAATGCTTTGTGGTTGCCCTTAGAATCAGTGGCAATTTTGTTTTCATAGCTAGCTTTGGAGGATCTTATAAGGGATCTCAGCTTCTTATTGAAGCTGACCAGGCAGCTCCTACACTCATGGGATTTTACTTTCTTTTGCAATAGTTTCTTCTTTCTGTTGTAGAGTTTGTTTATGGCAGGGGACCACTAAATTGGCTTCCTTTTTTTGGAGGATAGCATCTTGGTTCTGTTTGGGATAGCACGATCCATGCACTCGTGTAAGTGCTTATAGAGTGTACTTGTGTAGGATTCAGCAGTCGTAACTGTATTGTCCATCTGCGTGGGTGTCATGAAGTTCGCCACTTCTGTCTTAAGAAGCATGAAGTTGGCTTTGGAGAACTTTTTTACCATGGTATCCTTAATGGTGGGTGGGGGCAGGATGCGGATATCTAGGATGATTAGCATATAGTTGTTTCTGTCCAACTAGAAGTTGATTTCAGGTGTGGAATACTGGTCACTCATGTTGGTAATGACTAGGTCTAGGATATTGTTGCCGCTGGTGGGGGTGTGGATAAGTTGATCCAGGGCATTGGAATTTATGAATTCCAGAAAGGGTTGAGTGAAGGAGTTGGAACATGAGTAGTTTTCCCAGTTAATGGTGGGGTAGTTGTAATCGCCCATTATTAGGGTGTTTGGTTGAACCCTAATATTTTCCAGTATATCAAGAAAAGAGGAGTGGGAATCCTGGAGCATGGTGGGGGATATGTAGCAAGCTACAATTTGGATTGCAGTTTTGCCCAGAGTTAGTTGCACTTGGATAAACTCGGATGCATTATGCTGCGCAACTAGCATGGAGGTATGGATATCCTTAATGAATATGGACACACCTCTGCCTTTGGTGTTCTGGTCCCAGTTAGATGGCTGAAAAGTGTGGTATGAGTTATAGCCTGGTAATGCAGGGGTGCTCTCTAGAGCCTTGAACCAGGTCTCAGTCACTGCACAGATATCGATGTTCTCCATTTTAAGGAATGCCTAGAGTGAGTGCATTTTGAGATTTAGACTTCTAGCATTGAGTAGCATTATCCTCAGTTTTTGCTTGCCTGTTCCTGTTACGATGATGAATTTGTCATTTGAACCTTGCCTAAAAAGGCGCTATAGGGGCGTCAGGAGCCTTAGCCAGTATCCGGAATCCCAGGGGTGACAGGTGCAGGCCATCTCTGGCAAAGCATCATGGTCTGTCGACCATGTCATCCCAGGCAGAGAGATACTGGATCCCCTTAGAATGACACCAGAAGCTTGGCCAATTGTTGAAGTCAATCATTTTGTCCTTGTACTGCGGTATCATTCTGGATGATGGCAGGATGCTACTCAGGGCTAGGGTCATACCTACCTGGGCTACAAGATCAGAGAGCTCTTCCATGTCTCTTTTCATGTAGTCCAGAGAGGTACATCTTAGGTCATTCACACCAACATGGACAATGACAGAGTCATATTTGTACTTGTGGGGTGACCTGAGTACGGGGGTTATGTGGCAGATCCTGGCACCCGACAGGCAGCTGACAGTAACCTTCTTGTTTAGCCTGGTGAGTGGGACATCAGTGTGCCTGACTATAGAGTCACCTATGACTAGTGTGTTGGGTATGTTGGTTTGCCTTATGGGCTGTGGTTTATTGGCACACTGAGTCTGTGGGCTATGTGTCATTTGCGTTGTGTTGGGGAGTCAAGGTTGCTTGCGTTTCTGCTTTGTAGGTCTCTGTTGCTTGAGCAGATTATTATTGAGAGCCTCTGCATATGATTTTGTATTTCCATGTGTGGATTTTGGTGGTGTAGGTTTAGTGGGACTTTGTGATGAGTGTGGTGTGGTGCAAGTGTTTACCTTCTCCCCTTGACTGTCAAGTTCAGTCTTGGTTGGAGAGAGCTTTACCTCTAGTTTGGCTAGATAAGTGCATCTCTCCCAGGTTGTGGTGTTGGGTGGTAGGAGGAGAGGATTGTCTGCGTACATGAGGCAATTGCTACATTGCCTCAAGATTCCCAGATTCATCAGATAGACAGGAGAGAACACTTGGCGCTAACCCTTGGGCATGCCTGAATAAAAAACTACTTTCATCTAGACAAGTGAGGAAAGTGAGCGTAAGAGCTGTTTTTCTCTAAGCAAGTGAGGAAAGTAAGTACAAAAACTGAAACCAACAACCACCAACCAAAACCAGAACTTGAGTCCACTTAAAAAAATCACAGAACACAAGAAATACACAGAAGGATCCAAGGATGGCCAAAGGCTTCCAAAATAAATCTGTCTTTAATGTACAAAATGTAAAAGCATAAGCACTTTCATAACAAAGCTACTTCATCAGATGCATTTCACAACTAAAATCCTTTACTCATTATAAGTACTAACTAAAAAGATCACATGACTAAAAACTTTACTTCCTTAAAGACATATTACTAAAAATGCTCAGTACAATATATTTATATATAATACTAAATAATAAACATCCAACAAGGAATAAAACGTTACATATATATGTAAATATACCTAAAATAATAAAAAATAAATAAAAGATATATAGTTATATTTAACAATTGTTATTATTCAAAACAAGTAAATGCCAGGTCACTTCCTATTCAGTGGTCTGGCTTTAAGCTTTGGCATGGTATCCTGTCATTCAGGCCATGTCCATAGTCCCCTTGTAGTCTAACTATCCATTTGGCTTCCAACTGTTCAGTTTGATTTCTGATATCCCCTTTCCTTATGTTTTCATGTACACATCCTATTACCATAAACATAAACAAATTAGAGGCATCAGTGTCTACAGTATGTTTGGACAAAGCACTGAGTGTATCACTTTTACTTATGTGGTAATAGTGTCCCATAATTCTATCTCTCATTGCTGCCTTCTGTGTGGAGTCTGCATGTCCTTCCCGCAGTTGGGTGGGCGTTCGAAAGACATGCGTAAATGGGCGTGCCTTCGTTGAAGGCAGAACGTCAAGCTGGCACCTCGGTGTTCATCAAAATCTACTGCCAATCATTAGTGGACTGGAGTTCCGCTGTGGTGACCCCTAACCGGGAAAAGCCGAAAGACAACATTGCTCGATCACTTTTACCAACATAGAATTTTGTACATACTGAACAGTGAGCTAGATAAACCACTTGCATACTGCTGCACGTTGCAGCAGTGTCAGTGTCAAAGCTATATGTCCTGCTTTGATCAGGATGATAAAATGATCCTGTGCTATCACTATATTTGCAGACTTGACAATGTCCACATGCAGTAGTACATCCCTGACTTGTACTAGATGACATTCCTTTTGGTAAACACAAACGTCTTTTAAGGGACTTCATGTTCTTGTATACATATCTTGGTCTCTTATCTACTATAGCCTCAATGTCATTGTCTTTAGTCAAAATATCCCAGTGTCTTTCGATTATATCCCTATATTGTTTGATATCACTGGAATAATATAGGCATAATTTTTACTTTGTCATTTTTCTGGGATGCAGCTTGTATACTACCAGAATACTGCTCACCAAAATAAGGCTTAGCTTTACTAGATCTCTCACTGGAGACTAGCTCAATATTCTCAGCAATGTCATTACTTGCATAACCCCTAGCTGTAAAAGATTCCATTAAAGAGTTAGTTTGCCTGACAAATTCTGAGTCACTTTCACTTAGCCTTGAAGCTCTGTAAACATGACTTCTGACTACACTTTTAAATACATGGGAGGGATGCATACTTTCTTTGTATAAAAGGTGGTTACCATGACAGGGCTTTTTTATACAATTCTGTTGTAATATAACCATTAATGTCACATATTACTTTTACATCTAAGAATTCTACTGACTCAACTGAGATTTTGTGTGAAAATTTTAAAAATTATGTGGTACTGTTAATGTACTTAATGAAATCATGTAAGACCTCTTGAGGACCCTCCCAGAACAAAAAAATGTCATCCACAAAACGACGATAAAAAACAACTTGTTTACTATAGGGTCCATTAATAATGTGACATTAACAAGAAGATATGTCACAATGGCAGAAAGAAAAAGTCACGTGACTTTTAATAATGTGACATTGTTCCCAAACTCCCTTGGCCACATTGGCATAGCTATTGGCACATGACATGCCCATAGCTACGCTGTGTTTTTGCTAGTAATAACACATTATTGTTCAAAACGCACTCAGGTTAGATACATGTCAACTCAATCTTCTTACTATTAAAGTCAGTGTACCTCTCTAAGAACTGTTTTACACCTGAAAGCCCTTCATTGTTCAGAATAACCGTAAAGAGAGAAGTGACGTTGTCGTCCTCTTTCGGCTTTTTCCCGGTTAGGGGTCGCCACAGCGAATCACTTGTCCCATCATGATTGGCAGTGGAGTTTTACAGTGTCGAGTTGCCAGCCCGGCACCCAACCTTCCACAGAAGGCGCACCCACACACACCTAGGGCCAATTTAGAGTGTCCAATCCACCTACAGCATGTCTTTGGGATGTGGGAGGAAACCGGAGCACCCGGAGGAAACCCACGCGACCACAGGGAGGACATGCAGACTCCGCACAGAAGGCACCCCAGCCAAGGATCGAACTGGAGAACCTCTTGCTGTGAGGCATCAACGCTAACCACTGCACCACCGCGGCCACCCTGAGAAGTGATGTCTAAGGTCACTAAATACAAAAGTTCTTGTTTCTTATATACATTCATAAACAAGAACAAAGCATTCAAAAAATGTTGATCCCTTAAAATATGTGGACATAAATTCAAAACGGGTCCAATTTGTTTCTCTATGAAAATAGATGCAGGTTCAGTGCACCAATTTCTCCCAGCCACAATGGGACATAATGGGGAATATACAGGATTTTTATGTAATTTGGGCAGGCATTGAATGACAGGTACTTAAGCATCCTTAACAAATAAATAATTAAACAACTGTATGTCTATTAAATCATCCTTAATTAATGTCTTAGAAATATTGTTCACCTTGTTAATCATGTGATCTATTGTTTAGAAGTTATTTTAATATAAAAACAGGTATCTGAAAGCATAGCTATCCTATCATTATTATATCTGTCAGTATCAAACAACACAATTGTACTACCTTTATCAGCTGGTCTGATGGTTAATTGACTGTTAGTTTGTAACCTATTCAATGCTTGATATTCAGATTTTGTTAGATTATACTTCATTTCGTGCTTATGATGAACAGAGTTAGATGCATACATTTTATAAGAATCATTAAGACATAGTTTCTCAAAAGTTATTACTAAAGGATGTGGATTTGGAATATATGTGCTAGGTTTCTTAAAAATGTTATTGTCATATGCATTGCTGTTATTTTTAAAATTTAACTTCAGAAGAACATTTCTGACAAACATTTGACATGAAGCCAAATGGATAGTTAGACTACGAACATGGCCTGAATGACAGGGTACCATTGAGACTGAAGCTTAAAGCCAGACCACTGAATAGGAAGTGATCTGGCATTTACTTATTTTGAATAATAACAATTGTTAAATATAAGTATATGTCTTTTATTTATTTTTTATTATTTTAGGTATATTTGTATATATATTTAACTTTTTATTCCTTGTTGGATGTTTATTTAGTATTTATATATAAATATATTGTACTGAGCATTTTTAGTAATATGTCTTTAAGGAAGTAAAGTTTGTAGTCATGTGATCTTTTTAGTTAGTATTTGTAATGAGTAAAGGATTTTAGTTGTGAAATGCATCTGATGAAGTAGCTTTGCTACAAAAGCGCTTATGCTTTTACATTTTGTACATTAAAGACAAATTTATTTTGGAAGCCTTTGGTCGTCCTTGGATCCTTCTGTGTATTTCTTGTCCTAAGTACAAAAACTGTTTTTCTCTAGGTAAAGAGGAAGGTTAAGTGCTGTAGTTAATTTGTAGTGTATTTAGTGTTAACAACAAGTTCTGAATAAGTGCTGCTCACGAATAAGCAAATTCAAGTGCTAAAACTAAGAATCTGTACCTGGATCTTGTGGCAGATAGGCTACTTAGTGCTTACCACTCCCACTGATAAGCTAGAAGGCTTCCCTCCAACACAGAAAGGCTTTGGGGCCTTAGAGGCTTACAAACAGTCCTGGTTACAGCAAATCTGTATCTGGACTAAACTAGTTACAGGAAAGGCAGGAAACAAGCTTAGAACTTTTTATATTTTATTTTATTTTTTTTATTTTTTTTATTGAAAGTAGAAAGGGAGAAAGGTGAAACGGAAGATAATTCAAAATTAAGGACCTAAGTGGCCTGCCCTTCACAAATGTTCTCTCTGTATTAGGTAGAATGAGCTAGTGACACTGGACTGGAATAGAGCTGAACAGATGGGATTGGTAGGAGTGTCTGAAGTCAAAATATGATCTCACTGTACTCGGTTGAGAGAGCAAATAAGATAGACCCAGGAGGAGTGTGCAAGCACAAATTTACAGGAGGGGCGGGCAATTCCAAAGCCACCAAGATTAATACCAGAACAAGAACATGGAGGACGGGCGGGAAACTAACTGCAGAGACAGAGAGAGCACAGTATTCTATGAAACAATAAAACAGAAAAATAAATAACTACAGAGAGAGAGAGAGAGAGATAGACCAATGAAACAATTTAATACACAGAAAAATAAAAGAAAATGCAGTACAATCTTTAACAGGTCTGTACTTAACTCAGCTAGCAATGCAGTTGATTGTAGGTATGTAGCAGAAGTCAAACAACTCAGAAATTAAGCAGTATTTGAAATTGATTAGAAATGTACATGGACATATAGATACGACTGTATTTAGGAAAACGTGTTGGAGAAACAGCCTTTTAGTACATGACAGTATGCATCCCAGACATATATTCCCCAACGTTGCCCAGAGTCAATTTACCAGAGTCTCCAGACTATGTATTGAATCTGCGGACTGTATTGCCAATATGGAGAGGTTATCCAACCAGTTTAGAGTGAGGGGCTATAATATGGCTGGTATAGAGTGAACTAAGGAAAAAGTTATGTCAGATAGGGAGACAACTACTAGACCGTATTTTTTCAATAGACAACGTGAAGAACCCCAGGGGAATAATAGGAGGAAGTGGATGAATAAATATTTAAGGTTCTTTACCAGATTTACTAATGATGCCTATGTGGTTTGTGACATCATTAATAAAAATTGGAATCTCTTAACTGTGGATAATAAAACAGCAAGTATTGCTGGACCCAAACCTAAATTTGGATTTAGGAACTCAAAAAATTTGAAACAACTATTATGTGACAGAGGGACATGTTTGGATAGGCCTCTTTCACAAAGGTTGGGTACATTTCCTTGTCTTAGATGTAAAGTATGTTCTGTTATTAGTAAACAACAGGGTTTTAAGCACCCTAACTTTAATTATACATTTGTACCCAGATGCTATGCCGATTGTCAGACTTGCAGTGTGGTTTATTTAGCCACTTGCAGAGTATGAAATGGATTCTATGTAGGTAAGACTATATGGAAATTAAACAATAGAGTTTTAAGACATTTACATGACCTTAAGACATTAAATATTTAGAATGCCTTGGCCAAACGTTAAGGGGTACGCAGGACATGTTTTTTTATTCAGAGTTCTACAACATGCCAAAACTAATCCTAAGGGAGGTAACCTGAATGATTATGTGGAGAATCTAGAACTACAATGGATCCTTAAGTCGCAGGCCAATAAATATCCTTGGTTGAATGCTACTGTCTGTCTTAAACCAGTTCTGAAGAAAAGAAGGAAAGTGATTACATAATGTTATTGGTTGAGAGCCTTTGCTCTTTGATTAGTCCATGTATTATTTAAATTCTTTTAACATTGTTCTATGTTCATATGTTGTTTGGATCTGATGAAGTGTTGCATAATGCAAAAGTGCTTATCCTATATCTGTTAAACTTTTATACGTTCATATTTTATATGGTCATGGTAGCCTTGCTGTTCTTTGGTGTTTTTTAATGCCTTAGTGCGGAATTATATTGATGGCCTTGGCCTGCTCATTGTAGGTGGTATGTACGCATATGCTCTCCACACCTATTGCATGATATCAGTCGAGAGGCCATGGTTAAACAGATTCAGGAGTGGATCATTAAAACAGTGCATCATTAATTCTGACAAGGAGGCACCTTGGTACATTATCAGGACCCATAAAGCTAGTGTTTGTAGTCTTTGAGATTGACTTTGCAACTTGTTTTGAGGTGATCTTTGAAGAGGGGTGTAGACATGATGTCATATGGGTTGAAGCTCAGAGGAAAGGGGGACACATTTGAACTAAATTTATGTGCTAGATGTTGGCTATGTCCTCAAACGCCAAATGTGTATTACTGCTATTTATCAGTTTGGTACAACTCTGGTATTTACATAGGGTCCTAAATGAAAGAGCAGCACTGGTAGAGTTGTTAGTAGACTCTAAAACAGAAGCTGTCATTAAAAAAGGAATAATTAGTCCAGAATATAAATTATTGCGTAATAACTATAAGAATCAATCAGCGCAGGTTAGAAAGGATTGGGAAGATGGATTAGATAAGCAGTTCACAAAGAAACAATGGGAGGATATATGTATGTCTCCCAAATATGCAACAAATTCTAGAAGATTTAGGATCTTTGCTTGGAGATGTTTGCATAGATATTTTTATACACCAAGTAGACTCCTGAGAACTTTTCCTCAGGTAGATAGCAAATGTTCGAGGTGTGACTGTGAAGAAAGACGTAATTGGTAATATATTTTCTGGGAGTGCAGTGAGTTGGTGGACTTTAAGGATTCCCTGCGGGATGCATTGTTGGAGATGCTGGGTGGGCAGATTGGTGTGACGAGGGAGATGATGTTTTTTTAGCTATGATACAGAATCTGAATTGCATAGACGTGTTAAGACCTTGGTATCTCTAATTATGTTGGCTGCCAAAAAAGGAATTACTAGAAAGTGAAAATTAAAATCTAAACCAGCTATAATAGAAGTAGTGAATATACTAACAGAGATAAAACAACAGGAATTGATATCTTTAGAAAAAGGTAGGAGCAAACTACATAGAACAAATGGGAATTGTGGAAACAGTATGTTCAGGGGAGGAATGAAATTAAAAGCAAGGCAGGACTTAAATGAGCTATGCAATGTTTGACTGAAAACGATTGGGTAGATTATAAGTGATGTATAATGTTTGCAACTAAGTATGTGTCAGTATGGTTTGTGATGTAAAATGCTTGCAACTAGGATTGTGTTGGTGTGGTTTGTTTTCATTTATATAAATGTGTGATTGCTTATGCCATAAGTGATTGTTTAATAAAGATGTTTCTTGTTTAAATAAAAAGGGGCAGGAATTGAATAATGTAATGTTGCTTAGGTTATATGATATATAGGAGTAAAGAGAAACACCCATCATGCTGTAAAAGTAAACTCATTAGGTGAAATGTGTTTTTATTTTTTTATATAGTTTGTACTAGGGTTCTACTATAGTGGTTTGCTCAGAAATCCGATTTGTCTGTGTCAAACTGTGATGTATATATTGATGCAGGAACTGAGGTGAGTATGAAAACCAACTGCAAATGGAGTGAGGCTAGCTACTGGCTTCTCAAGGGGAGTGGGGAATTAAACCACTCCGATCATTAGCAAATTACAATAAGTTTGCTTCTGAGAAATCTCTAACAGCCAGAAGGGTTTGTGTATAGTTTAGGTTGGGCCCTGATTGTGAAAAATCACTGAATGGTGGTCATGTCTGACCAGTAGTAGGATAACTACAGGTGTATAACATAATGGGGCTATATTTGCAAAAAACAGGGTCACTACATTTCCAGTCAAAGTAAGCACAAACACACACACAAAAAAAAAAACGGATGCTGAAGCAATGAACCCAAAGGAAACCAATTTATTTAATGCTTTCTTTCACTCAATACACATGACTTCTTCAGAATAAAATACAAGCTTATATACATACAAAACAGCCTTAATAAATGCCTAATTAAAACACATAATTGATTATTAAAGCAAAAGTCCATTTCCCTACTCAAATATATGCACACATATATGCAACTTCTTCTTCTTCTTTCGGCTTTTCTCGGTTAGGGGTCGCCACAGCAGATCATCTGGCCGCTTATGATTGGCAGTGGAGTTTTACAATGTCAAGTTGTCAGCCCGGCACCCAACCTTCCACGGAAGGCACACACACCCGCACTCATGCCTAGAGCCAATTTAGGGTATCCAGTCCACCTACAGCATGTCTTTGGATGTGGGAGCAAACCAGAGCACCAGGAGGAAACCCACGCGACCACAGGGAGGACATGCAGACTCCGCACAGAAGGCATCCCAGCTGAGAATCGAACCAGAGAACCTCTTGCTGTGAGGCGGCAACGTTAACCGCTGCACCACTGTGGCCACCCCATTATTAGCATAATCTAACAAAGTAAAAACTTTTAATGTTATCTTGTGTTGGTTTGTCTAGAATAAAAAATGTTTGATTTTAATTTATTAGTTCTGTCATGTGTGATTTCAGTTTCTGCACATACAAAAATAAAAATATTATAATCAGTATTCAAAAGTGATACTAGCCTATATCCAGAGCAGCATGTTGAATCTTTGTCTAGTTTTAAAATTGACATTACTAATGAACACTATGAATGTGGAATCTTATTGATAGCTTGTATATTTGTAAGTGCCCTATGAAAGAGTTGCATGGTACTGATAAATAATATTTTATATGTTCCTTGCATAATACCATCAATTCTTAGAGCTGTGTTCAATTTTATTACTTCTGTTTAGCTCACCACTTCTTTTATATCTGTTGGTCTGAGTAAACTGGCTACATCTGTGTCAGAGTAATGCTTTGCAATGTTTCCCTTTATGAAATCAGCTATTATTTACACACACATATGCAACTATAATATAAAAACTCTACTTAATACTAATGCATTTTATAAAAACATAATTATTAAACATAAGTTCAAATATACATAGCAGCCTTTAATTTTAATACACTAGTTGGCTCTAGTTTTTAATTGCCATTTACATTCCAAAAATTATAGGAAGTCCTCCACCGGACTTCCTCTCTGGCCCAAGTCTGCCCTGTCAATAACACAAAATCTGAACCTATGTCCATTATTGTGCCAGATGTTTATATAAAGCATTTCTTTCATCTTTCTTTGTAATATCATAGTTGTGTTGGTAAACTCTTTTCCGCAGACTTAACTTAATTTTACCTATATAGAATGAGGGACAACATAAACACTGGGCTAAATATACCACCATTTCACTCCCACAGTAAGACCTACAATGAATTTTAATCATCCCATATCCTTCCATTATCATTTCTCAACATTCAAGGATATAGGGACACTGAACAGTGGCCACACTACCATTTTACCAGGTCCTTCCACTCTCAAAGGCCTCTCAAGAAGTGTCTTAAAACACACATCCTTCTTATAAACCAACAACGGTTTCTCACCCACATATTTCACATAGTGCCCTAAGTTCATAAAAATTAGCATTAAATACAATAACCATAGACCTGTTAAATGTCATGTATTGATCTTGTATATTGCTTAAGGCTACTGAAGTACTGCAACCTGTACCTAAAATAGGGACAAAATATCCTACATCTCATTTCACCCTCACCTCATTAAAGATGTTTAATAAAAAAATTTCAATACAGTAAACTGCGACTCCCTATAACTCATAGAAACACACAACCAGCTTCTCAACTAACTATTTCCTTCCTCACTCTCTCCACTCATCCCCTCTCTGCCTATCCCGAATGTTTGATGACCTGCTCTGCCTCTCATTGTCATACTTACCACTCCCATTTCCACTTTTTATTTTTTAGGTTGAAACCCCTGGCTAAAGAACCAACTTTCAAACAATGTTTGCGTTCTCTTCAGGCACCTGTGCATCTGAACCCACCAGACTGTAACAGCTAACCAGTCTAACTTGTTTGTTCACCCTAAGTTAATATTTACTGTATTTTAGCCACCAAATAAGGGTCCTGTATATCACAATCCAAACTGACTGCACTTTCTTTCCCCCTGCCTCCTGCACTTGCCAAGTCACTTTACCCCTCTCCCTCTGCTCTTCTAACTACACCACAACCTGCCAAAACCATCTACATCTTTTAAAACAGTTAACTGCACAGGCTTCCGTGTTACTATCTCCTCACTTTATTCTTGCTCCCTCTGCCCACTTCCCTTTGATTTCCTCCTCTCTTGCCTGTTATAATAGTTTGATTGTTTTTCTTTCTTGCACATAGCTGTGTCGAGGCTCAGCCAGCTCCTTTCACTCTCGCTGCGCTCCGGCTCATTCTGCTCCCCTACCCTATTCCCATTCTCACCTACACCTGCATCAATTTCCATTATAATTAACAAAACTCTACCCCCCCATATTACTACATCCCTCTAACTCAGCCAACCAGAGCTACCCCCTCCCCGACCCCTCTTACCATACTACACTCACTAATTCATATCTTCCTCCCGCACTTACAACACCCATCCCACTCACATATTTTAATACCACTCACCTTCCCTCCCCTGTCCTCCCACACCTAACTTCCCTTCTATCTCCTTATCTAACACTGTTTCTCCATATCTTCACCTTGCTTCTCCTTCTATCTTATCTCACCTCCTATCACACTCAACTTACCCTACTTCCTTATACACCTCCCTTTTCCAGCATTATAAACACCATTAACCAGTACTCCTCTCCCATAGCACCCACCCTCTTCTCCTGCACGGAACACACTGTCCCCAAAATCCGACTCCATCCAAAGACCTTCTCACAACAGAAACACAAACTGAAAGTCTTATTACTGTATTCCACTTTACCACAAATACTCTACCTCCATACAACTCTTCAGCTCTCAGGTGACATCCACACCAACTCAGGCCCACACAATAGCTCATCAACTCCCACCAATGTTACCCACACACCCCTGAAAGCACCAAACCCAAGTCTCAAACATCTCTCCTTGTATTCCATCAACATCCACAGTATCCTCAGCTAGACAACAGACTTCCACTCATGGATAAAACAATACTCTCCTAATATAATCACACTCTCAGAAACGTGGCTGAAACCTAATAATACTAACAGTTAATTCCTCCTCCCCTGATATAACATATTACGCCACAATAGATCATGCAAAAAAGGTGGAGGTGGTGCCATTATGTACTTTGACCATCTAACCTTATCTCCCTAACTAACCCACCTCCCTCTTTTCCCACAGCTGAAATCATAATCGCCAATTGCAAACTAAACAGCCAAAAATCCCTAACAATAGTTGCCATCTACATAACCCCTGGAGAAAACATACCCTTACTAGAAAGATTGTTCACTAGCTCGCTAACAGTATACCTAATGAAACTATCATACTTGGTGAGGTTAATATCATTTGGCTTGCCCTCACCTCTAACACCTCTGCTACCAGCGTGCACCTTTATGGTTAGGCACAACTTATCTCTACACCCACTTTTCTCCAAAAACCCACTAACACCTACTCTACCCTTGACTGAATTCTTGTCTCCCATCCTAACCTCTGTCAACACCCTGAATCCCTGGCCCACTCAATTACTGACCACTCCCCTATACATGTCCAAAGATTCTCCCCCACCTCACTACACCTCATAAATTCAGGGAATGCTGTAAGCTTACCAGCATTAACCCTGATAGATTTAACAACTATCTCTCTGCAATTGACTGGTCCATCCTCTACCATCTTCTTCTTGATGAAGCCGTTCTTCAATTTACCTCCATCTTCCCAAACACTCTTAACACCCTAGCCCCCCCCGGAACTGTCAGAATCGAATCACACTGCTCTCCCTGGCTCAAGTCAACCCGGTCTCTCATCCTTAAAAGACACTCTGCATGGAAATGCTGGACAAACACAAAATGCCACACACACTTCAAAAAATATAGGAAACTTTGAAACCTGACCAAAAAACACATTACTAATGACAAAAAAATACTTCTACCACACAACTCTAATTTCACAACCTGGAATACTGTCAGCCAAATTCTCCACCTCGGATACCCATCTACTCCTAACCCCTGCCCTAATAATTCAATCCAAGAAACTGCTTCCATCTTCAATTCTTACTTTATCGATACTATCAGCAAACTTATGCCGACTTATAACCCAACCAATCCCCCGCCAGCCACCACCTCCCAACTGCAAAACCACCCTTTCTCACTAAATCCCATCCCCACCAGCTACATTAAAACTCTTCTTCTCAAACTTGAACCTTGCTCCCCTTCTGCTGACAACTTGCCACCTCTCTTCCTAAAAGCAGCTGCTAACTCCATAGCATACCCTGTCACCATTCTCATAAACCACTCAATCAATGAATCCACTGTCCTTACTCTGTGGAAAAAATTCTACACTGTACCTATCCAGAAAGGTGGAATCTATGTAGAGCTCTCTAATTACCGTCCTATTGCCATACTGTCTCCCCTCTCCAAAATCCTCAGGCATTGTGTCCATAAACAACTCCTGGCTTATCTAACCCAAAATAAACTCACCTACCCAGCATGGCTTCCGCCCTCACCACAGCACCACTGCTGCTCTCATCCCTTTTACTAACTCCATCTCCCTAGTTAGAGACCATAATAAACTAGTGTCTTGCCTCTTCTTAGATCTCTCCAGAGCCTTTGTCACTGCCTCCCACTCTGTCCTTCTCTCTAAACTTTCTCAACTAAACCTCTCCCCATCAACTGTCTCCTGGTTTTCCAACTACCTCACTAACGGGCAGCAATCTGTTAAGTGGTTCTTTGCTCATCTCCCCATCTCCCCTTAAAAATGGGCATTCCACAAGGTTCAGTCCTGTACTAACCAGCTACACACATCCTGTCCATAGTCATCCCTCATGCAGTATGCGGATGACTCCACTGTCTTCACCATTGCTGATAACCTTTCTGATCTGCTCACCCTCACCCTCACACAAACCTCACCAAAACTTGGCTTACTAACAACCAACTTGTACTAAATGCTAAATAATAAAAAAACAATAACTTTAATAATATCACAGAGAGGAAATGTAGAAAAAGAAGATTAGTAAAGTAGAAGTTAAAAAGAATAGAAGCTGAAATTATGGAATGCCTGCAAAGTGAAGGATATGGTGTAGAAGGTCTAACACAGGTTACATCACAGCAGTAAGAAGAAGCAGAAAGATCAGGAGACATCTGAAGAAGAAATATGGACATGGGAAAGAAAGAGATTTAATATGGTGTAATATTTATGCAAATGAGAAAACAAAATTAATCAATGCAAAAAAAGAGTAGCACCAAAGATATTTGAAGAGAAATACAGGCAAAGGAATCTGGATATGGAAAGCTTTACAATACAAAAAAAATAAGACAGAAGAAACGTAGAACAGAAGATTAGTAATGGAGAAGTTATAGAAATAGAAACTGAGGTTATAGAGTACCTGTGAAGTGAAGGATTCAGTGTAGAAAATCTAATTCAGAAAGTATTGCAGCAGGATAGAGCAATAGACATTCAAATTAAGGAGAAACGAGTGGAACGGAAACACCTGGGCAGTTGCCATATAAAGATAGTTTGGAGTCTTCCACAGGAAACTAGTATAAATGTTCACTTGAAGCTGGACAGCAAGGGAAAGAACAGGAAACTGTGGCAACTCTGACGCATTCAATGTTGAGGAGTGATAGGCCAGTGAGTTCCCATATGACAGAGCAATGAATGACACAGGATGAAATTGAGGAGAATGTGCCACAAGAAGATGCTATAGAACTCTGTATATAATGCCTGCAGGAAGTGGAGAACAAAAAATGTGCCCTTAGTTTAGAAGAACATGAGCTAAGAGAAGAGTTGCTTGATTTAATAGAAATAGACATATTAAGATCAATGAAAGAAATAGACTGCAAAAAGTCAATAAAACCCAAAAAAGTCAGAAGTTTGATAAAACAAAAGAATACAGTAATTAGGACTGCCCATAGTGATCCATGCGATATAACAGAAGTAAACAGGATATATTACTTTGCAGCTAAATTAATAACAAATACAATTCTACCACAAGAACACAGGGTAGTAAGGGAAAGGAAGAGGAGTATCGAATATAGAAACCTTTAAAGCAATTAAGACAAAAAGTGTCATTGTTAGAAGACTATAGAAGAGGGAACAAATCAACAAAAATACTCAGAAAGATAGACGTGATAAAAGCAATGCACAGTATTATAATGGATCAGTATCTATCTAGCACTATTGCAAATAATAAACTACAAGTCTCAGCACAAGCAGAAAAACTTAGAAGATACACAGATAAATATAAAGGAAAAGTACAAAATAAGCAATTTATTGATTACCCTAAAAAGTTCTGTAGAGAAGTGGGAAACAAGGTAAAAGGAATTGAAAGATCACCCCCAAAAAAAGAAGAAATAAATACTTTTTGGATAAATATCTGTGTAGATGGAGCATAACAAAGATGCTAAATGAATAGAAGTAAAAGAAAAAATAAGAAGTTCAAAGGTACAGGATTTGAAATGGGATGAAGTAACGGCCAGAGAGATTGAGATAAAGTTAAGGAAAGCCTCCTATTGGAAAAGCCCAGACCCAGATGCAGTACCTAACTTCTGGCTAAAAGTATTAACATCTCTGCATGAAGATATAGCCACAAGTAAGCATTATTTATATGTGCACCCCAAACAGCACCAAGCTGGTCAACAACAGGAAAAACAATGCTCCTACTTAAGAGTGAACCTACAAGTTATCCTAAAAATTATAGACCAATAACTTGCCTTTTGACGTATAAACTATACACTGGAACTGATGCTGACAGAGTTTATAGTCATTTAAAAGAAAATTCAATTATGGCAATAGAACAAAAGGGGTCATCTGTTGCTAAATAAAGTCATAATGAAGAACTGTAAAAAGGGGGAGAATCTAAGTATGGCATGGCTTAACTACAAAAAAGCATTTGATAGTATCCCACATTCTTGGATAAAAAACTGCTTAAAAATGTAGAAGATACACCATACACTGATCATTTACATTACCGTGACAATGAAACAGTGGCAGACTACTTTGCAATTAAGCCATGATAAAGGACAAATTATTATTCCAGGGATAAAAATTCAAAGGGGGATACTCCAGGGTGACTCCCTGTCACTGCTGCTATTCTGTCTTGCCCTTAACCCTTTAAGCTGTCTGCTTAGCAAATTAGGTCATGGCTATAATTTGGCTCCTAGAAAACAATGTGTAAAGACCTCTCTTCTTCTCTGGTCGATGATTTAAAACTGTATAGCTCATCAGATAAGGAACTGAAAGCACAGCTGCAGGTTGTCAAAACTTTTTCAGATGAGATTAGAATGTCATTTGGTCTTAATAAATGTGCAAAAGCAACATTTAAAGCAGGAAAACTGCAACAGCAGGAAAACATTAGTTTGGGACAAGAATGTGATATAAAAGAACTTGAGCAAAAGGGAGTATATAAATATTTGGGAATTGATGAAGGATCAACAATAAAACATACAAATGTGAATAAAACTTAGTAAGGAATATTTTAGAAGACTTAAATTAAACCTGAAAACAGCATTGACATCTAAGAATAAAATTCAAGCTATAAACCAATTTGTTCTTTCTGTTCTAACTTCCAGTTTTGGTGTGACTGACTGGCTTCAAAATGTGTTGGATAGATTATACAGGAAAACAAGAAGGATGCTTCATACTCGCCAAATAATTTATAAAAATCAGTGCATACCAAGAGTATATATTCCCTGTTCCGAAGGAGGTATGGGCCTCCTTGAAAATTGATTACATATATAGATCTGCAATTGTGAGAATGCACACATAACTGCTGACCTCACAAGACTCAAACACAATGAAAGCTTTTAAACATGAGGAGAATAAGATGATTTCCCTCTTTAATCTAGCAGAAGCTTATCAGCGTCAAACAGGAATGGAAATCAAACCAGAAGTAGATAAAAATCATGCAGGAACTGAATGTGCCAAAAAACAAAAGAAAGAATATAAGGTGAAGGATAAGATGAGAGGCAAAAAATGTGGAAAATGCATAAATGTAGTTGCAAGTATAGAAAACTTCTGGAAGAACCTCATGTTGATCAGGATCGAATGCAGGTATGGTTAAGGAGAGGTGAGTTCAAATCAAAAGATGAAATGTTAATATTGGCGGCCCAGGACAGTAGGCTTACTTACACATTGGTTTACAAAGTTCATTGAAGTTGTGGGAGAAGCAGACAAATGTAGGTTTTGTAAAACAGAATTGGAAACAGTCGCACACCTTGTTGCTGGTTGTGACATACTAATGGCAGAATGATTGTATACTGAAAGGCATAATAATGTGGCAAGACTGTTGCACTGGGGATTGTGCAAATATTATAGTACTGAAGTGGCAGAAAAACACTGGAAACATAAGCCATAAGGCATCATAGGAAAGGAAGTCTACATCACATAGGATCACCCCTTTACCAACAGTTCAAAAGATAGATGCGAGAAAGCCAGATATAGTGGTCCATGAAAAGAAGACAAAAGTGCAATGATCATTAAAATCGCTACACCCAGTGACTACAATGTCTTGGGTACAGAGAGACATAAAGTCATGAAATATCAAGATTTGCAGGCAAAAACGAGAGCAGTGTGGAAGAAAGATACCCAAACAATTCCAATAGTAGTAGGAGCAATGGGTCTTATAAAAAAGAATCTACAATCATATTTAGATATGTTACCAATACATGCAACTCTGTATGAACTGCAGGAGGAGTCATTACTGGGCACATTGCAGGTGCTGCAAAGTGAACTTTTGGCTGACATCTAAATTGAAACAATACTAATTTCTTGAACTTTAGTCATACGTTGACTTAGGAATGGGGTCCATTTCCATCATGATGTTAGAAACCCAAATAATTTGGAGAAATTAAAAAAGACAGAACCCTAAAATGACAAAACTACTATTCCTAACCAAATCTTTCTACCATCTTAAATCCTCATTCACAATCTCCTCCCTTAACAACACTACCATCTCAGCTGCACCCCACACAAAGCTCCTTGAAGTAATTATCAATGACCGACTTAAATTCAACCACCATGTACACTACTGTATCAAGAAAAAAACACCTAAAGCTTGGCCTACTATATAGAAACCAAAAGTTCCTTACTCCCAACTCCAGAATCTCACTTGTCCAAGCCTGTCTTCTCCAGCTCTCAAACCTTAACTAACTTACAGACCACTCTACTGTCCAAACTTGAAACCACCCACAGCAAAGAAGCTCTTTTTGCAGCCAGTCTCCCACCAAAGTCTCACCACTCTTGCACTCTCCAAACACTCAGATGGTTAGAGTTTCCTAACCAACTCTTACTTACTCAACTTCTCATCATCCACACTATCCTGAACAAGCCCACCTCCTGCCCCAGATTAGATTATCCACTCTCATCTCCCTCTATAACCCAACACTCTCCCTCAGAAGCTCTGACCAACATCTTTTACAGATCTACAAACCTAAAAAATAAATGGGACAAAACCTCTGTAGCTACCTCCCTCCCCCTCTTCGAATAGGTTTCCCACCGCCCTCAGAAATATTTCCCATCTGAATGAATTTAAGAAAGCTCTCAGAAATTACCTGCACAACACCTGGGTCTGTCACTGCAGTCATCCAACTTGAATCTCTTCCCTCTGTCTCCCTCCAACTTTTTTTCTTCCTTCCCTTCCTCCTCCTTCCCTACAGTTATTCCACCAATTATAACTTTATCATATAAACGAGTTTCTGAATCTTTATCTGCCACCTTGTTCTTCCCATCTTTCCTCTACACTGTGTACTTAACGGAATTGACTTTTTTTTACTGAAACCTCATACTGCTAGTGTAATAGACATCGGGTAATACTCTGTACAAACTTCTACCACGCTTATTTTATTTTAGTCTGATAAGCCTTATTTGCAATTACCTTACTCAGATATTACATTTGACATCTGCTTTTATTGTGCAAACTTGTATAGTGTTTTTTTTTTTTTTTTGCATATTACTACGTATGTTGAACTTTTTTACTTGCTTAGCTTGTACTGTGAATATTTTTTTTTTTACTTGTTAAACTTGTACTTTGAATATTATACTTGTATCACTTCTGACTGTGGAGCTTTTCTCCATGGGCCATGGCTGAAAAAGGGCACAAGCTCAGTCGGACTGTCCCGGTCAACAAATGTCAGATAAATAAATAAGGATAATAAAGTATAACAATTAAAATATATATATAAATTAGTTATTTAAACAAGTAAACAGATAAAAAAACAACTATATACAAAGGTGTCTACTGTATATCTAAAACTAAATATTCATGGAATAAGGTCTGTTACTAACATATTAGTGACTGTTTATTTAGCAGTTATGTTTCATCCAGGTGTTGTATGAAGTAGTCATTTTGATTGTTCTCACCTTGATAGTAAGAAGTTCTAAATGGCAAACATTGGTTGCATTGCTTAGAAATTCTTTCAAAGTTGGAACTGATTAATTTTTCCAGTTCTTGGTGATTATTTTCTTTGTAATTGTTAGAATACACTGTAGAAGCGAGTAGTTTTTCTTTACACAAGCAAGCATTGGGATGATGAATAAAATTAATGATTTGGTTAAAATAAATTTATCATTAAATAGAGCCTGTGAAAAAACATTAATATTATTCCAGAATGGTTTAATAACTTTGCAATCAAAAACGTATGCTGTTAAACTGCTTTAATATTCATCTTGCATCTCCAGCATCCTACTTGTTGTTTTATACATTAATTAAATTGGCTTTCAAGGCTTTTGAGAGGGTTTTAGCTGTACCTAAGGAGAAGGTGCTTCAATCCAGCTCAATTCCACCCAAACCCCAGCAGGACTCTGCTTCTTCTTCTTATCACTCTGTCAGAAAAGGACAGTCAGTACTGCAGGCTTATGAGATTCCCTGCTATCTCAGCTGCCAGTCTGCTTCTGAACCTTCTGATTCTCCATCCCATTAGTACGTGTTCATAAAAAACAGACCTGCAAATGGAAGCACATAGACTCATCACCAGAGTCTTTGAAAACAGAATAAACAGAAAAAAGAATAAAACATTACTTTTACATTTTTGCAGGGGCTTCCCCCCTGCAAAAATGTAAAAGTAATGTTTTATTGGGTTTTTTTTAAACACACTTTAACGAAAGCACCTTTTCAGTGAAAGCGCTTTCGTTAAAGTGTGTTTGGTGATTGTGGATTCAGACTATTGAACTTACGTTCAATGGTCCTAGAACTATATATATATATATATATATATATATATATGTATATGTGTGTGTGTATATATATATATATATACACACACACACACACACATATATATATATATATATATATATATATATATATATATATATTAATATTAATGGCTTCTTTATGTCAAAAGCCTGTTCACAGCAAAGGAAGTATTAATTACCTCTATCATACCACAGCAGTACTTCAGAATGTATGTAAATGTAAAAGAGTTTATGATTTGGCAACTGCTAATCACTGCTGGCATTGGCAGAGTTAGGAATAAACTTCTTGTTTTATTCAGATCTGTTTTGATTGGCTGGGTGTAGTACTGTGCATATATGGTAGCTTGTTAGCTGCTTGGAATTAAGAACAGTGACAGTGTGCCCTGCCTGTTGTCCCATGGTAACTTAGCCAACTCTGCATGTTCTCTCAAGCTGAGGGAGACTGGTACTTAGTACTTAACATAGTTGTAGTGTCTCTCTTTGTGGGCTGGAATGGGAAGTTGTATGCTAATTATTTTCCACTTTTCCTTTGGCAACGGCTAAGAGTTATGACAATTTTTAGCACTGTTTGAAAAAAATGGTAATCGCAGACATTGCACTCTGTGGTACTATAATGGATCAACAATGTATGCCCATTTGTCTAGCTGAAAAAAATAGAAAAATTGGTATAGATATGGCACAGAGATGGCTCAAAAGTTATGTGTTGCTGTGGAAACGGTTGCAGGTTTTTGTGTGTGTGTAACTGGTAGTATACTACCAACTCAAATCATCGGGGGGGGGGGGGCTAGCTGGCCATTACGTTTGAAGTAAAGGCTTGAAGCAGCAGATGAAAGGGTAACCTTGTAGAGGGCCATGACTGAACAACAAATAGAAAGTGAGCATGTTAATTGTACAAAAACCCAATTCTTTAAACATAATTAAAAATCCTGTATTACTGTTACGTGAACATCAGTATAGATGTGTGACTCCTGCATTTATGGAAACTGGGTCTGCGCTGGTGTAGTCAGTATTCTGTAGTTTGTCTCAGATACGTGTCCTGTTTGTTTGACTACAACTGCTGTAAGTGTTATGATGCAAGTGTCTGTCTTGGGTGTTGGCTACCTTGGTGTGATACAGGTACGAACTGCCTTTTGTTGACCTATGTGATGAACCCATGAACCTTGATGGCATAGTAAACATTGTTCTCCATGATGAAGTACAATCCCTAGTGGGATCACCTTAGATTCTCACCTTAGTGTAGACGTGCTACTTGTGCTGCCTTCCTTATGCCAGCTCAAGGCCCATTATCAAACACTGGTCCACTGGTAATGTAGTTAGGATTTTCTGAATCTGACACATTTAGAATAAGTACTGTTACCTGGAAATGCATAAACAATGTAGTTTATGCATATTCATTTGCCCAATTATAGCCTATTGCTTATACAAAACACATTCTATTTAGTTTTCTATTTTGTTCAAGTATGTTCAGCTGAAAGTTCAGCCTTTAAAGCAGAAAGAACTAAACGTATTTTTTATTTAATTATGTGATTGCTTTAAAGCTGCAGTGGTACAGTGAGTAGCATTGTCACCTCACAGCAAGAGGTTCTCCGGTTCGATTCTCAGCTGAGGTGCCTTATGTGCAGAGTCTGCATGTCCTCCTTGTGGTCATGTGGGTTTCCTCTGTGTGCACCGGTTTCCTCCCACATTCTAAAGACAATGCAATTGTTGGATGTGACACTCCAAATTGGTGATAGGTGAGTGTGTGTGCATAACTACCATGGCAGGGCTAGCCACCCAGTGGTGTAAACCTTGGCTCAAGATGATTGTCACTACTGAAGTGACACCCCAACCACATGTGCAAAATGGGAAAAGAGGTTGAGGATGGATGTGTTATATATATATATATATATATATATATATATATATATATATATTTAATACACACACACACACACACACATATATATATATATATATATATATATATATATATATATATATATATATATATATATCTGTATATACACACATACATACATATACACATAGATATATGTGTGTGTATGTATATGTCTATATATATATATATATATATATATATATATCTGTGTGTGTGTATACACTCTCTCTCTACATGTATATATATGTGTATATATATATATATATTTTTGTAATATGGGTGCATACAATTTGTTATTTATAACACATGCAGTCTTTGAGTCTTTGTCAATCTTTATGCCAGTTTTTTTTCTTTGTATTGCTAAGTGCATTTATTACTTGTTAATGTGTTTGCCAAAGTAGCCCGAGTCATGGCTGAAAATTGACCTGGGACCAGTTCACTTTCCTGGTTACCAAAGTATACAAAATAGAAAAAAGGGTCTGGAGATGACAGAAATAGTTAAGGAACTAACAAAGTACTTTTTAATTCTGCATCATTCATGAGAGAGGAAAAAAATCTTCCCATTGAAGGCATTGGAAAGTAGAAGACAAATTGACTTAGAAGTCCTGCTACTTATTATTTGTACATGATACAGCAAGGATCATTTACTGCAGTGAGAATGTTCATACCTCAGCAAGAGACTGTAGGGGAAGGTCTGTCAGTTCTTTTAGAACTACAAAAGAATCTCTTTACAAAGCCTGCTATATACCTACTTTCTTTTGCTGGAAGTAACTAACAGCTATTTAGAGCATAGAAAAAGGTCGGAGAGACACACAAATAAGACCTGGTCAGGGGAACCATAGAAGTAGCTCTGTTACAGATGGTGTGTTAGATTACAGTGCTTCACAGTCCTGCCATTCAGTCTTAACAACTTGAGAAAGCAATACCACTTCCTTATGTCTAGCATGACTGATATAAAGAGCACTTGAAATGTATTCTGGGAAGAAGGAATGAAAGCAAGAAAACAAGATCACATTACCATAGCAAGCCCAACCATCCACTGTTTTGGGGGAAACACATCAAAACTGTAAACGAAGCACTTGGAGTGATTTTTGAGGCATTAAAATAGCTCAGAAAACAAAGATACAGTGGAAAAAAGCAGAGTTCCAAGGTGGAGTTTTCCTTTAAAGCAGATGCAAGAGCTCAAAGGCCAAAAATTGTTTGCACTCCTGTGTAACAAAGAATGTAACAATCCAGAAACAGCAGCAGCTGTAGCCCATACTCTCACATAAGAAACAGCTAAACCAGTTTCAGATGGAAATTTACCAGTGTACAGAACAGCTTTTAAATCAGTTGTAGCACAGTCTAATGTTTAAAATTAATGCAGAAAAGGTTACTTCACAGTTATTGTCGGGCAGTTTGTAGACAAACCCATTTGCAGAGTTCAAGGTTGGTTGTGTCACTGGCCAACACAGTACAGCACACATAGCCGGCCTTAGGCATAGGCCAACTAGGCGGCCGCCTAGAGTGCCGCTCTAGCAGGAGCATTTTTCCAGTATTTATTTAATGTAGTTAGACCAGGATGGGGGCAACGGGTGGTGTAGTGGGGGGCGCCGTGGAGCCCTTTTGCCTCGGGCACCAGTTGACCTAAGGCCGCTCCTGACAGCACATGTATTTATTCAAACCTTTACAAAAGGTTTTAAAAGATTCTCTTTATCTCCTGCAGCCTCACTTTACCCTTGCAGTTTGACAAAATCTATAAATCTTAATTGCACATCATGGCCAGGAAAATTAGAGAAGTGGAGCACCATGCTGGGAATAATCAGCACCAGATACAGTAGTTAATTTTAAGTGTGTATCACAGTCATCCAGCATGATGGTACTCATGATTTTGTCAGCACATACCCTTTCTTCCTTGATTTTCAGATTGGACTGGTTTTGCTGAAGATGTCCAGATATGGTAGAGGTGATGTACTTTTCATGCTGCATTAAAATGTGCAATTCCACCTATTTTGATTAACATTCTTGCATGACACTGAACAGTTAATGTTAAGACTTCTAAACCAGATGTTCAAAATAGCTTATGATATTAATAAGAAGCATGTTGCTGTCCTGATTATCATATGGGTTTCACTAGAGTTTCTGACATTGGAATAACATTAAGATTGAAGCACTTCATTGGAGAAGAGCTAATACTACCATTTTGTTTAAGTGAACTGTGCTATATGAGAAGAGAGTTTGTGTTGTTATATATTTCACTGTGTGATCGTAGAGTGAGGTTAGGGGGTGGAAACAATGCCCCCACATGGGGTGCAGTAGTTGTAGCAATGCTTTCTGTAAATTTTGATGACCATTTTAAATTGCTTGTTATGTACTGGAACTCTTTGGATATCTGTTTTATTTTTCTATGTTTGTTTATTTAAATTGATGGTCCTTTCTCTTGCACAACTTTCGCTGACTGCAGTGTTTCATTAGTTTATGGTATTTGAGGTTGGATTATGAATCCATATTAACAACAGTATTCATTAATCCTGTTGTATACAGTGGGAAGAGAAGAGTTACGGATATGTGGTAGCTACCTTTAAGCACATCGATGTTGCACGCTAAAGACCCTTAAACACTTTTCATGAATAATGAACACGGAAGGAAAGAACTATGATTTTAAATCCTGTTGCTTAAGGTCAACAGAAGGTCATAATAAACAAGAAGATACAGACTATAAAAATGTGACCCTTGAGCAGAGTTGGCAGAGACATGAGACACAAGGTAGAAAAAAAATCCTCTCTCTGTCCTCTCTCTGTCTCAACTTCTTTGCTCAAGAATTCTGGACAAATCCAAAAATAATGGAGGAGCAAAGGCCCAAAATTAGGACAAGTGTTTAACTTTGCCTGTAATGTACTTAAAAGGTTAAGATACCAACAGGTTTACATCAGCATGTATTTTCTGAACAATAAATTAAGACACTGTAATGTATGGCATTCTTGATTGACTGTAATACTAAGCAGTTTAACAGAAAATAAAAAAAATAAATAAAATAAAAGTGGCAGGAGAAAAAATGTGAAGCAAAATCAGTGACATTTTGCAACATCATGGAAAGTTGAGCAGTATACACACACAAATTAAGGATAAAGAAAGTATATCAGGCAGTCTGTAGTAGTGACATATTTTGAGGGACTGAATAGACCGGAATGAATAATCTGTACACCTCTTCTGTATTCTGCTTTTTCAGCGGTGGGACATTAAAGTACACAGGAAGTGCATAGACTAAGAATGTTTGCAGTTAAATTTCCCTAAATGATCTTGACAGAATTCTATAAAAAGAGTATTATTTGATGCCTTATAATTGGAAGTCAATCCTTCATCTTGTCTAGTGAATTTTACATTGATTATGCCATTTTCTGGTACGTTTTTCAGAAAGACTTAAAAAATCATCACGTCATCACTATGGGTGAAAGTGCTTTTTACTATCATTGCGTCGAGCACTTCATGAATTATTTTGTGAATGTGAGTTATACTTTTAGCGGTCATATCTAGGTTACAGCAATCAAGATACATCACTTTATTAGTTATGACTTTATTGTATTTTATTTTTAAACTAAGCGTACCGATAAACTTTGGCTTTTGCAAAAGTTGTTCATGGTCACATATTTAATAGCTGGAATTTTTGGAACTTTTTACCTGGTTTACAAATATATACATAGTAAGTACTGTAGTAGATCGTACTGATTGAGATGTAGTGAAATTCTACATAGAAATGCCTACTAGAACTAAAATTGGTGAAGCAGTTTTGTTTACTTATGTCAGCTGCATGAACAAAAGCAGATACCATATGTTCTGCAAGATTAACACTGATTGGTCAAAGACCTTAGGGCTGTTACAGTTGTACTTCCTGGAATAGTCATTTACTACTGAGGGGTTTGATGTTTAATTTGATATGGTATTTTCTTTTTACATTACTGCAGAAGACTTAGTTATTTGTAACATATATTTTCTTGAAACCTCTGTGGAGAGATACTGATAGTGGTAGGTTTTCAGATTTAATTGTTTTATTAACTGCTGAGTGTGTCTCTGATTCATTAGTGCATTCTCAGGAGCTCTCTCTAAAATCATTAGTAATCTGATTCCCTTGGTCAGATTCCATACCTGTCAGCTTGAAAACTTTTCTTTACTTATGCTAAGAATACTTTGTCATTTGAACCTGTCAAGAATTCACTTCAAATTAGCAGAATTTCCACTTAATGCTAGTCTGTTACTTGCTTCTTCAGTAATGCAGCTTTGCAAAAGTAGTGCTTTTCCATTGCTATCTGAAGCTTTGTAAGGAGTATGCATGCAAGTTACTGCAAAAATGGTAAGCAGGATCAAAGAAAGACCACACCAAAGTTTTCTTTGCAGATATGAATTGCTGTGTACCATCACAATAACTCGTAGCGAGAATTGTGCATGTAATCATATCTTCCTTTTCATGGACATCATAAGTAACAATGGAATAAATGTCATTTAAAAAATCCTAAACAAAGTCTTAATACATAATATGTTTGTGCCATTATCTGTTATAAGATGATGACAACATTCTGTTATAGTTTGTTATACTGTGTACATTGCCCATTGTGTAGAAAAATAAGCTTGGTTTCTCCTAAGAAATTTATACAAATTTTTTTTTATAAGAGTCTGTGCAGACTGTTCAAAGGCATTTTCCATCCCTAGTTCTCTTTCCGGGCTTTATCCTTGGGTGACATGGAGCTTTCCTGAATGTATCTGCATATTCATAGTTTGCACACAGGCACGAAGGCTGGCCTTACAAAATATTACTAATTTGTTCTTCAGTCCTAATCAAGAATATAAAGCATGTAGCATTCAGTTGCAGTGAGCTGTAGAGTTGTATGGACTTCTCTTATTTTGTTTTGTTGTTGTTTTTTCCCCTTCAAGTTCCAATACTTTAATGTCATTGTTTAAGTCTCCGATATTGTTCTGTTTAGCACATGTTGCATTTATTTATCTGTATATTATGACATAACACAACCTTGGGGTGTGATCCTTAAGTGATGCCATACATATCTGGAACTATAAAACCCAAGGGGAGCAGGATATCTGATCATGTGCCTTTTAGAAAATCCACACTGATCATGTTCTGCTGATTAAATGCCTCATTTGCCAGTTAGTACTGATAACATTAAGTCCTGATTACAGAGCAGCACTATTTCTTATATTTGTTGACAAAAAGGACATGAAGCAAACAGAGAAGTGGAACCAGATATGTTACGCATTACAGACTGCTTCCCCTTCTTCATGTCTGCAATTTTACAGTTAGTTTATAGTAAGTAATCAGGGTGTGGGACTCGGGGATTCTTGCAGTCCTGCAAAAATCCTTATCTTGTGGGTTTTATACTTTCTTGAAAAACTTTTCATTAGTGTTGTTAGTCAACATTTGGCAAATCTGCATTATTTATATCATAAAAACACATTTACATTTAAAAAGATGCTACCACAAATTTAAATAAGTAATTACTTCCTTTAAGAGTTTATTTCTAAACATTCTCTGGACTTATTAAAAGGCAAGTAAGTAAGTAATTACTTATTGAGTGGGCCCTCATAGCATCATCAGTGTGTTGGGAATAGCCCTCACCCATTGGCTAGCTATCAACATGCCTGCACCATGGACAGTATTTAAATGCACTGGTTTTAGTGAATGCCTTTACCTGAAGAAGTCTCACCACCAGGTGGGATGAAAAGCGCTTTGTGTTCACAGTTGTTTTATATATATTCTGTATTTTTTACTATTTTTGATTGTGCTATATTAAAGAAAAGGAACTACAGTATTTGGAGTGGACTTACCTTCTTCCGCAAGTGTCTTAAATTATTCTATTTGCTTAATTTGTTTTGCTGTCTCTGCCGCCTGTTTCCACAATTTGGTGTTAGCTCCCACAGTTATTTAGAGGTCATGTAAAAGCTTTGCAGTCCCTAAAAAACACTAATGAATGCTTTAAGTCGGCTGTAAACATGCCTATTAAATTCCACAAGCAGCATGTTCCCTCCACACACACTGACCGTTGATGTACTGCACCACCAAATTGTTCAGTTTGAGTTGAGCATTGTATTTTTTCCATCATAAAATGCTAAATGACATTTTCATTTTTCTCTGCACTGAAGTTCATTTGAATTATAATACATTTTCTTTAGGTACTTGTAGATATAAAAATTTAGATTGTAGTGCATCATGAAGAGGCAACTGACTTCAGCAAGGACAAGACTTCCCCCTTTATGTTTTATAGTTTTAATTTTGGGTTATCAGTTAGTGGCTGTTTCATTGTGTTTGGTTGTCTCCTGGTGACACAGACACTGTGATCTTCTCTGCCTCTGGTGGTTTGGTAGTTGGATTATAATTCGCCCAACATTTCTGACTGCTGGCATCATTGCATGTTCCCATAGAGCAAAAATTTACATTTTTTTTTCAGTTAAAACAGGTTATCAATTCAAGATCCTGTTTCATATTGAACTTGGGTTGCCTGAGTTATAGTCAGGGCTTTATCCCTCTATGATACTGGCTCAGGCTCTAATGCATGTTATCTTTTAAAATGGTTTTATTAATTAGTTTAACTCTGTCAAAGAGTATGAACAGTAGCGATCAGAAAAAATATAGATATTTTACTTTGGGATTCCTGTTCATGCTGGTTTCTGAAACTTTGCTCTCAAAGCCAGTGTAATTCTGAAACCTCTGTAAAAATGTCATTTCTTTGTCACAGTTATCTGACTGCAGACTGTATTTAGCTTTCTCAGTTGGGCACTGCTTGTTAAATTGTTTGTTAATCATTGTATTTTGCTGTGAGCAAAAGGCACTGGTACTCTTCGCAAGTTATGTCATCAGCATGCCAGGACTTATAAATGGAAATTGTTAGACAGCTTTCTTAATAAAGCCTCTTAATTTGTCAACACTTTAGCTAGCCCTTCTAGAATCATTATAGTATAGCATTTTAACACATGGACTTTCATGGTAAAGTGTAGCAAAAAGTGTGTGATACTTAGGCTTTAGGATGATATATAACTTATAAGAATAATTTCTCTCTTCATATTTTTCTTTCAAGAAAAGAGAGGAAGCATATTAGACTTTAAAACAATATTCCTATTGTTTACTTATGAGATGTTTTCAGACTTCTGTTCCCGATGATCTGCACTTGCTACATTGAGTGTTTTCATACTGTTGTCTGATTTTGGAAAGTTATTCTTTACATTTTTTCAGTACTAGCAATGGCTGAGTGAATATGACTGTGCACCTCTGGCATCCTAGGCATTCTCCTGAGCTTTGGTCAGTGGTTCTGGGAGTTTTGCATGGTATTCCTGTGTTTTTGTAGGTTTTCTCTGTCTACTCCTTTTTTCACCAGATTATCAAAAACATGCTCATTGACTGGCTACAATAAATGTTCTGTATACATTGTATTTATTTTTATTATTATGGCCTGGTTTGTGGCTGAACGAGATCTGAGAATTAGTTCCTCATATACATGGTTAAGAGATGGGTAGCCATGGTGGTGCAGCGGTTAGCGTTGCTGCCTCACAGCAAAAGGTTCTCCGGTTCAATTCTTGGCTGGGGTGCCTTCTGTGTGGAGTCTGCATATCCTCCCTGTGGTTGTGTGGTTTTCCTCTGGGTGCTCCAGTTTCCCCCACATCCCAAAGACATGCAGTAGGTGGTTTGGACACTCTAAATTGGCCCTAGGTGTGAGTGTGTGCCTTCTGTGGAAGGTTGGGTGCTGGGCTGGCAACTCGACACCATAAAATTCCACTGCTAATCATGAGCAGACAAATGATCTGCTGTGGTGGCCCCTGACTGGGAAAACCTGAAAGAAGAAGATACATGGTTAAGAGATAACTGTAGAAACAGCATTATTGTATTCTTAAAATCTTTAACAAAATATTACCTTCCAGATATTTTTTAAGACAAACTACAATGTCTTTTGCTTCATTCTGAACTGAGAAGCTTGCCAACTAGGCATTCATAGTCACATATAACCCCAGTAGCCATCATTATAGGTTCATGGGTCTGTACTGGGCTAGCTGCCCATACGGGCTATTTTAAGCCTTGCTAGTTTACATTCAAAGATGAGAATGAAACTCTGTGCCTTGTGTCTGTAAGGTAAACACTGTAACCATTATGTGAACAGTTGCCATTTATTTTCTTTAAAAATGAGATCTGCCCCGTCAACTAGGCAATATGGACCTTTTGATTTGGAAGGTATTACTAAGTCTCCAGAAGTAATCAGTAGTGATCTATCAGCTGAATATCCTCAAATACAAAGATGAAGCACATTTTACAAAACTTTTGGCACAGTAACGTCTCCCTAAAATTGCTGCTGTTCTTAATTCCATCCAGCAGTTCTGATCTAAGCTGTTTTACTGTACAAGAAAGTATGGAAGTGACACAAAAAATGTGTGGCATTGGAAATATTCCACCTTTTACGGATACATAAGAAATAAGAAAATTATGTCTTTGTAACTCAAAAAGTTTAATATGATACAAGCAGATGAAAAAAAAAATCTATAACAGCGACTTTTAATTTTTAACATTAAAGTTAAACCAAGTCTTTTACAGTGGTTCTGTCTGTGGCTTCCATGCAAAATGTCTTGTTTCATTAACAAATATCACATACTGGACATCAGAAATGTTAATAACACTATATAACAAGATGCCCCAATGTATTGCAACATTTAAGGAACTGAAATAGTTCAGTTTAGTAGTAGTCAAACAAACTTGGACAACAGGTCTTCCTAAAATGTATTTGTATTTTCATGAGTTGTTATGTTGGTTTGGCTGGTTTTGTTTCTATAGTTAAATGTTATATGCAGCCTGTTTTCCCTCCCCAAGTCAAATTATTTCCTTCTGAATATTAATAGCATCTTGAAAAGAACATATGTTACCGGCACATTACCACTATTTCTGTTTGCATCTTGAATTGCTAAAATGGGTCACTGGCATTTTAAGCCTTTCAGTAGATGTCAGAATAAGATTTGAAATACTGTGGACATTTTGGTGGGGTAATACCAGTGTGGCAGCCACTCTGGTAGCCACTTTTAAGTGACAGTAAGTGCAAAACCACAAGTCACATAATAAATTCACTCTACACAACATTAGAAACTCAATATGTGCATTACAAATCTAGATAGTTTTAATGCTAAAGGGAATTCTCAGAATCACTGTAACAATCTCAGTTTATATACTTGGCAGCATTTTAATATATTCGTTGAAAATACTGATCACTTTTATGTTTTGATGTTGTGTCTATTTATTTATTATGCTTCTAGTTATATTATTTGAAAATGGTGATTTGTCAGTCTGTTTTCTCATTATTTTATATATTGATATTTGTTTACCGGGGAATTCCAATTTGGTAGGAGCCAATTTTCAGAGGAAGCCCTGGGAGAAAAGCTCAAAGTTATTAAAATATATTTTAAGAGCAGTAATTTTACAATCTTCAAAAATAAAACAAAAAACATCTGCAGTTTAAATAATTTTAACAAATTAGATGTAATAAAAACATTGGTTAAGAATCGATACAAGGTATATGACAATCATTTAATGTTTAGAGAAAATTTAGGCAGTTTATAGAGAAATTAAAGGTAAGTTAGTGTAATACAAATAGGAATTACAATATGAATTGAGGGAAAAACAGGCTTCTGGTATATTTAGACAAAAAGTCAGAAGAAAATTAGCAGTAAAGAAGTAAGTTAAGAAGGGAGAGTAAGGAGTTGTAAGGAATGAAAAGGTACTTGTTCACATTTAGGGATGTAGGTTATCCTGATTTAAAGCAAGAACAGTCAGATTTTAACTAGGAAGTCCTTCAGAGTGGTTTTGAAAGATGGGAGGGTGGGTATAGACCTGATGGATAGAGGTAAAGAGTTCCAGGCTTTAGCAACCTTGTACAAGTATAGACAGTTCCTAGCAGGTTTGCTAGGCTTATAAACAGACAGTTCTGGTCACTGTTTCGCAATGACCAACTGGGAACATAGTTGTGTTGAATGTTTTTTAGTGCTGGACAGGCAGATGGACACTGGATAATTTTATAGGTGGTAAAAAAGTTTGTGTATATTGATGTGATAGTTCTAACCAATTTAGGCTTTTCAGTGCTATACAGTGGTAGGTTCTGAAAGGGGTATGTGCTGCAAATTTAGCAACTTTGTTGTAGCATTGTTCAAGTTTCAATTTTTTGTGAAGCCTGGAGGATAGTAAAGATGGTAGCACCATGAAGAAGAGTGGGGACGAGATAGGTAGGGACACGTTTAGATTTAGTTGTATCTGTGAGAAAATGTTTGATTCTGTAAAGCATCCCTAGAGTTTTTCTCATGCAATTTTGTATATGCAGGTCGAATATAAGATTATCATCCACTGTAACCCCTAATAGTTTGCTGTGAGAAGTGACTTCAGTGGTTGTTTACAGCCATTTAGAGGTCATGTAAAAGCTTTACATTCCCTAATCCAACCACTAATGAATGCTTTAAGTCTGCTGTAAACGCACCTATTAAATTCCACAAGCAGCATGACCCCACACAGTATGACTATTGATATACTGCACCAACAGAATTGCTCAGTTCGAGCTGAGCATTGTATTTCTTCCATCATAAAATGCTAAATGACACATTCACTTTTCTCTACACTGAAGTTCTTTTGAATTGTACCACTTTTTCTTTAGGTACTCATAGATGTAAAAATTCAACTTGCAGTACATCCTGAAGAGGCAACTGTCTTCAGCAAGCACAAGAATTCCCCCTGTATATTTTGTAGTTTTAATTTTGAGTTATCAGTTAGTACCTGTTTTATTGTGTTTGGTTGTCTCCTGATGAAGCAGACACTGTGATTTTCTGTGACTGGTATTTTGGTAGTTGAGTTGTAATCTGCATTGCAGTTCTGACTGCTAACATCATTGCTAAATTGTGAAAATAGTGTTTTAATATGGGCATTACAAAACTAGATAGTTTTAATGCTATAGAATTCTCAGAATCACTGTAACAATCTCAGTTTATATGCTTGGCAGCATTTTAATATATGCATTAAAAGTACTGATCACCCTTATGTTTTGATGTTGTGTTTATTTATTTATTTATTATGCTTTTAATTATTTTATTTGAAAGTGATGACTTGTCATTCAGTTTTCTTATTATTTATAATTTTCTGGTGTATAATATTCTGATGTTGCATTTAGCTGGCCATGCAACAGCTAGTAGATTATTCAGGTCTGTACAGCCATCCTATCACTTATGTCTTATTAGTCACATTAACTTTAATTGCACTTATTTCCATACTTGCTGTGTATATGAGAGGCTTGAGTGTATGAGCTATGAATCACATTTCACATCCTCTGAATCAGTGAATAAAGACATATATTATTCTGTGTTTCCAGAAGAACCTTGTTTTGCCCAGTGTATGTGTATATATATTTTAAATTCCAGTCATCTATATTTAAGTCAGTTTTTGTATCTGTCTAGCCTTTACAAATAAGAATTTTATTCAACTGGGCTACTGGGTTCTGTTACTAGGCCATCCAAGCGTAAGTGTGGCCTTAGGGAATACATACTTGTCAGAGCTTGTTTAAATTGACTACTTTAATAGTGTTCCAATGAAAAGACATTTGTTTTAATTTGTGCATGACCTTTGGCATTTTGTTAGAACTGTAAAATTAACAGTAACCGTAATACTCACTCAAAAGCACTCTGGACCTAGCATATTTGCTAATATTACAGTACTTTATTGACTAAAGCACAATGTGAAAAATAGGTCTGCATAGAAATTGAATTTTCTGTGCTGAAAGCAAAATAGCAGTAGAAAAAATGGTTATAAAAGTCATGGCTGCCTGGCACAGCAAGACAGTTACAAGTTTAACAATAATTGAATCACAGTATACAGGAATATGTATTTTCTGCTTTAATCAGTCTTGGCTTCCACTTTACTTTTATGTAATATTTGACATTTAACTGTCATGTAAGTCTGGATATGTTTACTGATTGCTGCATAATTAATATTTTTTAACCATGGGTAATAAGGCTGCTGTCATCTTATCTCCCTGATTAGTCTGAAAAGTATAGTTTATAGTAAATAAGGCACACGGAATGCAGTAATACAGTTTATATAAAAAAGTAAGTATAAAACTGTGTAAATAAATATTAACACAATGAAGGCAGCAGCGGCTTTGTGACAGGTAGTAGTAAGTAGCAGTAATAGAAAAATATTACAATACAAAACTACCATCAGAAACATGTTAAGCAAAGGACAAATGCATTTATGTTACCAATGTGTATTACAGTGTTTGAGAAACTTCTTTCATGTAGCAGTCAGTATGGTACCTTAGGCTGATAAATGGTCTTGAGAATTAATTTGATCTTAGAGAAAATATAGGAGGTTGCTTTTGAATACAAAATAACTAGTTCCACAAAAATCTGAAAGTTGAACCCGGCCTTAGAAAACACATTTTTCAGCTGCTTTGCAAGCTGTAAAGGATTGACTTATCAAAGTCTCAAAGCAGGTCTTAAATTTGGTAACTTATCAGAACCTTTTAACCATGGTTTACAGGCAATCCAGGTTAAGGACAAGATCTGTTTTTAGTCTGTCCTTAAGTCAAATTTGTATGCAAGTCAAAACACATACATATGGTTCTTATTAAATGTCACTTAGTCAAGTGTTTGCCTTAGTCTAGTATTTATTTTACTATTCTTTGCATAGAAAACACTTTAGAAACGTTTCCAAATAAAAACCTCTTAAACATAATACTGTAAGTACAGTGTAATAGCACTACAGTAACTATGTTTGCACACTACAGTACTGTATGCACTGTAAAAAAAAAATAAAGAAACCATCCTTAAAACAGTTCAAATGAAAAAAAAAGGATGACAATTACTGTAAAGATTAACACTCATTTATGGGGTTCCTATTATATGATCAAAGAAGCATTCTTTTGAATGCATCTTGATCAAACTTGAAAGCACGAAACGGCAAAATACCGAAAGGCATATAAGTGATTTCTTTCCCTGGGAAAGAAATCGCTTGGCCACCTCTGTTACTTTGCAGTTTTCGTCACTGTAGTGCAATGTCAGAGTTGATATATTTAAGTAGGGGCGGCGAAGCCCCCCACTTATGTAATGTTTTAAAGTTTTTTTTTGTTTATTCTTTGTGTTCTAAGTGTTTGGGATTATAAGCTTTCGCTTACATGGGGTCGATAAATCAGCATTCTCATTTTTAAGCTTTTGCTGATTTAATATAGACCCCATTTATGAGTTAACATTGTGCTAATTGGAGGATGCAGAAAATGATGGACTTGTTGTTAGAGATAATGGGCCTGGTGGTGCGGAGTCAGGGTTTGATTCTGCTGCTGGAAAGAAAGTGTTTACTACTGGAGTCAGTTTCTTGAAGTAGGCTTAAAGGGAGGTTTGTAAATAGCTTTTTTTTTTCTTGTCATGAATGGCCTTATAGCAGCTGAGGCCCTCAGTAACTGTATGGTAAACTTGGGTGAACTTCTCTGTATGGGGATCTTGCTCCTCTAATCTTGCCATTCCTGCTTCTATGAGAAGAAAGGCCTCAGCTAACTACTTTGTCGAAAACTTATTGATTTTGGAGTTTCTAAGTCCCTGTTTTCTTCCTCAAATGCTATCTGTGGCTTCATTTATATAAGGTCTTCATTGGTCAGTTATTTGCCATGGGAGTCAGGTAACTCTATGACATCCATGTCAGTGATATCTAACTTCAGTTGATTAGCAATATCAATGACAGTTTGTTTGGCTTTAGCAATGTCATCATCTGTAGAAGCCTGTAAAACAGGCGCAAATTGTGGGCACAATTTGTTCCACACTCCTTTCATATTTGACTGCTTTACTTCATCCCAAGAATCAGCAATATTTTTGATGGCATCATAGATGTTATAATTCTTCCAGAACTCCTTTAAAGTCATTGTATTATCTTGGGTAACCCTGACTGTTTGTGAAAAGGTCTGTAGTAGATAATAAGGCTCATTATTATGTTGTCGCAGACGCAGGTTGTCAAATGCATCTTTGTCGAACTGAAAAGCGTGAAAAGGCAAAATAGTGAAGTGACTTTTCAGCAAATTCTTTCCCTGTGAAAGAATTTGTTTGGCCACTTTCGCTACTTTGCCTTTTCGGCACTGTAGTGCAATCTCGGAGTTGGTATATTTAAGTAGGGGGATGTGAGAGGCTTCACCCCCCCACCCACATTATGCAATGTTTTATAGTTTTTTTTTTCTCGGAAAAGCGATTTTTTCCCCTTGGAACAAAATTGCTGTTGTGAGGTTTTGACGTAAGCTTTCACTTACATGGGGTCGATTATGTGCCGTTTTCTCTTATGAGCATGTGACATCATAATATAGACCCGATAACAGGTCTTAAATGAGACTATTACTCCTTGATCCATTGGCTGAAGTAGAGATGTGGTGTTGGGTGGTGAAAATACGACCTTTACATTGGAGTGTTGTTGTTGTCTTTCGCCACAGCAGAACTCCGGTCTGCTAATGATTGGCAGTAGATTTTCAAGAACGCCGAGGTGCCAGCTCGACATTCAACCTTCAACGAAGGCACGCCCATTTACGCATGTCTTTCGAACGCTCACCCAACTGTGGGGAGGACATGCAGACTCCACACAGAAGGCACTCCCCGCACTCCAGCTGAGAATCGAACGGGAGAACCTCTTGCTGTGAGGCAACAACACTACCGTTGCATCACCGCGGAAGTACATTGGAGTGTAAGTCATCTAAACTGTTTGGATGTCCAGGTATATTGTCAAGTAGAAGGAGAATTTTGAAAGGAATGTTATTGGCTAAGCAATACCTTTGAACAGCAGGAAAAAAATGGTCCAAGAACCAGTCTTCAAAGACAGCAGTTGTAACCCAAGCCTTTGCTTTTGCTTCCAAATAACAGGAAGAGATGCCTTAATGACATGCTGTAGTGCCCTCAGATGTAAGGAACGATACACAAGCAAGGGCTTCAACTTAAAATCACCAGAAGCATTACCCCCAAAAAGTAACATTAGCCTATATTTTGCTGCATTATACCCTGCTGCCGTTTTTTTTCCTCTTTTGAAATGTAGGCCCTTTCAGGCATTTTCTTCCAAAATAAGCCAGTCTTGCCTACATTAAATATTTGCTCTGGCAAATGACCTCCCTCTTCAATAATTTTTCTAACATTTTAGGAAAATCCCTTGCAGCACTTACATTGGCACTTGCCGTATCACCTTGAGTTTTAATGTTATGCAAATTAGCCCTCATTTTAAAGTGATGGAACCAGCCCCTACTTGCAAAAAACTGTTCATCACACCCGCCTGCACTTACTGCTCATGCATCTTTTAAATCATTGAAAAGGCTTTGAGCCTATTCTTTCACTAATGAAAGGCTAATGGGGATATGCCTCTGATTTTGGTCTGTGATCCAAATTAACAATAGCCTTTCCATCTCAAGAATTAAACCACTATGTTGCTTTGAAATAATCATAGCTTTCATTGGGGCATGGCCTTTCACATGATTCATTATTCTTGCTTTGTCTTTTAAAATTGTTCCAGTTGTACCAGCTATAGCCTAATGCCTTTCTAATGGCAGATGATGCTTCACCTCTCTCGCATCTCTTTATTTTGTCTTCTTTGTTTTCCAGGGTGATTGCTTTCCTTTTCTTTGGTACATCACCAGCATGTGCATTGGATTTACATTTTGGAGGCATGGGTTGCGATGTCACCAATGCAGAAGTTCACAAAGGTGTCTCGCTATAGCACAGCAGAGTACTAAAGTGGAGCTCCACAGGATACGCACACAGTACTGGAGTCTGTGGCCAGACACTTCTCAGACCTGATTGGTCAATACTACCACTGTCTGCATCTGATTAACATTTCAGTTCAGCTGATTCAGAGCAGTATGTTCCAGACATTCCTTTGGTTTATATAAATAACAGTACATAAAAATGCAATGCAATACAGTACAGTAGAACGTTCCAAAAATAAATGAAAACTTACCTCCTTTTAAGCTTCATTTCACATTTCTGTACTACAGGCATCACCCGCAAATGTTTTCCACTCTTTCCTGAACTTTCAGACCCCTGACAGACGTCCTTCTGTCACCTAGACCGTAGTGAACCTCAATGTCTTTTGTCCATTCTGCTGTACAGTACAGAAACTGTTTCAATACTGCATACTGTACAAGCCAGCAATCTTGACCAGTCAGATAGCCAACACAGTGATCTCTTAACCAATTGGATCTCTTGTTCTCCAGGAAGGTAGAGATAACTGCTCTAACAAGTCTTGCAATCAGCTTCATGAACAGGAAAACGGGGAGAAGGAAAGTACATCAGAATTCTTTATTTTAAGGTAACATTTTTGCAACTTTACAGATTTTTATTTAGTTCAATGTTATTTCCAACATTGCAGCAGCCCGTTCATATCTATGGGTTTGTCAGCATGGCAGATATCCATAACCTGGGGACTGCCTGTATTAGTGAAGTCAGGTGTATGTATTTTGATTGTGCTGATGTAAACTAATTGCACCTACACACTGAGAAAACATGACTGCATAACCTGCACCAGATTAATGTAGATTGCACTAAAGTCATCAGAAGTTAACCAGTACACAAGGGAAAGTCTTGGTGAGCTGCTGACTGCAGTTTTTCTTTCATACAACAGACACAAACGTCTGAGACCCACTGTACCACAAAACCACAGTGCATCTGTGCCTTAATACCTATTTGGATTTATAAGCACTAATATCTTTTACACATAGTATTCCCACATCTTGGGACCAAAATAAACTTGTCTCATGTCTGTTTGTTGACCTCTCTAAAGCCTTCAATACTGTCTCCCACAACCTGCTGCTGTCCAAACTATCTAACCTTAATCTCTTCAACTCTACTCTCTGCTGGTTCTGTAGTTGCCTCTCTGACAGACCTCAGGTTGTGAAATGGCTCTCTGCATCCTCCCCTTTCCTTTCAGTGCACACTGGGGTTCCCCAAGGCTTCATCCTTGGACCTCCTCTGTTCAGCATTTTCACTAACAACCTCTATCATGCTTATACTCAGTCCACTCTAATGGAATATTCTGATGATTCTATTATAATTTTCACCTCTGACAATCAACCCCACCTCCTTACCATTACCCAAGAATCTCTCCACTCTGTTGAAAAATGGCTAACATCCAAACAACTCCTTCTTAACCCTAATAAAACTAAACTCCTCGTTTTCCTCCCTAAATCCCTCCAACACCTCAAACCCACCTTTACTGTCACCTCACTAAGTAACACTTCTATCAAGATTGAACCCCACACTAAACTATTGGGATTGTAATTGACGATCTTCATATCCAAAAATGCATTAAAAAGGCTTGCCAAAAACTAGGCCTGCTCTATAGAAATAAAAAATTCCTGATGAATCAATCCAAATTCTCTCTGGCACAAGCCTACCTACTACCCAGCTTACTATATACTGCCCCAATCCTCACCAACCTTCAAACTAATCTTGTTACTAAGCTGGAACTTGCATAGAGTAAGATAGCTAGATTTGCCACCAGTCCACCATATTGCTCACAACACTGTCTTTCTCTAAAAAAAACTACAGTGGTTTGAATTTCACCATCAACTCCTTTTGCTAGAGCTTCAACTCGCCCACTCCTTATTAAATCAACCCCACGAGTCCTGCTGTCTCTATCCTCATCACTCTCTATATACCCAACCGTACACTTTGCATCTCAAACACTTCCTTCAGATTTACAAACCCAACAAAACCATTGGCAAACTTCTGTACAACCACTCAGTCGCAAATGCTTGGAATAAACTGCCCAAATGCTTACCATCAATTTCTAACACAAACTGTTTCAAAAAAATGCTAACAGATTATCTACTAAACTCTTGGAATTGCAGTGACCTGACTTAATCACACTTTATCCCTCACCTCTTCCATTTATCTTCACCACCTTTCAGTCTCGTCCCTCTACTCTCTGCCTGCTCATCTTTTCTTATCCTCTGTTTGTTCTACAGGATAGCCTATACAGTAATCTTTTCACTTCTGATGTGTGTTACTGATTATTCCTAAACCATCTGCGAGAACTGCTACTAGTGATTATGCACGGGATGAAACTTCCTGTGCCAACTACTTTCTTGTACTGTATCGCATCACTGTGACTGAACTATGTAAAAATGATACTTTATGTATGGCATGCTGCTACATTTGCTTACTGTTTTACAGTTTGGTATTATTTCTTACTTTGACTATGTACATATTGTAACTGTATGAGACTACTGTTTTATGTTATAATTGACTGTAGATTATGTACCGTTTGGAGCTTTTCTCCTTGGGTCTTTGCTGAAAAAGGGCATCTGCCTAGACAGACTAACCGGATTAACAAATATGAAATAAATAAATAAGTGCTACATTTTCCTATTTATTCTTTTTGCCCCTGTGTCTAATGTGGAATTGATCCCCTTAGTTTCCCCTCAGGCTTGGTGTCCTGAACCACTGGGGGGGTGAGATCCTTTCAGAGTGACTATCATCCCAGCAGCCATGGAGGTGGTTTGTGCCCTCACTGGCATCCCAGCTGTAAGGGTATATATATTTTAAGTCTTAACTCTTCAAATAGGTCTAAGGAGAATGTGCAACTCATGTAACCACAGAGGCCACTGTGTGTTTTCTTATGAAAGTTCATGTTGCTGCTGAGAACCTGTGATAAAGGCTACCACCATACACTGATTGGTCTGTCCTGTTAATGCCTTTCTCTGAGGAGTTGTGGTGTTAGAGAACTCCAGTCTGTCCCCTGTCCCCAGGCTAGGCATTCCTGTCTTCCCTATGAAGGCTGTAACAGATGTCTAAGCTGCTACTCACCTTGGTTCATATGGGTTGTAGTTAGGGCTTTCTTCCCATATACCAGCAGAGCTGGCTTCTATAGGTTTTCAAGCTAAATTGCACATCTGGCAGAAATCAGTAAAGGTTTCATGGAATCCTGGGGCAATTTCCACAATTCTGGTTTGTACAGAAAAAAATCTGAATTGGTTTACTTTCAATTTACAGATTTGTTTAGAATTAGTTTAACCATGCAGAAGCAAGTTTGAGGGAAAACTGCTAAACGCTCAATGAGGAGTGATACAATTTGGCTAGACAGCACTTGGACACAAAAAATAGACTTTTTGGAGCAAGCTGGGAATTGAGAGAGCCAATGATGGTGATGACCTTATTATCTGAAGTGCTGATTGTCCTGTGATTATCAGGAGAAAAGTTGTACATATGCATAGATGACTTGTCACATTGGTAATCGCTGGCTGATGTAGATGAGACCTAACCACATTGATAGAGATGATGGTAGTGACTGACTGCATATTTGTTTCCCAAGTTCAGGCATAGAAGGAAACATGGAAAAAGAAAGTGAGCATTACTTACTGAAGTGTGTTATCACTCTGTTTAATGTTGGTTTAGTATGAAGATTGTACACTGAGGTTTCTGGGTAGAATGTGAGTCATAATTGTATATTCTGTTTGAGGCTAAAACTGCTGTAGCACTAAACATGTTCTCAGAATGCATTCTTCTACATTGGCTGCTGCATAATCCTCAGATATTCTTGTTTTTATGAAAAAGTGTGCATTCCCTCACAGAAATTGAGCTTTTTGTGAAAAAACGATGTCACAACCACCTTATAATGCCAAATATTACAGCTGCATATTTTTCTAACCTTAATAAAATGCACATGCCTACAGATTCCCTTTTCCGAGCCATTCATACTATTATTACAAAAGCATTCGTGATTTGAGGTCTGTGAACGTGGTTCCACATTTGTCTCTCATTCTGTGTGAGATGTTGAGGGCTGTGGGCTGCTGTTGTATGCACTAGCCATCTCAGTTAAAAATGACCACTCTGAAATTTCCACTAAATCAGTGTCTCAGGATTTGCACTGAGCTGTACTACATCTGACTTGTTTGGAAATGGTAAATGTATCTAATAGATCACACTTATTTACAGTGTTACTGTATAAATATAACAGCAGTGCCATTAGGGGTCTGATCAGAAGGGAAAGCTTCTGTAGAGGAAGTTTCAGTAGCAGCATAATTTATGTCATACAGTATTTGCAGTCTTATTCTTGTTCTTATGTTTGTGAAAGTTTGTGGCACAAAAGACACATGATACATTAAATCTGCAGGCTATCACTTTGAGATAACAGCTCATGAGGTCATCTCTCAGCAATGTCCTTAAATCATGGATTAGGAATAGAGCTCAAAACGTAAAATGTTCTGAGATTAATAATACACACATACACACACACACATACATATATTGTGTTTGTCTGCATATGTGTGTGTGTGTGTGTGTGTAATATGTAAATATGTACTTCATGTGGTCATATATTTCATCAAGTGAGTTTTGTGCTTGGGGAAATCGGTTGAACTTGCATTCTGTCAAATGTGCTCTTTGACGAGTAGTGAATATAGTTAGATGGACTGTGTGTGGGTAAGATGTGTGTGGGGAAATATTGGCATTATGGCTGTGTGTGTGTGTGTGTGTGTGTGTGTGTGTGTGTGTGTGTGTGTGTGTGTGTGTGTGTGCGTGCAGGCATGCGCACAAGTGTTTGAAGGTTAGGGTTAGAGTTAGATTAAGGGCTAGGTAAGGGGATAGATTTAATGTCGTGCTTGTGTGATGGTGTATGTAGTGTGTGTCTGAGTGTCTTGTATAATAGTAGTATTACAAAAAGGCCTTTTCCTAAAGTAATGTGTAGTGCTGGGGTTAAGACTATGGGGAAGGTTAGTGTTAACATGCCTTACTTAGGCGGAATGGAGAGGCAAAGCTTTTGCCATGCCTTTCTCAAGGCACACAGCAAAACATTGAGACAAAGATCATGTGTCATAAGGTGGACTAGCCTTGCATGAAGTGGGAAAGTTCATCTGGGGAGCAAATTATTGTTGTCTTATTGAATGAGAAAAGCTCATCAGAATCACCTGTAATATGCACTTTTAGGAGCTCTGATAGGATAGAACAGAACAGTTCTGTGGTGAAAATATGTAAGTTCTTGTACTGGATCATATCAAGCTCAGGGGTTTTCACCATGAGAGGTTCAAATGTAAATTGAACCATGTTCTGATGAGGCAAGGATACTGGCTTCACCCACCCCCTGGTCTCGAGCCATCATACCATGTTGAAAGACCAAGTCTAATATGTTTGTGCTGACTGATCACTGAGGTAACCTGAGTAAATCCAAATCACTTTGTATTGTATTGCAAAGGAATTATTTCTTTCCAACATGGATGCTGAAGTCTCCCAAGATGACATGCTGGACAAGCCACGCTGTTTCGCAAGGGACGGCTTGCACCGGCCACCCTTAGGCTTCCGGATGTTGGCAAAGGCTCTTGCCACCCCCATAGTGCCTTTTTTAGGCAAGGCTCAAATTCTAAACCTACCACCCTAGAACACAAAAAAGAAAAAAAAATTAAGGGTAATGCTGCTCAATGCCAGAAGTCTCAACCTCAAGATGCACGCACTCAAGGCCCTTCTCAGTAAGGAGAACATCGATGTTTGTGCTGTGACGGAAACCTGGTTCAAGGCTCCTGAGAGCACCCCGGCACTATCAGGTTTCACCTCATATCATGCGTTCCGGCCCCAAAATCTGGAACACCAAGAAAGGAGGGGGGGTATCCATATTCATCAAGGATATCCACACCTCCAGGTTGGTGGCAACGCATGAAGCATCGGAGACCATCCAGGTACAATTAACCATAGGTAAGACTGCTCTGCAATTTGTAGCATGTTACAGACCACCCTCTCAAACTCAGGAACCTCACACAGCCTTCCTGAAGACACTGGAGGGGCTAAATGTATCTCCAAACACCATCATATTGGGTGATTTCAACTACCCGAATATTGACTGGGATCATTACTCAAGCCCCAATACTCTAGCCCAAAGGTTCCTAGAGTTCATAAACTCTAATGCCATGGAACAACTAGTCACCGTTCCCACAAGAGGAGAAAACATTCTGGATCTCATCATCACAAACATGGGGACACAATGTTCAACACCAGAAGTACACCCCTCATTGGTGAGATCAGATCATAAACTAATCTCACTGGAAGTCCACATCCCGCCTCCACCTCAGATAAAAAAGACCACAGTAAAGAACTTCTCAAAAGCTGACTTCACACTTCTTAAGTCCAGCGTAGCATCCTTCAAGGCCCCCGAGCCAGTGGAAACCACTACCCAAGCCGCTGAATCATTTACAAATGCCTTCTACCAGCACCTCCAGGACTGCATGGATCAGGCAATCCCAAACAAAACAAAGACTCTCTCCACCAAAGGCAAGCGCCCAGTCTGGTGGACCCCAGCCATAAACAAGCTCTACAATAAAAGGAGAAAGCTATTACAAGATAGAGCAAAATTCCTAAAAGAGAAAAAACCCTTGATCATCATAAGTAAAAAACTACGATCACTCATAAAATCATCCAAGGCAAATTTTGAGAGTAAAATCGCCAAAGACTCAAAAGACAATCATAAGGCCTTTTTTAGCTATGTTAGGAACCTGGGAGGCAATTCCCAGATATGCTCAGAATTAGTTCATAATAATGTAAAAATCACTGTACCAACAGACATTGCCAACATACTGGCTGACAGGTTCAGTGCAAACTCCCCCCCCCCCAAAAGGGGAGATATCTATCCCGGCAGATTGCAGCCTCCCAAACATCTCAATTACCCAGGTGAAAACTGCTCTCTCCAAGGCAAAAAACACAGCATCTATGGGACGGTGTCCCTGGCTGTGTGCTCCACGAACTCAATGAGGAATTAAACCCGCATTTAAGGCAGCTGTTTAATTTTAGCCTCACCTCAGGATACGTACCCAAGGAGTGGCGTATGGCAACTGTTGTCCCACTTCACAAAGGCGGTGCCTCCACTGACCCTGGAAACTACCGCCCCATTAGCTTAACAAGCCTGGTTTGCAAAGCTATGGAAAGGATCATAATGGACCTCATAAATAAAGACATAGGGGACTTACAGACATTGGATCCAATCCAGTTTGGCTTTGTCAAGGGCAGATCATGCCTCTTGAACTTGGTTGACTTCTGCGAAACAGTCTCCAAGGCCATTGATGAGGGCAAGGCAGTCCATACAGCTTACCTTGACCTCGCAAAAGCTTTCGACACAATACCCCACTCGGGTATCATTGAAAAACTCACCACCTTAAATGTAAACCCATACGTCACTAGATGAGTTTCAAACTGGCTAAGTGACAGAACCCACAGGGTCAGAGTTGCAGGCGCTATGTCAGATTCCAAGCCGGTCACAAGTGGGGTCCCACAGGGCTCTGTCCTGGGTCCCCTCTTGTTCGGCATCTATTTTTCAGAAGTACAAGCAAACACAAGAGGATTATGGCTGACAAAGTTTGCAGATGACTGCAAACTGGGCGCCATAGTTGAAAACACTTCAGACACAGATATCCTTCAGAAGGGTCTTATAGAAATGGAAAACTGGTGCCAGAGCCATGGCCTAAAGTTAAACGCCAAAAAATACATAGTCATACCCTTCGGGAAAAACAAGGTTAAACCCTAGCTACCATATAGGTGGCAACCCGCTGAGCACAGAAGAGGTCATCAGAGATCTGGGGACCCAGGTTGACAGTAGCCTCTCCTTCGACACTGACGTTGCTAAGGTAGTTAGGAAGACCTTCTACATTGCCCACCTGATCATGAAGGGATTCACATCCAGATCAAGGGAGGTCATTGTTCCCCTGTACTCATCACTCATCAGACCAATGATTGAGTACAATGCCCCATTCGGAATGTATCTTACCCGACACCTGCAGCAATTGGAAAGACCCCAAAAGTTCCTCACCAAAAGGATAATGGGTCTCAGAAAATGTGTCTTATGCTGCCCGACTGAAGGAACTCCAGCTCTATTCAGTAGCATACCGTCTGCTCAGAGGTGACCTGTGCCTGACATACAAGGCCATGTCCAACCCGGAATTAATGGACATGCTCCACCTCAAAAAATCTAAATCCATCAGAACTACAAGAGCAAGAGACTTAAACCTCGACACGGTCATAAATAGGATGTGCTGGAGGGACAGATTCATCACACAGAGACTCCCTATGCTGTGGAACAAGATCCCGGTACATGTGAGGCATAGCACCTCGCTGGCCTTGTTCAAGAGGAATCTTGACAAATGGATGGGAGATCGGAGGTTTACCCCGGGGATCACCTCTGTGTCACTACTGGACAGAGGTATGGCAAAATAATGGGCATAGTATCCTTCAAACTTAAGGGGTGGCGATAGCCACAAAACTTTGGGCTAGGCTTATAAATGCCCTAGGGCAGATAGCCTAGTATGAACCTATGAACCTATAGTTTGGTTTGCTCAACACTGAGGTGGCAAGGAGTTCAGTGAACTCTTGAAAAAAACATAATTAGACAGGTGGAGGGATGGTTAATGAGGAAGCTCCCACTTCTCCATTGCTCATGTCATAATCAAAAGGGCTGTCATTCATTAAATTCTGTCCTCTAGCTATTCAGCAACAGTCTGTCTTCTTTAATTTTATGGTTCATCTTCACTCTTGCTTTGTACATAAAGTCAGGTAACTATCTTGTCCCCACACCTGTTTTATAAACCTACTGCTATCTTAGCCACCATTTTGTAGAATTCTGCTGAAAATCCATCTGATTTGTCAAGTTTACTAACTTCACTTCAACACTCATTGCTCTCAATACTACTATCTCCTGCTCTTCGATATTTAGTAGTTCCTATCTTGCTGATCTGTTTATTCCCACCTAGAGACATTTTCTCAATTCTGTATCCCATCATTACCTCATTAGTTTGCTTTCTGAATCTAATAGAATCATTTAAAATACATTCAGCTCTTTTTTTCTTTCAAGATGAAGTCAGTGCTCTTTCTTTCACTTCCCAACTACATCCTAGTTCACTCTTCTCCATTAAAATTCTCTTATAAACATTCCTTCTGCCCTCATTTAGTCCATAAATATTCCCATTGTACTTAGTCTGTATAGTTATGTTGCCTGGTATCACAGTTTTTTCTCACTACCTCCTTGACAAAGAGGTTCTTCTATAAACAGACTTTAGTATGATTTCCCCTAGTCGTCAGTATGATGTCACTGATGTCAGCAGTGTACTTTATTTATGGTTCCACTTGCTCCAGTTTGTATTATTGGCAACAGTCTTATTGCTTCTTTCTCTTTTTTTTTTTTTTATTTTTTTTTTAATTTTTCCCTGTGTTTAGGGTTTCTAATACTGTGACAGAAATGGGGTGCATTTTTGAGTCAGGTTATGATTACAGTCTGTATATATGCACTTATGAGCACCCACAATGTATACAGAATTTCTACCTCCTCGTACTTACATGCAGAGTTACATGTATTGGTAGTATATTTAAGTTTGCTTGAAAATTCATTCTTTTAGCTTTGCTGCACCTTCTACAGTTGCAACTGTCTGGGTGTCTTTATTTCATATTACTGTAGTTTATGCTTGCATATGCTGTATTTTATTAATTTGATTCGCAATACCCATGATGCTATTATTACTAGATATACCTGTTCCAGTGATTAAATATTAACGTTTGTCATTTTAGTTTGACAGCTGTATCTTGTTGTCTTGATTATCCTTTCTTAACTGCTGGTATTGGATAATCCAAAGTAATGCTTCTAAAAAGGAGTAACTCCACAGTCTTCGAACCTCTGCTGAAGACAAAAACTCCTACAATGTTTAAGTTTTTGTGTACTTCCATGATACCCAAAGGTGTTTTGTCTGTAGTGGGATTACCAAAGCTATTAGAAGGCACAACAGAAAGGGTCGTTCATATTTTTCATTGTCATATATAATCCAGGAATTATAGCATGAACACTCCATATCATCATACAGGACTCCACAGTCAAAACAATGTTCATAAAAAATATCGCAAGAAACATGAAAAGACTGACAAAGACGCCAGACCTTTCACCATCTAACACCATACTTTGATGAAAAAACGAAAAGCTGCACAAGATATTGGAAAAGAATGTAAACCCAGCCTCATGTGACAGAGGGATAAAGCCTTGATTGCATCTCTGCTTCTCTGCTAACTTTTACTCAGAACGGGTGCTGGATGGACCCTGTAACGGAGGATGAGCATGAGCATCTGTGCCGGCTCGCCCATTCTTGGGTTAGGAAGGCTGCTTAAGCTTGTTGCAATAACAGCATTAAGTCCCTGGCAAGCTTCTCACTGCAAGCAGTATACCTCTTGCTCTGGAAATTACATATGTACAGAAACATGTGAGCACCACTTGAAGGCAGCCATTGCAGAGCCTGCAAGGCTGCTGTATGTGTGTGTCTTTTTAAGTGCGTGTGTGGTGGTGGGGGGTAAGTACATGGTGTTTGGTGCTGCCCCACTGTCTCCAGTCTCCTCACCAACCCTGAACTTTAGTAGGGTTTAGCCTGGTTGAGGCTAAGGAGGGCCCAGTAGACACCGTGAATGGGGAGAGGAGTTGGTGCCAGATGATGGTAAGCTGTGGGGAAGTAGGGAGAAAAAACAGAAAGTATATCTAAAGGCTGTTCTACCTACCTTTATGTTCATGTTTCGCTCATGCCAAAGTCACTGAAAGGCCTTCTAATAGTCCAGAGCCCGTTATCTTTCTTAGACCCACCTCTACTCCAGCACCACAGCCTTTTATTGTGCCTGTCTTAGTCACCCCTTCTTTGGTCTGTTGGAATCTGAAACATTGCCAGTATCCTGGCAGATCGATTTAGTGCCAACTTCACCCCCCTCTCACCCACTAAAGGGCCCATCTCAGTAACAAAAGATTGCTAAATTCCAGTAATCACGGCCACACAGGTAGAAACCGCACTCTCCAAAGCTAAGAATACAGCATCCATGGGACCAGATGACATCCTGGGCTGTGTACAACATGAACTACAAAACGAACTGGCACCTCACCTAAGTGTCATGTTTAATCAGAGCCTCACCTCAGGCTTTTTGCCCACTGAGTGGCACACAGCTACAGTTATCCCACTCCACAAGGGGGGATCCACCTTGGATCCCGGGAGCTACCGTCCCATCAGTCTGATGAGCCTGATCTGCAAGGGCATGGAACGCATTATCATGGAATTTATAAACAAAGACACTGGTAACCTTCAAACACTGGACCTTACGCACTTTGGGTTTGTGAAGGGTTGATCTTGTCTCCTGAACCTGATTGACTTCTTCAAATCAGTCTCCAGAGCTATGGACGAGGGTAAGGTGGTCCACACAGCCTATCTGGACCTCTCCAAGGCCTTCAACATCATCCCCCACTCTGGAATCATAGATAAACTTAATAAGCTGGGCATAAATCCCTACATCACTCAATGGGTTGCCAAGTGGCTTACTGGCAGAACCCAGACTGTAAAAGTAGCCGACTCCAAATCCAGCTCCAGACAAGTGACAAGTGGAGTACCTCAGGGTTCAGTCCTGGGACCGCTCTTGTTTGGCATCTACTTCTCTGAAGTACAGGCCAACATTAAGGGACTCTGGCTAACAAAGTTCACAGAGGACTGCAAACTGGGAGCCATTATTGAATCCCCAAATGATGTGGACATTCTACAAAAGGGCCTTACAGAAACAGAAGCTTGGTGCCAGAGCCATGGGCTTAAGCTTAATGCCAAGAAATGTATAGTTAACCCCTTTGGGAAAAAACATGTACCCATAAATTACCACATAGGTGGCAGTACACTAAACACCAAAAGTGTGATGCGAGACTTAGGGACACATGTGGAAAGTGGTCTCACCTTCGATAACCACATCGCCACAACAGTCAGGAAATCCTTCTATGTGGCACACCTCATCACTAAGGGATTTTCATCCAGAAAAATGGAGGTCATTGTCCCACTTTACTCATCCCTCATTAGACCCATTATAGAGTACAACGCCCCATTTGGTATGTACCTCACAAGACATCTGCAACAACTGGAAAGGTTGCAGAAATATCTGACTAAAAGAATCATCAGTATCTTGATGTGAGAGTGTCTAAATCTGGTGGAATGATACATACAGAACTTTTTAGGAAAGAATGTAGGAAGAATGCTATATTACATCGAACAAGCATGCATCCCCCCTACATATATCAGAATATAGCGAAAGGTCAAACTCTAAGAATCCCCAGACTTACCAGTGATGAAGCGTTTAAGTTTAAGCTGGATGAACTGCAGAATGAATTTAGAGACAGAGGTTGCAAGAATCATGAAGTTTCAATCACCCAGGACACAGTCGTGATTCAAAGAGAGAGTGTAGGTAAACCTTTCATCAGAAGAATGACTAATCGATTTGAAGAAGTATCTAGTAAACCTAATGGGAAAGTTAGGAATCTCATGCTACCATATACCAGTAACAATAAGAAGATTAAAGAGGTTATAACTGGCATATTCTAACTCTAGACCAAAAGGTCAGGGCAGCGGTAGGAGATAAACCACAGTTCACATATAAGAACACTCAGTCCCTTAAAAGACTACTCTGCTTTGAAAACAATAGAATAGAGAGAGTTAGATCAACTAGAGAGGGGACATTCCCTTGTAGGTCCTGTAATCACCGTCAGTATGCATCCAGTTCTAATGTATTCATACACCCCGACACCAAACGCAAATATACTTTTAGATTGTATGCTGACTGTAAGACAAGAGACTTAGTACATTTAGCAGTATGCCAAAAATGTAGTTCTTTCTATGTTGGTAAAACCAATAGGACACTAAGAGAACGCATTAGGGAACATATATATGCAATAAATAGAGAAGATGAGACTAATGCCCTTGCTAGGCATGTTATACATAATGACACCACTCATAAGTTTTGTTTCACAGTCATAGAATTAATACATAAAACCGTTAGGCTAGGTGATAACAAGAATCATACAGTAAAACAAGAGGCCAGATGGATTTTGAGATTACAAGCTGACAGACTGTATGGGCTAAATGACAGGATGTCACTGAAGCCCTTCTTGAAAGAGAGACAGCTTGTACACTGAATGAGTTTATGAAGTTTTTAATATAAAGTTTTTTTATAGTTATTAGTACAGTTTTTATGTAGGTCTATTTGCGATATTGAACATTGTATATGTCATTATCGCTATATTTAACTAGATGCGCTAATATATTTGAATTCATTTTTAAATGGCATTAAGCCACATAAGCATTTTTTGCACTGTTTATTTATGCTATGCAGGTGACTTAGTTCATAGGGTCTGTATATTTATTTATATATCTACATGTATTTTTTTTTAATATCTATATGCCTTTGTTTGTGTGTGTGTATACATATATATATATATATATATATATATATATATATATATATATATATATATATATATATATACACACACACACACACACATAGATGAACTTTTTTATCTGTTTAGATGTGTAAGCATATGCATTGCGAAGTTTAGGTATCGTATAATATACATTTTAAAAGTTTTAGCTGTATAGCTTTAATTAATTTATGCATTCATTTAATTAACTGAATGAGGTAGCAACAGTTGATTGGCTCATTGGTTTTATAAATGCAGACTTTGTAAAGATAGCAGTTGAAAGTCTGAAGAATTGTTGATTACAACATGAAAGCGCTTACTGGCCTTTTAATTTTGGAATAAAGCTGTTTTTAAGAAAGAAGTCTGCTCCGATTGTCGTGTTGTGCCCTAGAAATTCTGGATATTTGCATTGTCCCACTGTACTCATCCCTCATTAGACCCATTATAGAGTACAATGCCCCATTTGGTATGTACCTCACAAGACATCTGCAACAGCTGGAAAGGTCCCAGAAATAGCTCACTAAAAGAATCATAGGCCTGAAGCCGATGCCCTATGCTGACCGTCTAAAAAAACTCCAGCTATACTCTGTGGCATATCGTGTACTTAGAGGCAATCTCTGCTTAACATACAAGGCCATGTCAAACCCTGAGCTGTTGGACATGCTCCACTTAAAGAAATCCCAATCCCTCAGAGCCACACGCTCCAGGGATCTAAACCTTGTCATCACAATGAACAAAACATGCTGGAGGGATAGGTTCCCATACTCTGGAATAGACTGCCCATACATGTCAAGCAGAGCACCTCCTTGGCCCTCTTCAAAAGGAACCTTGACAATTCGGATGGTAGATAGGAAATTCACCCCGGGGATCATGCCAGTCACCCTGCTAGACAGGTGTGCAGGGAAGTATATATTGTGGGAAGAAATATCCAGGGAATTGTTATGGCTAGGCTTGTATAGGCCCTAGGGCCAATAGCCTAGTACCGACCTATGTAGCATCAATGATTGATTATGTTGAGCTGGTAGTAGCCAATAAGAAGATAGAGGCACATTTTCTGATCATGAGTCTGACCAATTTTCTGGCTCTTGTCAGCCCTAAGCATTGTCCCTGTACAGGCATCAGTTTCACCATCCCCTGACACATGGATGCTTGTTTAAATGATAATGATGATAATGCTCTAAATGCCAGCTCCACCTGCACTAATATCTCTGCAGTTTACAAGATGACAGCTGCCTTGACATTCCTTGGACAAGTGCCTTTTCTGCAGGCATCCATTCTTCTGGCCCTTGTAATTTTTCAGCACCCCTTATTAATTTATACTATATTTGAGTTTTCTTCCAAATACAAAATTCAGAAGAATAACAACATGAACAAGATGTAGCAATGAACATTACTGCAATGTGACAAAGTAAAAGGGAAAGTGATGTCATGTAAGAAAAACCTATATGCAATATTTACACACTCAGCACTTAATCTAAGTTACACTTGTTAGCAATTAACATAGGTTACATCTCTTACTTGTCAAAATATATCCAGTAATCAGTGTGTACAAGTATTGCTCATGGTTTTAGTTGACCAATATAGGAATGTATAGCCTGCCTTGTATTGGAGGAGAGGCATGTAATACAGCTTCTTTAAAAGACTAAAGACTATAACCCAAATGCTTGCAAAGAGAGCTGTCCAAAATCTCTCCCAGGTAGATGGACTGATTTCCAGTGCATGCCAGCTAACAAGTTTATGATGCAGCGAGCAACATGTGTCATGTGTGTTTTTTGAGTGGATTGCTTTAAGTATTAGGTTCATCATATTAATGGTTTAATTGAAATGGGTGGGGTGGTAGTTTTTGGGTATTTAAGAGCATGCTGTTTGGTTTTTTAAATATTCTGAGGAAGACCCGATTGTGGGAAGAAAGCGCTCAACTTGTATTTTGTGAAGCAAATAAAGTGTCTGGATACCTACAGTGGCTGTGGAATAGGATTTGTGTATCGGTCTTGTCAGTTTCCTGTGTTTGGTTACTTTTGAGCGGATTGCCCTGCCGACTTCATCAAGAGTAGTAGGTGCTTTCAGCTTGCTAGTGTCCTCATGATGTAGCTTAATTGCTCTGGCTGCCTTAAAGACCTGGGCTTCCATATGACAGCCTCCTTTCAATTTGTATAAAGAAGAATAGAGGGAAAGGGAAGTCAGTCAAATATAATTTTCATCTGTCACATGACTGCCTGGAGAAAGACTGAGCCTATAAACATAAAAGCATAGGGACTGTTGTTTGAAAAAACAATCAGTGACTCTGGAATCAACTTCACATTTAAGCCACCAGAAATGACTTTTATGCAGTAGTTCAGCTGCCACCTTGGATAGGTCTAAAAAATTCAACTGTATTTTCAGGGCAGCTGCTCTACTCACTAAACATATTTGTAGCCCTTCCAAAGGCTATTGACTGCTGGACTTCCCTAAGCTCCCTCTGCTTGAGAGTAATAGTAAGGTATTTACTCCTCCTATGTAGTTATTCTAACCCAATTAATAGCAGCTTTGCAGCCCTCCTACCATAGACTGTTAAACTTGGTCCTAGCAAGGGCAGCATCCACCATGGACTTAAGAAGGTGCCTGTCTTGCTTGTTTTTCTACCTGTAATGGGTCCAACTCTGTTCCCTAATATCATAGAGGGAGTCAACTCACGAATAACCCGGCAAATGGGAGCATGATCTGATACTGTATAGCAGGCGAGTGGACTTGTGCTATAGTCGTTTGGGAAGGAAAATTATTGTCTGTCCCACTGTCCTGCCTGGAAAGATCACAGGAAAAAATGGAATAGTATTTTCAAGGTATAAATGCTTCCATGCATTTATCTAATTATGCCTAGACAACCATTCACATATGAGCTTCTGACTTTTCTTTTGATACTCCTGCTGTAGGGCTTATCCATGGTGTCTTTGCATACCACATTAAAATCTCCTGCTATAGCGGCAAAAGCTGTTGGACTAAGAGCCCTCTGCTAATTCCTGAAAAAGTATTCAAAAAAGTACTATCAACCTCATTAGGTGCCAGATATTGCCTATATTTCATGACTCACCATTAATTCTGCCTACCCATATAAGCTAGTTCCCCTTCCACTACCAATAATCCCAGAAGTTTTTTATCACTAGTGATTTGTGGAACATTAGCAGTACTCCTCTTTTCCCCCACCTAGTGTGTGGTCTGCATGTGGGGTGGAAAAATCTTTAGTTCTGAATTTACAAGCCTCCTTCACTTTGATCTTTGTTTCCTTAATGCAGACCGTCTGGCACCCTCCCTGCTTAGCCTGTGCTGTATACGTGTATATCAGAAGGTATGAGTTGTTATTTCCTACATTCTAAGAGTCAAGTTTAAAACCGGGCTATGGGAGTGTTAAAGGCAACCATGATGGTACACATCAGATAGTTAACTGACAGAGTCTGAGCATTCAGCTGCAATCCTGACTCCAGTCCTGATCGCTCTTAGATGGATGTGGTTGGGCAAGGAATGCACTGGTTATGAACTGGCCTTGTTCAGAATTACAGTCAATGTGTGGGCAAGGGAAAATATAACCAAAGGTTAGCTTATAAATTTCTGTACCTGGCCTGGTTCAGAATTGCAATCAATGTGTGGGCAAGGGAAGATATAACCAAAGGTTAGCTTATAAATTTCTGTACCTCTCACTCAGCTCTCTCTGTTGTGATTCAATATATCTGTCCGTGACAGACATCTGTGGCAGTAAAAATGATACAGATACTTCTTGAAAAAAGAGGTATACAGGAGATCCTACAAATCCAAGGAGGATTTGAATAGTATTCCATTATTTTTTTAGTTCCTCAGACAATGTGACGACTGTGATACACAGTAAATTAAACTTGAGCATCCTAAATGCCATTTAACCAAAAGGTCATTTTTCATGGTTTGCCTTCAGTATTTCCTCCCTCTGCTTTCCATGTGACACTGAATGTGTTCTTCAGATCTTCGGTATGCTTACACACCCATGGAGACTAGGACACCACTGGAAGATTTTTCTGCTTTCTGAAAAAATCCAGTCTTTTAACAGTTCAGTTGCCTTTAATTCACCCAAGAGTACACACAGAGTCTGTGTTGGTAGTAAACACCTACCTGTATCTACAGAATATGGAATTCAATCCCTAGCTGGGTAATCAGATTTATGTTGCCAGCAGCTAAGCATCATTTGGTATACAAAATTTTTGCTCCAACCCTTTCACTCATTTGAAATCTCTATAGGCTACACAAAGTATATCCTAAATCAAACAAAATGTGTTACATTTATCATTTGTTCCCTATGTGCTAGTACATTTTGGCCATTTTTATCAAGAGAGAAAATCTTACTACATAGTTGACATACGTTTCATTTTTCAGTCAGACAAATCTTCAGCCAGTGCATGTCTGAAGGCTGTGAGGCTTACAGCAACCTAAATCAGGATTGTGTCACATACAAGGATCCATAAGACTGTGCTGCAGTGTATTCTGAAAGAATGTTTGCCACAAAGTTTGGACCCCACAGTGCCCCACTCAAGACTCTGCTTCATTTAAGAGGCATTTTTCATAGGTGAATAACTGCAACAATTATCTTGATAGGCAAATTCTATGTTGATTTCCAGAGAAGAAGTACACTTATAAGAAATGTCCTGACTGAGATAAAGAGGACATTGTTGAGGCCTCATTGTATAAGGCCTTTGGTCCATTAAGGAATAGATGCTGAACTCTGTATCCTACCATTGAAAGCATTCCTCCTTTATTTCCACGATATGCAAAAATAGATTCCACAAGGCTACATCTGTATTCAGTCGGACAATAAAGACGGCATGAACAGTGATGTCCTTCTGTATCACTGCTGCAGTATTCTTCACCTTGGGGATCTGTTGCCAAGGACAGTCCAATGTCTACCAGTATAATGAAGCCTTCACATGTATGCTCCCTGTGCATGACATTTTGCATAAAGGTGACGTATAGATGCAGATACTCAGAACTTCTTTGCACCAGTCTGAACACCCTTCTGCTGTGCTAGTTACCAAGCTGTGTTTTCAGGTAAGTGCCCTACTGGGGGTGTTCTCTTCCTTTTCTTGTTGTTGTTTTGTTCATGTCATCCAGAGTAGGAAAATGTCAGTGTGGGAGGCAGATTCCCCATGAAGACCATCACAGACAGTGTCTTTTTTTGTTTGGGTGCTTCTTAGGATCATGGGGCCTATTATCCATCCTTAATTGTCTACTCTTCAAATGAATGGGTGATAGGATTTTGATCCCTTTAAGAGATCTCTTTTCTGAGGATGTGCTTTGGGTTCTGCAGCAGGCCAGGAAACCCACTACCAGGAAATTATACATGTCTAAGTGGAAAAAATGTTCTGTCTGGTACCTGTCTCGCCATCAGGGTTGTGGAGGTATCTAGAGGTCCGAATGGAGAGATAAGTCAGCAAGCAAAGGAGAGTTGCATTGCTGAAATTGAATTCATCCTCAAGTCTTGGTGGTATCTTCACAAGGTGGATCCTGTTTTTCACAAAATCTCACCAAGATGACTCTGATATATAGACTGTATTTTATATAGCATATGTCATAGACACAAGTAAGTCAAAAATAAAAAAAGCTGGGTGCACAAGACCCAGGATAAAATAAGTGCCCGATACTGGTAGGCGCAGTGGTGCTAGGACTGGAAAAAATGACAGTATAGCATCCTCAAAATATGGAAACATTCCTACAGTTGGGTTAGGCCAAGCCCAGGGGGAGGATGCCCCCTTGCTAGAGAAGGAAGTAGCAGTGCACAGAAATCACAAAAACTGATAGGCCAAAGAAGAGACATAAAGACGATACAGTGGACTATTGAGGATAAGAAAGAAATTATGTATTGTTACTATTATGCAAAAAGCCCAGAATTTCCAGACACAAGACATACAAAAAGATTAAGAGATAAATTAAAGGAAAGAAAAATACTTTCACAAGAAAAACTGTGAGAAGCCTCAAGTAAAAATTCATGTTCATTAATACAACAGATTTGTGAAAAACATTATATAGACCAAGAATCTTTGATCTGTTTGGAAAAAGCAGCAGCTGAAGAAGTGCGAAAACATAAACAACAAAACCTAGAGATTTTTGAAAAGTATAAAAAGGAAATATGGACAAGGGAAAGAAATAGAGAAATTTGATATAGGCAATATTTATCCAAAGTTGAAAGCCAAATTAATCAATACAAAAAAGGCAGCCCCAAAGATATTCAAAGAAAAATGCAAGCAGAGGCATCCAGATATGGAAAACTTCACAATAAAAAAAAATATCACAAAGAGGAAATGTAGAAAAGAAGATTAGTAAAGAAGAAGTTAAAAAAATAGAAGCTGAGTTATGGAATGCCTGCAAAGTGAAGGATTTGATGTAGAAGGTCTAACACAGGTTACATCACAGCTTAATGGAACAAGTTCCCAAAGTAAGAAGAAACAAGAAGATCAGGAGACGTCTGAAGAAGAAATGTGGAGATGGGAAAGAAAGAGAGATTTAATATGGTGTAATATTTATGCAAAGGACAAAGCAAAATAAATCAATACAAAAAGAGCAGCACCAAAGATATTTGAAGAGAAATACAGGCAAAGGAATCTGGATATGGAAAGCTTTACAATACAAAAAATAAGAAGACAAAGAGGAAAAGTAGAAAAGAAAATTAGTAATGGAGAGCTTTAAGAAATAGAAACTGACGTTACAGAGTACCTGTGAAGTGAAGGATTCAGTGTAGAAAATCTAATTCAGAAAGCACTACAACAAGATAGAGCAATAGGCATCCAAATTAAGGAGAAACCAGTGGTACAGGAAACAAATGGGCAGTTGCCATAAGAAGATATTTTGGAGACTTCCACAAGAAACCACTATAACCATTCACTTGAAGCTGGACAGCAAGGGAAGGAACAGGAAACTGTGACAACTCTGACGCACTCCATGTTGAGTGATAGGCCAGTGAGTTCCCATTTGATAGAGCAACGGATGACACAGAATTAAATTGAAGAGAATGTGCCACAGGAAGATGCTACAGAACTTTCTATAAGATACCCACAGGAAATGGAGAACAAAAAATGTGCCCTTAGTTTAGAAGAAAATGCGCTAAGAGAAGAGTCGCTTGATTTAATAGAGATAGCTAGACATGTTAAGATCAATGAAAGAAATAGATTGCAGAAGGTCAATAAAACCCCAAAGGTCAGAAGTCTGATAAAACAAATGAATACAGTAATTAGGAATGCCCATAGAGATCCGTTCGATATAACAGAAGTAAACAGAATGTATTACTGTGCAGCTAAATTAATAACAAATAAAATTCTACCTCAAGAACTTAGGGGAGAAATCGAATACCATCATGCAAGTATCGAATAGAGAAAACGAGAAAGCAGTTAAGACAAGAAGTGTCACTGTTAGAAGAATATAGAAGAGAGAACAGATCAACAAAAATACTCACAGACAGATGTGATAAAAGCAATATTCAGTATTATAATGGATCAGGATCTGTCTTGCAATATTGCAAATGATAAAGTAAAAATCTCAGCACAGGCAAAAAAGCTTAAAACTTGGAAGATACACAAATAATTATAAGAGAAAAGTACAAAATAAACAATTTATTGATGACCCTAAAAAGTTCTATAGAGAATTGGGAAACAAGGTAAAGGGAATTGAAAGACCACCCAAAAAAGAATAAATAGATACATTTTGGAGAAATATCTATGAAGATCCTGTGAAACATAAAACAGATGCTAAATGGATAGAAGAAGTAAAAGAAAGAATAAGAAGTTTGAAGGTACAGGATATGAAATGGGATGAAGTAATGGCCAGAGAGACTGAGATAAAGTTAAGAAAAGCCTCCATTTGGCAAACCCAGGCCCAGATGTAGTACCTAACTTCTGGCTAAAAGTATTAACATCTTTGCACAAAGATTTAGCCATGAGTAAGAACTATTTATATGTGCATCCTGAACAGACACCAACCTGGTTAACAACAGGAAAAAACAATGCTCCTATTTGAGTGAATCTGCAAGTTATCCTAAAAATTATAGACGAATAACTTGCCCTCCGACAACGTATAAACTGTATGCTGGAGGTGATGCTGACAAGTTTATAGTCATTTAGAAGAAGATTCAGTCATGGCAAGGGTAATAAAAGAAAGTCATATGGGAAAAGGATCATCTGTTGCTAAATAAAGTCATAATGGAAAACTGTAAAAAGGAGAAGAATTTACGTATGGCATAGATTGACAACAAAAAAGCATTTGATAGTATCCCACATTCATGGATAAAAGAGTGCTTAAAAATGTGTAAGATACATCCAACACTGATCAGTTACATTATAGTGAGCACGGAACAGTGGCAGACCACTTTGCCATTAAGCCATGATAAAGGGCAAATTTTTATTCCATGGATACAAATTCAAAGGGGGATATTCCAGGGTGACTCCCTGTCACTGCTGCTATTCACTCTTGCCCTTAACCCACCTCTGCTACTACTACTACAGCTTAGGTCATGGCTATAATTTAGCTCCTAGAAAACAACAAAGTGTAAAGACCTCTCATCTTCTCTTTGTCAATGATTTAAAACTGTATAGCTCATCAGATGAGGGACTGAAAGCACAACTGCAAGTAGTCAGAACTTTTTCAGATGATATAAGAATGTCATTTGTTTTGATAAATATGCAAAAGCAACCTTTAAAGCAGGAAAAGTGCAGCACCAAGAAAACATCAGTTTGGGACAAGAATGTGATATAAAAGAACTTGAACAAGAGGGAGTGTATAAAAATTTGGGAATTGAAGGATCAACAATAAAACATAAACAAATGCAAGTAAAACTTAGTAAGGAATATTTTAGAAGACTTAAATTAATCTGAAAAACAGTGTTGACACCTAAGAACAAAATTCAAACCATAAATCAGTTTTCTTTTCCTGTCCTAACTTACAGTGTTGGAGTGACTGACTGGACCCAAAACTTGTTGTATAGATTAGACAGGAAAACGAGAAGGATGCTTCTTGCTCACCAAATGATTTATAAAAATCACTGCATATCAAGATTATATATTCCCCGTTCTGAAGGAGGTATGAGCCTCCTTGAAATTGATTACATGTAGAGTTCTGCAATTGTGGGACTGCACGCATGTGCCTACCTCACAAGACCCAAACGTAATGAAAGTTTTGAAACATGAGGAGAATAAATCTAAGATGACTTTCCTGCTTAGTCTAGCGGAAGCATATTGGCATCAAGCAGGAATGGAAATCAAACCAGAAACAGATAAAAATCAGACAGCAATTGAATGTGCCAAAAATCAAAAGAAAGAATATAAGGTGAAGGGCCAGATGAGAAGGCAAGAAATGTGGAAAATGCATAAATATAGTTGCAAGTATACAAAACTTCTGGAAGAACCTCATGTTGATCAGGATTAAATGCAGGAATGGTTAAGGAGATGCGAATTCAAACCAAAAGATGAAATGTTCCAAAAATCAGTATGCATTGAGAAAGAGCATAGCTCGAAAGCTTTGCATTGTGTTTAACTGTTTTATTAAAAGATTTATGGTGTATTCCTCGCTTGATTTTTGGAGTTTTACAGCTGTTAGCCATGGAATACTTCATTTCCTGAAAGTGGTTTTGTCTGTGAAAAGATGAAATGCTAATATTAGCAGCCCAAGATAGTGGGCCACATACATGTTGGTTTACAAAGTCCAGTGAACATGTGGGGAGAAACAAACAAATGTAAGTTTTGTAAAATAGAGGTGGAAACAGTCGCACACCTTGTTGCTGGTTGTGACATACTAATGGCACAAGGATTATACTGAAAGGCATAATAATGTGGCAAGACCGTTGCACTGGGAATTGTGCAAACATTATGGTACTGAAGTGGCTGAAAAACACTGGAAACATGAACCATAAAGCATCATAGAAAATAATGAAGTCTACATCACATGGGATCACTCATTACCAACAGTTCACAAAATAGATGCAAGTAAACCAGATATAGTGGTCCATGAAAAGAAGACAACGGTAGCATTAATTATTGAAATATATATGTATATATAGGAGCAATGGGTCTTATAAAAAAGAATCTACAATTGTATTTAGATACGTGACCAATACATGTAACTCCATACAAATTGCAGAAGGAATCATTACTGGGCACACTGCGGGTGCTGTGAAGAACACTTTTGGCTGACATCAAAGATTGAAACAGTACTAATTTCATGAACTTTATTCGTACTTTGACTTAGGAATGGGGTCCATTCCCGCCATGGTATTAAAAACCCAAAAGATCTGGAGAAACTAAAAAATGGAGTTTCCTTTGGTTCTCTCTCATTTGTGTGAGCTCTTCCATGCTGGGTTGGCACAGTCTCACCTGTCAGCAATTTCTACTTGTCTACACTTGCTTTCCCCTCTGGCCTCAAGTTTTGCAGTCAAGCAATTGGTTAAAGATGTCCTTTCTAACAGGCCTCCCAGGAAGCCTATTTTGCCTTCTTGGGACCTCAGTTTTAACTTGAAAATTTGACACAGGCTCCATTTGAGTCTGCTTCCTCAGCTTCCTTGCAGCATTGTACTTGGAAGACTGTTCTGCTTTTGGGTGTTACTTCAGCCAAGAGAGTGTCTGAATTTCAGACTGTCATGGCTATTCCTCTTTTTTTCATTTTCTATAGAGACAAGGTGTCTTAGTACTAATCCTGCTTTTATGCCAAAGGTGGTCAGTGAGTTGTCTCTTAATCAGTCTATTCCTCTTCCTTTTTCTGTAGTCTGCTAGTGAGAAGGTTCTTCACACCTTAGATTTGCATTGACAGCTCAGATATTATTTAGGTAAAACTAAAGTTGTTCATAAATCTGAGCAGCTTTTTGTGTCCTTTCATCCCAAGACTTTGTATTTGACTTTCTAAACAAACCATTTCCTCCTGGATTTCTAAGGTCATTTCCTTCTGTTGTTCTAAGGTCATTTCCTTCTGTTGTTCTTTTCATGGCAAATGTCTCTCCTCATCTGTGAAGGCACATTCTAGTAGGCAGTTACCTCCTCTGGTGCCTTTTTCAGTAGTCTGGATACCAATTCTATCACTAAGGCTGCTACTCGGTCCTCTGTTCATGCTTTCACTGAACATTACAAGTTGAATGTTAATTTCCAGGACCAGAGCAGGTTTTGTCAGGGGTATTCTGCATGGGTTTGTGGAATGTTCCTGTGTGCCTTGAGTTCTGGTACTCTCCTGAAAGTGAAGAATAATGTAATAGTGATATGGAAGGACATAGTACAGTTGTGCAAAATCTTTCCACAATAGTAGATGTCCTCTTCCCTGTTGCTGTATTCACTCCATCCCTCCTCCTTCCTCTGTCCTGACTCTTCCCCTATCTTCTGTTTCCCTCCTGACCAAGGAGCCCTTTCTCCATTTTTCATTGTCTATTTTTCCTTCTGGATGCATATCTTCCTTTTTTTCCCTGAGGGTATCCTGTTCCTCCTGGGGCTTTTTCATTTCTGAGTAATTGCATGCGTACATCACCATTATTTCCTATGTCATGCATGGGGAGCATATATGTGACATGCAGCACCTACAAGAGCAGAAGACTTTGGTATACTGGCCAGACATTGGACTGTCCTTGGCAAGAGATCCCCGAGGTGAAGAATACTGCAGCAGTGAAGGGAAGGACATCTACTGCTATGGTAAGATTTTATTTAATGGTACTTTTTGCTTTCCAAGGGTAAACTGCTTGGCAGGTGACTGGTGCATCATGATGTGTCTTGATTGGTCCCTGAATGTCAAACACAGTATTTAGCAGGTGATGTCCCCTATCTACACAGCAGGCTCCAATGGCCTAATGGATAAGGCATTGGCCTCCTAAGCCAGGGATTGTGGTTTTGAGTCCCATCTGGGGTGATATAATCTTCTGCTCCCCATCCATGTGAAGCAGAGTTCTCCCTAACCCATTTCAAGTGCAACTTGGGCAATTGGATAGGTAAAAGGAAATTCATCCCTTGTTTGGCACTTGTGTCTCTAATGGACACAGGCAGGCCTATAAATGGTTCATCTGCCAAGCCCCTGCTTATCAAGGGTATCAGAACTTGTCAGAGATTTGGGATGCAAGTCTCCTGTGGTCATTAGCCTAGTAAACACCTATGAACCTGTGCAGTCTTTCTATATCTCTAGCTAAGGGGGTGGGAGGTTGGCATAATGGTTATGGTGTTTACCTTACAAACACAAGGTACAGGGTTCAATTCTCACATGAGGTAATTGGCTAGGCTTAAAATGAACCACAAGGGCAGTTAGCTTAGTATAAACATATGACCCTAATGCCAAGTATCTAAAGTTCTCCCCAATTACATTTTATCAACAGAAAGAACAAAAATGCATTGACTCAGACTTGGCTCAGAAACCTGTTCTGTGCCTTTCTTGAGCTTTTGCTGATAACCAAGTTTATTCTCAGAGCCAAAGAACCAGATTTAATAGTAACTGTGAATGTTCTCTTAAATGATCACAGCAAAGATAATCTGCTAGCCCAATTTAAAAAAATGTGATGGGGTGGGGGAGTATTGCAGCTTATATTTGTTGTTTTCAATTCTTGGCAGTTTCCACCAAAATGATTACCCTTCTGAATAGTCTTAGGGCACAACAAGCATATCATCTGCTAAATCTTTTTAAAAATGATAGGCGGAGGATTACCTACTTCCATGTATGTCAATCAGTTCTTTGAGCTGCCACTAAAATGATTACTCTTGTGAATATTTGTGAGGCTGTATTACCTGAAAAGAAGTATGCATGTTTATGAAGCACTGTGCAATTGATATGTTAGTCCCCCTCATGTGGATTTATTCACCTGGGAGAATTCACTTGAGGTATTATGCAGTGTTAACAGCTGTTTATAAACCGGAATATATAGTAAATAGTGCACACCAGTTTGGCAGGAATCCCTTAAATGACTACTCTCAAATTTTCAGACCAAAATTCCATACAACTAAAAAGTTATAAGCCTGCATACCTGTTAATTAGTTAAAATGGTCAAGGGAACTATCTCACAATAAAATTTTGCAGATCTTATAATTAACTTACATAAACTCCTAAATGTAAAATTCAAGCTGAAAAAAAATACAGATGCCTAATTTGTAAGTGTAGCAACAAATGCGGGGGTATACATGGTACACACATTGCCACATCTCCAAAAATTGTAATGCAGTCTCCCATCATGTTTGTTCCTCACAACTCCCCTTGGCATGTGGTAATATCTGCACTATGCACACCCCACCATTCCTTCTGGCATACTTATAAATATATACACACACACTTTTAACCACCTTTATTAAATTTATCACATAAGACATAGGCAAACATTCATTAGCAGAAAAAAAATTAACATTTTTTCCATTTACGTACATTATACATCAGATCTCTTTCCTTTCTTTGTAATTATCATCAGTCAAGCATTACATAAATTGCTGAATTCCTACCTTCCCTTAAACTTTACTCCTTCTCCTCTTCCTCAACATTGTGCTACATGCATTGTTCCCACAATTTCTATTTATTTCTATGTAATTTGCTCCTTCCCTTTTCTAAATATCCCACTTCAGTTCTTTTGACTCTTTCATAATATTTTGTGCAAATGCAGATGGTTTAGACTTTGATTTCTATTTTCTAGTAATACTTTTTTGACAGCCCACAGAGTTAAACTTAGTAAGTCCTTTACTGTGTCTAGGCAAGTTCAGATCCTGTTTCCCAGCTCATAAGATTAATATCCTTCATTACAGCCTCGTTCCCCCCCCCGGAAGTTGCTACTCCCTCTACATCTTCTACCGCCTCGGCTTCTGGGGCTCAACCTCCCTCTAAGTAGTCCTTGGATGGAGAAAGGTCTTGTCCCAAGGACAGGGACAGGCCTAAGAAGCTCCCCTGACCGCTCTTCTGTTGAGGAACCCCCAGCCCGGTCTCATCTAGGTCTGACCCGAGGCTCACCTTGACTCTGGTCTCCATGTTTTTCTCCGAGACGGAGACTCACCTCAGTGCCACTCCAGGCCCGGATGAGTGGCTTCTTCCTTTTGGTCCACCCGCCGTCTTTCCAAATCTGAGGTGGACAGGATGATGCGGAGGTTTATCTGGACCCAGATTCAGATAGGAGTCTTCCCTGCTGCCTCCCTCTCTGGGGCTGGGAGCATGCAGTCCACTTTTCTTCCCATTGCTCCTTCTTTGATCCGACCTCTGACTCCAGAGTCATCGGGTCCAAGGTTTGCTGGCATCAAGGAGTCGGCGCCGGTGGTTCCAGGTACTTCAGTGTGGACCATTGCCCTGAGTGGCTCGGATCAGCCCTTTTCAGAGTCATCCGACTCTAGGAGCCATAGTCTGGGCACCAAATCCAAGGGGATGGTGTTGGCCTTGAGGTTTTTGGAGTCAGCTTTTCCACTTGGAGTCTCTGTGCTTGGAGGCTCGAATCTGGTTCCCTCTTCGAGGCAGTGGTGGCAGATCCATTTCTGCTTACCTCTGCTGAGGGGATTCATTCACCGTCTGTTTTCGATGTGGTGGAGATGGTTCTCTCAGCTCCGTCAAGACCCTTGACACTGTCATCCTTGGAGTCTGTCTTGGCTGCCTCTCTTTCTAGCCCAGATTCCATCATCCTGCCCCATCAGGGACAGTCTGTCACCACTACACCCCAGGAGCTTCCTGAGGTTTCAGAGTCCTCCCCAGAAAATCCCCCAAGGAGCTCCCTCAGAAACACATGCAAAATGAGGTGCTTGGACTCCCCACCAGAGTCCCTCAATGAAGACACTGACTTGGAAGAAGGGGAGAGTTCCCCCTGATGCCCCCCAGATGATGTCTCCTTTGAAGACATCATGGAGATCCTGCACCAGCATGCGGTGTGATCTACCCAAAACCCAATCCAGATGAGTTGGTATTCCTGGAGGCGTTTTGCACAGGATCCTTTACCTCCTGGGTGTCCCATCCTGCGGATCCCCTTGTGGAATTAATTTTATCCAGGGCATGGAAGGAACCGGATACAGTTGAGCCTATCCCCAAGCACCTGGACAAAATAGCGTCCCTTCAGATAAGCAACATTGGTCAAAGGGATCCCCAGTAGATGCCATGGTGGTTGCAGTGGCCACCAAGAAAGAGCTCGCTCAGGAGAGCTCCACGGTCCATCTGGCAGACAGAGTTGCGAGCCATGGACCATTTTGGGAAGTGGACTTGCACCTCAGCGATGTTTGCTTTACGTGCACTGAATTACATGGCACACATCATCAGACTGCAGCAGGACCTGGTCATAGAGGTCGCGAGTCTTCCCCATTGTCCATGTTGGTAAAGGAGATGAAGGTGTTCTCCTCCCATATAGCCTCCCATACTTCCATATCCAATACTTCCTTGAGGCTCCTGTCACATACCACTGAAGGTGCCTCTAGGGCTGCTGGAACAGGAGTAGCCAATCAGGTGTTATGCCTGGCTCTGGCTTTGTGCCTTCTCGGAGCCCTTTAAGGTGTCATTTACAAATACCCCCTATGACGGTTCTACTCTTTTTGGTAAGACCATTCAAGACACACTAGTCCAGAGCGAGAAAGCTGAGAAGACCTTGTCTACCACTGGGATTCGTGTCTCAACCCCGCAACAATCCTTTTCCAGGAATCAGAGCAGGGTGAGGAAGATGTGGTTCTGAAAGTCTCAAGGTTTTTTCCCACAATGCTCAGGACTCGCCTTCCCCCAGGAGCAGAGGGGGATATGATAGATGCTGCACTTGTGGCAGAGGGGGCCCAAGGAACCAAAGGTCTTGGAATTCTTTCCCGGACAGACCCTCACAGCAGCCCTGAAGGGTTGCCCCACTGCTTGTCTCTGGAGGCAGTCGGGGGATGTCTTTCTCTGCACCCAGTAACCTGGGAGTCAATCACTGATGATTGTTGGGTTTTGAGATAATAACCAGATGATACTCAATCCCCTTCCTTCAACCCCCAGTCACTCCCAAGCATCTTATGGATGTCCCACCCATGCAATGGGAACAGGCAGCAGCAGAAATTTCCAGACTGCTCAACAAGTGAGTCATCCAGCCCGTCCCCCCAGAACAATCCAGATCAGGCATCTGTTCCAGGTTCTTTTTAGTGCCAAAGAAAATGTGGGATTTAAGACGCATCCTGGATCTTTCAACCCTAAACCTGTCAGTTGCCAAGACAAAATTTTGGATGGTCACTCTCCAATCCATTCTGCCCTTTCTGCAGAAAACAACTGGATGTGCTTGGTGGACCTCCAAGACGTGTACTATCACATCAAGATGAATATGCACTCTCGGAGGTTCCTCCACTTCCGGATGGGAGACTGTCATTATCAGTTCAGAGCTCTCCCCTTTGGGCTCATCACTGCCCCCAGGGTGTTCTCCAAAGTGATGGCAGTAGTGGTGGCTGACCTGTGGCTGCAGGAGTTCCAGGTCCTTCCCTACCTGCAATAGGCTTCTTTCTGCTCCCTCTAGGCATTGACTATGTCAAGCCAGGGATCTTCTTCTCAAGACTGCTCACCATCTTGGCATAACCATAAATCTCAACAAGTCCAATTTGGAACCAGTTCAAGTTATAGACTTCATTGGGGCGTGCTTAGATACTATTCAAAGCAAGGTGTTTCTACCTCCGGACAGACTGTCATCTCTCTGACATCATGTCTCTTACATTGTTCAAGAAGTCCAGTGTCCCCTACAGATTCAGTACTTAAGGCATTGGGGTCCATGGTGGCCATGATCACTCTTGTTTCAATGGCTCGCCTTCATATGAGGGTCCTCCAATTGACTCTGGCAGTTTATTGGTCATCGCTAGACCTGCCCTTATTTCATCCACTTCAGTTATCTCGAGCTTGCAGGAATTCCCTCCTCTGGTGGCTTCAATCCCCAGATCTTCTTCTGGGTTGTCCATTCATGCTTCCCACTCCTGTGATCAGGGTGAGCATGAATGCCTCCTTGCTTGGGTGGGGGGGCATTGAATGTTAAAGACAGTCCAAGGAGGCACGTGTCCTTCCCTGGAGACCCGTCTGCATATCAACATCCTGGAGATGAGGGCAGTGCTGTTGGTGTTGCAAGCTCTACATGCCTATTTTCCCCTTGAGGCAATTGCCATTCAGACAGACTATATGTCTGTAGTCTGATACATCATCAAACAGGAGGGACCAGATCTTTCCTTCTTTGTCACAAAGCCATGAGATTGGGGGAGTGGGCGATCGTCCATTTTCTGTTGGCAATGCAAATCCCAGGGAAGTCCAACCTACTGGTAGACATGCTCAGCATGTCTAGTCTGATGCCTTACAAGTGGTCTCTGAATCCTTCTGTGGCAGAACAGATCTTTCTAAAGTGGGGTCAGCCTTGCTGTGATCTCTTCGCCTCTACTTCCAATGCAAAGTGCAGAGAGTATTCTGAACCCCCCTCCAGGGGAGACGCTCTAGTTCATGCTTGGCCCTCCAGTGTACTGTATGCTTATTCTCCACTCTCTCTAATTCCCAAATTCATTCAGAAAGCTCAATGGCTGGGGAGCTTTAGTGATCCTCATTGCCCCTTTCTAGCCTCACCAAATTTGGTTCCTGTCTCTGTGGTCTCATGCAGTGTGTCCTCCTTGGACGCTAGATCTGGTCCTGAATCTGATAACACATCTCTTACGGATCCTGCACCCAGACTTAGCCTGAAGCTCACTGCTTGGCTGCTCCAGTTCCAGTGATAGCTAGAGCTCTCAGGTTGTCTTCTCCTATTAAGAAGATTTTGGTAATGGCTCACAAGTTTTCCACCAGGAAGGTTTACTCCAGTAAGTGGAAGTGTTTCTCCATATGGGCTTCTCAGCATGATCTGGATCCCTTTACTGCCACAGTTCCCGCCATTTTGGAGTTTTTGGCAGATATTTTTAATCATGGCACTATTTTTTCTATTGTAAAGGTACAATTGGCAGTGATCTGTAATTTTCACAAAGGAGAGAATTTGGCTTCTTTGGCTTCCTCCAAACTTTGTAAGGCCTTTTTGAAGGGAACCTTTTTACTTAGGCCTCTTGTCAAGGACCAAATGCCCCCTTGGGATTTCACCCTAGTACTGAAAGCTCAGGGTCCCCCCCCCCTTCAAACCAGTGGTTATGGATGACTTGCAGTTTCTGTCTTAGAAGACGGCATTTTTGGTTGCCATTACCTCGGCCAAGAGAGTTTCGGAGATCCATGCCTTATCTTTCAAGCCTCCTTACATGGTGTTTCATAAAGATAAGGTCTCCTATGGACAATTACCTCATTCCTTCTGAAAGTGGCATCAGAGTCTAATATTAACCAGGTTATTAATCTTCCTGTTTTTTTTCCCCAAATTTCCAGAATAAAAGTAAAAACAAAATGCAGACGTACCACTATAGACCCGATAAAATCCATGCGTTTATCCTTTGTTTGTCTTTTATAGTTTTATTAAATCATGGATTTTATCGTGTCTTTGGTGGTACGTCTGCATTGTTTTTTACTTTGGTTCTTTTTTGGCAAGACTACCTTCAGCAGTGTATACTTATTTTTTGTTTCAAATTTCCAGACTAAAGGAGAATATAAATTGCAGTTTCTTGATGTTCACAGCCAACTGCATTTCTATTTACATAGAACAAAACACTTTCATACGTCTGATCAACTCTTTGTTTCCTTTTCTAAACCCTTCTTTGGAAAGCTTGTCTCAAAGGTGACTATTGCTCGATGGATTCCTGAGTGCATTTCATTGGCCTATTGAACCAAAGAATTATCTCCACCAGGGGATGTCCGGGCGCATTCTACCAGGTCTGTAGCTACTTCTGTGGCTTTTTGGTCCAGGGTTTTTTTTAGATGATATTTGCTCTGCAGCTACTTGGGTGTCATCACATACATTTATTAACAATAGCAGTGTTACTTAGTAGTTCTCAACGTGCTAATAAAACTGACTGTTGTAGCCGTGTGCCCCCCCCCCAGTGCAGTTAATCCTAACTGTCCAATAGACAGTATACACTTAATTCAGACCCTTCCTGTTCTCTGTGATTAAATTAACCCTCAAGCAGCCCTCTCAGTGCTGTCTGCCTTAGTTTGTATCACTTGAGCCCCACCTGTTTATTTGCATCTCTATACATTCCCATTCACTGCTAATGTATCGCCCTACTGTAATCTGTGCACAAACTGGCTACTAATAAGCAAGTCATTGTGAAGACACAATCCCAACCTTAATAAACTTTGCTGTCTCTTCTCTCCTTCACTTTACAGTTAAAGGTTGAATTATTACTCACCCCATCTGAGGCCTTCACTGATAGATTTCCACTGCTTGCCTCTCTGGTATGGCTGGTTTCTTTGCATTGCACCTGGTTTACACCCCTTGTGCCACCCCCCTCCTCCAATACTAAGTCTATGTTGGATTCCTGCTGTGCATGGAGCCATCTTTAAATTACTAGTCTCCCACCAGGACACAAGTGCTCTTCAGCAATTGAATTCTGCTTGCTGGTAAGCCATTAGACCTCAGTAATTTGTTAAAGTATTCAGATTTTTGCCGATCATTACTTTTGTCCTGGTGGGCTCAGCCCCGCTCTGTTCACTCTCGCTAATGCTCAGGCTCTCTCTGCTTTGCTTTAACAGAAACCTGGCTAAATAAAAACATAACTCAGAAGTTCTCCCTACCGGCTACAATATCATTAGACAAGACAGACCACTTCATAAAGGGGGTGGAAATACTTTACTGTACAAGTCCAACTTAACTTTACATCAAATACCAAACTCGTACCCCACCCCCAATAATTGGGATATACTTATCTCACAACTTCAACTTCACCCTAAAAAGATTATCACCATGATTATGATCTATATTCCACCTGGTAATACACCTTCTAGCCTTGAAGACTTCTTATCATGGTGTTCTTCCACATACTCACAAGAAACCCTTATTCTGGGGGATTTCAACCTAGATTGGTTCACCTGTATATCAGAACAAGTAATCTAATAAATCTCCATTTCTACCAGCAGCTAGTCCAGATTCCAACTAAATGTGATAAAAAATCTAAAAGGGAATCCATCCTTGACTGGGTCCTAACAACCCCACATTGTACCCCCACACAGGCAGTCTACCAGATACCTTAAGTGACCACAACATAATATACCTTATATGTAGTAGAACAAGCCTATGCAAAACCACTAACTTTATAAATCCACTAGAAACACAAATAATTTCTCTCTGGAGGTCCTCAATACTCCACTCCATAACTGTGACTGGACCCCTGAAAAACCCTCCCACTTGACCAGGCTATAGCATATTTCAACAAAACATTTCTACAACACCTAGACACTGTCGCTCCATTGCACAAAATCAAGGTTAGAACCTCTACAAACCCCTGGCTCAGTAAAGAAACCAAACAAATCCTCATGTCCAGAGACACTGCCTGGCTTTACTATCAAAAAACAAAGAAACACAAAGCCTCACTAGGTACCAAGAACTGCGCAACCGTGCAAAAAAATGCATTAGACTGGACAAAAAAATCCTTCTACTTGACATTACAAACTAAATACCAACACAACCCCCAAAAATTTTGGAAAAATGTAAACCAGCTACTAAAATCCACCCAAAAGGCTACTCCCAAACCAACCACCCCGTCACTAAAGTTCCCATCAAAACACAATTCAGCACCCACTTTGTGAACTCAATTCTTTCCTTAGTACCACAGGACAGTTCCAACCTCACTATCCCCCCAACACAAATAATACTAGTACTAGCTTTACCCACAAAAACAGTTTCCACCACCTCAATCAGAAGCATGCTTTCCAAACTAAAAACCTCAACAGCAGCCGACCTATTCACCAGCTGTTTCTTAAAACTCCCAGCAGATGCTATTGCTATACCAATCTCCAGTCTCATAAACAGATCAGTTGTTGAAAACTATGTGCCCAAGCTCTGGAAAATATCCTATGTTACACCCATACATAAAGGTGGTACCTCAACTGAACGTAATAACTATAGACCCATTGCTATATTCTCTCCCCTAGGCAAAATCCTAGAAAAATGCATCCATACCCAGGTGCTAAAATATCTCCTAGACAACAACATCCTGTTGCCTACTCAACGTGGTTTCAGACCTGCCCATAGTACCACCACAGCCCTCCTCTGCTTCACAGACACAGTAAAGCATCTCAAAAACGAAGGCCTGCAGGTGTCAACTCTTTTTTTTTTATATGTCCAAAGCATTTGACACAGTCTCGCACCAAATCCTGCTAAACAAACTAAACCAATATCACCTATCAAATTCCACTCTTACCTGGTTCCAAAGCTACTTAACTGACAGGTACCAAACTGTGAAACAGGAAAATTCTCTCTTTCCTCAGCTGCCCATAACTATAGGAGTCCCACAGGGTTCTATCTTAGGACCACTACTGTTCATAATTTTCACAAATGACCTCCATACCTCCACACTGCATGCATATATCATTCAGTATACAGATGATACTACCTTAATCTGTGCTGCACAAAATATTCCCACCCTTCTGCAAACAACTCAGCTAGCATTCTCTGACATTGGGCTTTGGTAAGATAGTTTTCAATTTATCCTTAATCCAAAGAAAACTCAGCTTATGATTATAACCAGTTCTAACAAAAACACTGTTAATAGTCTATTCACTCTCTACTTTGCAAATGCTATTCCAGTCGCTCCAGTGGCACAGAGTAAGCTATTGGGAATAACCATAGACTCCCACCTAAAATTTGATAATCATCTCAACTTAACTATTAAAAAAGTACATGCCAAACTGGGATCACTCTACCGTATCAAACCGTTTCTTACCAACAACACAAGATTAACCATTGCTTGCTCCCAGCTTCTATCCACCCTACTCCATGCATCTCCCATTTTGACTAATCTCAACAAAACTGAACTAAGCAAAATAGATGCCTGCTATAACAGAATTGCCCACTTTGCTGCAAATTGCTCAAATAGAACTCATCACTGTACTACTTTGAGCCAGCTCCACTGGCTTGAACTGTCCAACCTCCTAACCTACAATCAGCTCTGCCTCTGTCACTCTTATCTATTACCTCCACAATAAGTGTCATGCCTTCAAAAACCTAGTCCATCACTCAGCCAAAAGGCCTCTTAGATCATCAAGCAAACTACTACTAGAAGTCACCAACAGCTATAACAGCTTTGGAGATGCACTATATCGTAGTTCACTGGCTAAAAACTGGAATTCTCTTTCCACTAGCATACAAAACACACCGTCCATAGCCTCATTTAAAAACCTCATTAGGCAACATCTCAAGCAAAGTCAGCAGTGCAATGACTGCTCCCCAGGCTAGTGAAAGTGGATATGTACACATACTAAGCCTAGAATACTTGATAACAGTTCTCACTCTTACTCACAACCCCTGGCTAATGTACAATATATGTACTGTACCTATGTATGTATTCTACCTATGTTCCAAATTTCAGCTGTACACCACAAATCTATTAATTACCTTTATTTTTAAATTAATGTTTTCTTGTTTCTTCTCTCCACTGTAATTGTTGATGTGCCACATACCACTGTAAAAACATGTCTGTTGTAACTTGTGTGTATACTGATCATGTCTAAATATCTAAATGTATCTGTAATTATTTTTCTGTGTGGAGCTTTCCTCCCTGGGCCTCTGCTGAAAAAGGGCCTTTCAGCTCAGACACCCCCGGTTATCAAATGTAAAATAAAATAAAATAAATTACAAATTGGATCTTCTTTCCAGGGGCAGAGCATCCTTCGGCTCAGCCATGCTCCGGAACATCCTTCCATGAGGACCTTCCAGGGCTCTTTTTTGTAGCTGGGAACTTCAACAACAACTTCAGACAAAAAGGTTATGTACTCACCATAACATTACATCTGAGTTGCTGCTTTTCATTTGTCTTCAACCATCCGCCCCCCACACCTTGTGTGGGCTGTGTAGTGGACCGGATGGAAGAGGCATAGCTGCTCTACTCTGATGAGCTTGTCTTGTTGAGCAAATGGATGGTAATGCCAGGGGTTTGTAGGCATATGTTTTAGGTTGGAGTGCTTACTTTCTGTACCAAACTCGATTTGAATGGAGGAGGGAGACAGGGTTATTATGGGTAGGCGAGGAGCTTGGAGCTTGGATCCGATGCTGGAAAATGTGGCTGAGTCAGATCTGTGCTGGATCCGTGTCCCCTCAGGTTGAAGACAAATTAAAAGCAACAACTCAGATGGAATGTTATGGTGAGTACATACATTTTTTCCCACTTATTATAAATTTTTTGGATGTGTATTTCCAACTTTTGTGCAACATGCACATACTAATATTTGACAGGATGATATTTTATTCCGTTGCTTCTTCTCATTTCTTTTTGAACTTAGATCATATTTTTTTAAGTCTTTGTTTTATTGAAAACCCTCAGCCAAAAAACAAAATACATTTTCAAAACACCCGTCCTCTTTTAACTTAAAAGAAACACAAAAATCTTTGTACATTGTCAGAAAATGAAGTTTAACCCAGCAGATAAGAACAGT